>NC_134579.1:103347500-103679166 GCF_037038515.1 Microtus pennsylvanicus
TGTGTGTCCAGATAAACACAGCACTACAGTCAGTTTTAACAGAGACCCACCATCCGCCCAAAATAGCCCCCACCCCTCTGCTCTCACCTTCAATCCCGAGTTCCTAGTCTCTCATCTCTCGACAGCCGCCCATCTTCATTCGCTCTTAACGTGGGGACATCTTATAGGCGTGGAGACGCACAATATGTGGCTTTTGTGTCTAATGTATCTCCTCGAGGATAGTATTTATGTCAAGATTCACTTATTTCGTGGCACGCATCAGAATCCCATCCTTTCAAAGCCTGAATCATATCCCACCATGCAAGTGTATCGCCTTGAATCGAATACTACATCCACTGAGTTTTATTTCTGTTGCTGTGATAACACACACCAACAAAAGTGGCCTTAGGGGAAACGAGGTTTATTTGGCTTCTAATTCCAGGTTATAGTCTGTCATTGTGGAGAAGTCAAGGCAGTGGGCACTTGAAGCAGCCAGTTATGGCCGTAGTAAAGAGCTGGGAGTGGGAGGTGAGATGGCTCAGAGCATAAAGGAGCTTGCTGTCAAGCTTGACGACCTGAGGTCAATCCCCGGTCCTTCAATGATGGAAGGAGAAAACAGACTCCTGAAAGTTGTCTTCTCACCTCCATAGGTGTGCCAGGGACCCACTCCTTCCAGAATACACGCAATAGAAAGACGGAATCTGAGAAAGCTGAGACAAAATGGATATATGCTTGTGCTCAACTCTCTCCCCGTACCCCATCCTACGCAGTTCAGGATCTCCTAACAGAGAATGGTACCTGTGTGTGGATGAGTATGTGACCAGCCAGTTTCCCACTCTTGCTGCAACAATGGACTCTCTCCTTCTGGAACCATAGGCTATAAGTAGCCCTTCTTCCTTCAGTTGCTTTTGGTCACGGCATTTTATCCCAGCAGTAGAAAGGTAGGTGATATACATTAAGAAAGAATGGTTCTCCACAGTTTTCCCCCTACCCCCAATGATCAATTGCCGAGAGCCCCTCAGCAAGGGGTGGGGCCTGGAAACCACCTCTCCTGTCTATGCCAGAGTTTTGACTGCCTCTATCTTGTGTGGGTCTTGTGCATGTGACCGTAGTTGTTCTGAGTTCATGAATTCAATAGCCGTGCCAAGCCTAGAAGTTTGCATTTTGTATCACTCGACTCCATCCTCTCGCTCTTACATCCCTCCCTCCTCCTCTCCCCTGGGGTGTAGTGTGAGGCACATTGTTAAAGACCAAGGCTGGAAGCGGCCTGAGTCTATGGGTATACACTTACATATTTAGAAGGCACATTGAAAGTTTGGCAACTTAGCAAAATAAATCAGGAGGGCCTATAACTTCTCCAGTCATGGTTCTCTCTCTCTCTCTCTCTCTCTCTCTCTCTCTCTCTCTCTCTCTCTCTTTCTCTCTCTCTCTCTCTCTTTCTTTCCTCCCTCCCTTCCTTCCTCCTTCCTTCCTTCCTTCCTTCCTTCCTTCCTTCCTTCCTTCCTTCCTTCCTTCCTTTCTTTATTTCTCTCTCTCTCTCTGTCCTTCCTTCCTTCCTTCTTTCCTTCCTTCCTTCCTTCCTTTCTTTTTTTTGATTAGGATTACAGTACCAGTCACGGAATTCCGTCCTGTGGGTCAGGCCTCAAATCCAATCAGAATGTGGTTAGTCACCCCATAACAATCATGCCAATTATTTTACCAGTGGACACATCTTGTCTGGTAGGTTGATAGTGCAGCATGCTAAGACCTTTGATGGCTCTTCTCCCCAGAAGTCCACATTGTCCTTTCTGGCTCTACGAAAGCTGGATGATGTCACCCAGTTTTTTGCACAGCACATCTTTCCTGTCTCCACAATTATAGACCATTTCTTCATTAGGCTTGGCTGTCAAGGGCGGTGCTCAGCTTGGTCTCTCTACTCTTAGGTTCAGGACTCTCTGTCTAGGGAATGGTGTTGCCCACAGTGTGCTGGGTCTCCCCACATTGATGAAGTGTTCAGACGAATCCCCCACAGGCCAACCCAACATAGCCAATCCCTCACCGCAGCTTGTTGCTCATCCCAGGTGACTCAAGCTTGAGTCAAGTTGACAGAGCCAATCATTACACCTTGTGAGCGTGGGGACCCGAGTTTGATCTCTGCATCCCTGGTAAAAAAAAATCCAGGTGTGGTGGCACCGTGGCACTTGCTGCAATCCCAGGTCTGAGGGTGGCTTGGAGCCAGAGCTGGAGCAGCGATCAGTGTGCTAAGGATGACAAGGAAGGTGTTCATCTCCGCTGTAAATAAGAGGTGCGAGGCTGTGAGATGGTCTGGGCTGATTCTCCACGGCGGCCTCCTGGCTGCTTTCAGGCTCTTCCCTGCTGGCTCCTTCTGTCTGATGTGACATCTCACTGAAGACACACAGAGTAACAGCTGGCGCTGTCGGCAGGATAACTGCCTCTCAGTGGTGCCTGCCAGTGCCCATGACATGTGAGCCCCGACAGTGACATTGATCCGGCTTCCATTGAGAAGGGGACAGGAGCTGGAGGGTCCTGGTGATATCTTCTCTTTCTGGAGTTCCTGAGCGGTTTTATTCAGGGCTCATTTTAATTTAATCGGTAATAGCCAGGAAGGGAAAAAAAGGTAAAATTTCTAAACAAGCTTATCTGAGGAGCTACCATGTCATTAACACGTCAAATGTCAGTGTTATTCATTTTCTTTCTCATTAGCTTTCTCCTCCTTCATCTCCTTCTTTTTTCTTCCCCTCCTCTCTCCTCCTCTTTTCCTCCTCCTCTCCTTCCTCTTCCTTACCTCTTCATTTTCTCTTCTTTCCACTCCTTTCTCTCTTTCCTTCCTCCTTCTTGAGACAAGGTTTCCTATGCCCAAAGATAGGAAACTATTCTCACAGTCACTATGTAGCCAAGGCCAGGGATGAACTTACACCAATTCTCCTGTCTTTGTCTCCTGAGCTCTGGGGTTATAAGCATGTACCACCATGCCTGGCTTGTGTGGTGAGGGTGGAGACTAGCGCCTCATGCCTGTTAGCCATCTAGTCTCTCTCTCTCTCTCTCTCTCTCTCTCTCTCTCTCTCTCTCTCTCTCTCTCTCTAACACACACATACACATACACACACACACACACACACACACACACACACACACACACACACTTTCTCTATGTATCTCTGGCTGTCCTGGAACTCCCTTTGTAGATCAGGCTGGTCTTGAACTCAGAGATCCTCCTGTCTCTGTCTCCCAAGTTCTGGTACTAAAGCTGTGTGCCTCCACAGCCAGCTCATCTAGTCTTGTTCTTAGAAGAGAGATTGCTGAGCTGTATGTGGTGGTGCCTGCCTTTAATTCCAGCCCTTGAGAGACGGAAGCAGAAGCAGAAGCAGAAGCAGATGATCTCTTTAGTTCCAGGCCTACTAGAACTACATTGTGACAAAAGCTCCTCAAGAAAGGAAGAGTTCACTTAGCTCCTAGGTCCAGGTGCCACCCACCATGTCAGGGATGTCCAAGCAGCAGGAGGAGCATAAAGCACTGGCCTCGTGGCATACCAAGCCAGGATAGTAATGAATGCATGCATGTTTGGGGTCCACTCACTTTCACTGTTTGTATAGTTCAGGATGCCTTGTCCAGGGAGTGGGGCTGTTCGTAACTAAGATTGGTGCTCCTTTGGGCTGGAGAGACCGCTCAGAGGTTAATGGCATTTTCTGTTCTTGCAGAAGACCTGAGTTTCCAATAAAAATGATGCTCCTGAGAGTTCTCCCAGAGCGTGGAAAGAGGGAGTCAAACAACCCCATGTATGGCCGTTTCCTTGTGTATAAATTCAGGCTCTGCAAACAGAGATGGGAACAAGGCTGAAGGAGCTGTCTAGGTCATCCTGTAGGAGAAGACTGGACAGCTGGAAAGCAGGTCAACTTACAGTTGAACACCAACCACCAAACAGCTTCTTCAGAAGAATATAGGACAGATGTCTCCCGTAGCAGACACATAGTTTTTTGTTTGTATCTTTCTGTCTCAAGAATCTATCTAGATATATTTTTTTCACCTGATTTTAGCCTTTCAGTCTGTTATTTCTTAGAACATTCGGAGACACATAGTTCAGTTTTTAAATGCTACTATTTCTGTGTGGATCTGTGTGTAGATAAGTGCACACGGGTCTGGATGTCCACGGAGGCCAGAAGAGAGGATAGAATCCCCTGGAGCTGGTGGTTTCCTACAGCCTCTGCAACTGGCTTTGTCAGCGGGCGTCAAGTGTCACAGGAAGGGAAGGGGGTGATGTGTATGGGGTGAAAATCTTGGCTCCATTTTCACCATAAGAGCCACACACTGTAGTCTTGGAGGACTCAGTACTTTCCTGCACAATAAAGTTTTTGCAGAGCAAAACAAAACAACCCCCCACCCCGAGTTTCGTTCCTAGCACCCTCATGCATATGTATATATTGTTACATATATACTTGTTACATATATATATTAATATCTGGACGAAACAAACTCCAGGGTCAGCAATGTGGTCCACTCGTTCGTTCATGAAGCCACCTGGGCATTTCCTTCATTGTTGCCGTTTGCTTTGTGAGAAGCAAGCCTCAGCTAGTTTGAAAGATGCCCAACAATCACTCCTTTCTACCCATTCTGTCACTTACTTTTGGCAGAGTTGTAATGAATACATGTCACTCCTTTGATCTTCCTGCAGATGTCACAGTCTTGTCTGCATGCAGGGACAGATGCAGGTCAGGTGCTAGGCTTTAGAGCAGAGATCAGGTGACATGATCAGTTAGACCAAATGTAAGGCAACAACAGAAGAATCTATACAAACCCTGGATTTAGGAGGAGGGAATAGTTTCCTCTCTGTGGAACTGAGCCACCCCCTCCCTGTCTTCTTCCTTCTGGAGCTTGTCTTGTACTGGAACTTTCAGTCTCTGCAGCTGTAACTTGTGATTCTCCCCTTCCTTAAAATTCCTGCCTTTCTAGGGTTTTACACGCACACACACACACAGACACACACACACACACACACACATACGTATACACATATATGTTTGTATATATGTGTATAATAAATGGGGATTTATTATGTGGGTTTCTGTGTGTGTGTTTGTTTGTGTGTGTATATATAGAGAGATATTCCTTCTATAAGTTCTGTAACTGTGAAGAACCCTGACGACTGCAGATTTTGGCACCAGATGTGAATCCAGAGCAGCAGAAGGATAAGGGTGACTTTTTCAAGTATCTGGCATAGGCTTTCCCATTTGCCAACAGCTACAGCTAATGAAGCCTCTCCTGGGAGCTCAGAGAGAACTGAGAGCCCATGGTGAGGACACTTTGCAAATTAAGGAGAAGAATGCCATCCATTATCCCGATTCACCAATTATGAGCAGGAATGCAGGAAACTTTGGACAGTTGCAAAATAAGGAAAGTGATGGCGCTGGTCAGTTGCTCTCAGCATCTAACAAAGGATAGGAACGAGCTTTGTGTTAACCAAGTTCTAGCTTCTCAGCACGTGCTGAGTACAACAATGAATTTAGTGATAAGATTGACAGGCTCCAGTATAAAAGGAAACAGGATAAAAGTTTCTAAGTATGCCCCGGAAGAGAATCTTTCCAGCAGCCATAGACCTCAAGCTACAGAAAATCAAAGAGCAGCCCACATGCATGATAAGGTTGGATGAACTACAGCAAATACTCAAGCCCCAGCCTCAGACAGTGTCTGCAGTTAGGCGAGGGCATTAATTGGTAAAGTATGGGATCCTGGGACTTGAGATGCGGATGTGTGGGAGGACTCTATTAGGGCTGAGAACTGTGAACTCTCAGGTTCTTAAGGGTTAATCTCACCTGGGGGGGGTTAGGAATAATCACTCCACCCTCTTCCCCTCCCCCCTGAAATGTTATCATTGTCACCTGTGACTGAGGAAGTTCATTCTTCATTGTCTTCTAAACCAGCTGTGGAGGAAATGTCAGGCAACACAATACTGATGCCCCTCAGGGCCACCAATAGCTGCCTCTAGACCTATAACCAGACTTAAGGCACAGTAGGCTGGTAAGGGGAGGTAGAAAGTGTAGTTCATGGCAGTGGGCCCATGATCACGGAATCCACTGGTCTCACCCTGTTCTCTGCTATCCCGAAGGAGCTGACCTGATGAAAGATGGGATGGTCTTCTGAAGACATAGTTCCAGTGTCCATTAGATGGCAGCAGCGTGGAGGGCAGGGGCAAGGTTCTCCAGAAGGTGCTATATGCTTGGAATCAGCATCCAGTATATGGTACAGTTTCTCCCATAGCCAGGATCCGTGGGTCCAGGAGTCAAGGCAGAATGGAAAAGGCAATATGTACAATCATTACACCCCAGTGACTCCCTAGGAAAACGTTTCCTTCCTGTTCCCACAACCTTAAGTTTTGCTGGCCTGAAAGTGTTGGCATGATATTGGGGAGCACTCCTGCCAGGAGCCACAGCAAACCTTCAATTGAACTGGAAGATCAGGATTCCCCCGGCCACTATGGACTTCTACTGACCTTGAAACAACAGGCTATAACTGGTTTTCTGCCCAGAAAGGTGAGAACAGATGTGTTTAACAGCCTGGTGACCTTTGGGCTACCTATGTGGCCGAGACTCCACCCAGACCCTCATCTCGAACTTGTTTTCTCAGTTAATCTATAGAATCCATCTTTATAGAAGATGGCATTTGTACTTAACACAGAGTTTTGATGTGGTCATGTCTTTAGCTTTGCTGTGCACATGAGATTGAGTGAATTATCAGGAAACTTCACCAAACTGTGCTGTGCTTAAAAATGCCTCAAATAAACTACTTGGCATCAGACTTGAAGTTTGAACCACCATTGGACTGTTACCCTGCTGACTGTGGTGTTTGCAGAGACCCACACAACATGGCTGCATTTAAATCATATCAGGTAGATCAGGCCCAAGGACATACCAGACACCCCAGGTTGTGGAAAGGGCACAACTCCCTCACATGGGCTTCATAAAATGCTGTCCCCTCATACTGCAGTGGCAGGAGGGGGCACAGCTTAGTGGTGGAGCCCTCGCCTGGCATGTGTGAGAACTTGGGTTCGATTCCTCATGATCCAAAACAGTAAAACCCTTTGACAGCAAACAAAAACGCTGCCATGGCATGACTGCACACCACCCTACCATCTGATGCTGTGTGTGCAAGGACTGAGGACCCCTGTTCTGCTCTTTCCCTCACTACTGATAGAACTTACTTGATGGACCTGGGCCTGACCTACTACTGTTCCATGCTCCTGACCCATTTCTTGCTGTGGACTTGGTTCAGACACAGATGAATTCTGCATCATCATTCTGAAACCTGATTCCAGGAGCAGTAACACCATATTCCTTCCTGATATGGGCCTCGTTCTTTATCTCTGTGGATCACGTTCCCAGCACACTGTTGAAACCCGTGCACTCTGCAGTGGCTTTCTTTCCTTAACCTGCCTGTATGTGGAGAGAGATGCAGCCACATTTACAGTGTGATGTCTGATGTGAATTAATATTAGCATTTCAAATGGAAATAAAGCCAGGTAGTGGGGTGCACACCTTTAATCCCAGCACTTGGGTGCCAGTGGCAGGCAGAACTCTGGGAGTTTGAGTCCAGCCTGGTCCACATAGCTAGTTCCACAATAGCCAGGGCTGCATAGAGAGACTCTGTCTCAAAGTAAATAAATAAAAAGAAACAAAAAGGATTGGAATCAAGAACCAAAATTTGCCTTGGCCAAACTGCTAAGATAGGCAGACTTATACTAATAGCCATCATAAAAACTGCTCAGCCTTACAGCTTTAGTGTTATTCAATACATTCTGACATGGAGGAAAGATGTGAGCATATTCTTCTGTGAGAGGTTACAGGCCAGTGGCTGATGGATCTCAGTGGATTCTCCTCTTGGCCAGTGCAAAGCCAAAATGAAAGCACCTAGAGGGAAGCGAGGGAAGAAGGATCTATCAGCTGCAGCAGGAAGGAGAAGTGGGGCATCGTCTCTACAGCCGGGCTCTCCCAAACCAAAGAACAGGTATGAATTTATAGGAAGGCCACACTTGTTCCTATGGGGAGGGCGCATTCCTGCAAATGCCCAGTGTGTGCTGCAAAGCTTTATCTGGAAATAAAAGATCACCTGTCATTAACACAGCGACTACCTTGAAGGTGCAGCTCTGCGTGGCTACTAACAGTGTGAAGCCAGTGAAGCTACATGAGACCTTGTTTCCAAACCAAAATAAAGGAGCTGGGGCTAAAGCTCCATCTGGAGAGGCTCTCTGCTTCCTGACTGTGGATGCCATGTGAGAGGCCGCCTTCAGCTCCCATGGCCACAACAGACTCTACCCTCCAACCTCCTCAAGTCACTGGTGTCTCAGCAACAGGAAAAAACCAACGCACCACATTACTGTGTTGAACACGGGGTTTCCGATGTTTCTGAAGATTTGGTGGCTGAGGACAACGCCTTGTGTTATCGATCTCCCAGGTATAAAGAAATGCCAACATTAGCACCTCAGCTCTCATCCTAAAGGGAATAAGAGATGGTTTATTCTGGAGTCATTTAGAGTGAGCACGGCCCAGGAACACAAATTTAGGTTACCCCAAAATTCCATGTTCCAATGTGGAAGCCTTTCACAGGATTTGCACAGTTTTACACAACAAAGACAATCGTAAGTCAAGGCAGCTTTACCATACATTTGTGGGCACACCAGAGCAGCAGGTATATCGAGAAGTGGGGAGTGCTATTCTACAGGCGAACAGGCGATCTGATGACATTCTTAGAGCTCTCGGTTTGCAGAAGCTAACGTTCTGCTAAGTTAATAGCTTCAGGAGGTTTTTATTTATTATCATGAGGTGCTAGTTTCGATAGAGTGACAGCTGGGTGGTGGCGGCAGACACCTTTAATCCGAGCATCCAGGAAGCAGAGGAAGGTGGATCTACAGAGTTCCAGTCCAATCTGGTCTACAGAGTGAATTCCATGACAGCCCAAACTAGACAACCAAACCCTGTGTGTGTTGAAATGTCAAAAAAAAAAAAAAAGAGGGAAGGAAGACAGGAAGAAACTCAGATACTGAGTGCGGCAAGGAGCTAGAACTAGCACAAGGTAAAGTAATTAGCCGCTGGACCTATCAAATTCAAACCTCTGCACAGTATTGAAATTCTGCCTGGTCTGTCTGTCTCTCTAGGCACAACACAGACTCCTTCCAGGAGCTTTGTTATTGTTGTTGTTCACAGCCAGACAGCTTCTTTTCAGACAGTTTTGTTCACACAAACTAAGTAAACTATTTTTTCATAATGCAAAGTAAATTAAACCAGGTATGGGGGAGTACACCTGGAATACCAACAGCACACAGGAGGTAGCGGCAGGAGGATTCCTATGAGTTTAGTGCCTGCTTTGGATATGATATATAGCAAATACTTCTGATAGGCACATGCTGCGAATACATACACACATAGGAACTCACATACACGTACACATAGGAACACACACACACACACACACATAGGAACAAACACCCATGCACATAGAAACACACATACACATAGGAACATACATACACTAGGAACACACGCAAAAAGAACTAAAAATAATAATTAAGAGAATTTTGAAGGCAGTGCCAGGCATGGAATCGTGCCTACAGTTCAAGGAGTTGGGAGGCAAAGGCAGGAGGATCAAAGGTTCCAGGCTATTTTTGTCTACATAGTAAATCTGACACCAGCCTGGGCTACATAAAACCCAGAACCCTCCCATTTTGTGGGGAGCAGAGTCAATGTTGACCTTTTTCCATGACTCAAATTGCAACAAGGGGTCTATCTTCCGCCTTCTGAGTTTTTGGACATAAGCTGCTCTTCTTCCCCTGGGAGCGCCCAGGTCTGTCTGTTCCGGGTTCTCCCTTAATAGCCTTCTCTCACCTGGTGTGTGCTTATGCTGCTGGGATAAGAAAGCATTGCTGAATCCAAAGCTGTGAAAATGTATTAAAATGTTTTCATTTCCTTTTTTAGAAAGGGTCTCATGTAGCTCGTGTTGTTCTTAATATATGTCTAGGGATGACCTTGAAATTCTGATCCTCCTGCCTTCACCCCCATATGGAAAGATTACCACGTGTGCCAACATGCCTGGCGTCCCATCCAAGTGCTAACTGGGCCCAGCCCTGCTGAGCTGATGGGATGAGGCTGTATGGTCAGAGTCCGGGATACCTGGAGTGTGATACAAGTTAGAGAGTAAAGCTCCCAGCTTGTAGAAAAGATAAGTACCAAGCAGTCACATGATCTGCTTATTCTATATTTCTCATTCTATATAGGAATGATGCAGAAGGTAAACCTAGGCCACCAGGCAACACAGTCAGCTCTCTGCCCTGCTGATTTGGCATAAGGCCCCAGAAATGTCAGTCATTGATGTGACAGAAAACAAACTTTGAACTGTCACCCTCAGCAGTTTGAGCTTTTAGGGATCTTGACTCAGGAGAAACCGGGATTTGTGGTTTTGACACTGAAAAGAATTTCAGGAGTGGCCTAGATGGCAAGGATATTTCACTAGGCTCGAGGGTGAGGAGATGTCTATGCAGTGAAAGCCCTCGCCCGAGGCCCTGCTGGAGTGCCACCAGCTGAGCCCACCACCATGTTGGTCTGATCCTCTGCAAGCCTGAGCCAAATAACCTCTGTCTCCCTTACACTGAGTCTTGGCACCTATGTGGGAGGAGCCATGAGCAAAGAACTCTAAAGCTATGCTGGCTTCTGGTCAACTGTGATTGGTGCATGGCTCCATGACCTCACAAGGAACCATTGTGATGAATGAGAGAGGCCCGCCTATATTAGGCACCAGCTGGGCCCAGACCTTGTTCTTAGACTGCGGTGAAACCATTCGTTAGCTGCGAAGAACTTGCTGTAGACTGTGATTTTTATAGATTTTGATTTTTAGTGTGTGTCTTAACATCTGTGATTACAACTGACCTGAATATCGTGAGTGTGCTTCCCAGTGGGGTCGGGTTTGTGCCTGAATTTTGACTGATTTAGCTTAGATTAGGTTAGTTTGTGCCTTGCTTCAGTTTATTTCATCATCAACCATTTTCTATTATTCTCTACACATTCATCTTTGACATTTCATACATTGGTTTATTTCTTTACCTTAACTTTTGTTAAGTTAGCTGTAAAAGATAAGGGATTTGATTTGGTTGTGCACTTGGAGCATACGCTTGTTACTTCCCCTGGCATTTCCCTGTGGTTATAAATCCCCTTACCATGTAGAGACTCTTCTCCTGCCCACCACGCCACTCACTAAACAGAGCATGCTCTGGAAAGTCTTGAGGGACGACAGTTTCCTCGTGGCCTCGCAGTGTCACAGACAGGCCATCATCCTTTCGGGCCCATAACTACGAGTTTAAGGGAAAGGAGCTGAGTGTCCTGAGGGTGGCGAGGAAGAGGGCTGCAGTAGTTGGAGTCATCACAGAGTTTGAGGGTCTGAGGGAAAAGGACTTTGAAGAAACCTGTGTGTTCACTGTCTAGTCCATAGCCCTGTCTCTAACCCAGGCTAGCCCAAAGCTGGCTGAGTCCACTCTTGTTGTTACTGCTGCTGTTATTAAAGTCCAAATGTCCTCAAGGTTGTGAGAGAGAGGTTTCACAGCATCTCAATTCTCTGGATTTCCGGTCTCTAACTGGGGGTGCTGTTCAGGACATTGTAATGCCCTGTAGTGGTGGAACCCAGCAGGGGGAATTGAGTCATTAGAGGCAACAGGACATGACAAAGCCATGTAAGCAGCTGCTTCAGACCCATCTTCTCAAGTCCCCAGACATGGATTCCCTGTCCTCTGAGAGTCTGAGACATAGCACAACCCATGGAACAAATGTTGCTGTTTCTCAGGAAATTGGTCATGACAATGAGAAAACCAATGTTTTAGGAACCAGAAGGTGAAGGGTTTTTTTTTTCTTGGTTGTGATTAGCTGTGATTGGTTCATTTCCTCCTATGACCTCACTGGAGCCATTGTGAGGAGTTGCAGACTCCGCCCACATGAGGCCCTGGCTGGGGCTTCTCACTCTGCAGAGAAGCTGTAGCTTGGTTGTTTGCAGAGTTGTTGAGCTCAGACTTTGATTAACATAAACCTTGATATTACTGATGTACGAAAACAGATGCTGTTCATTTGCTTTGACATCCAAACAGTGAGTTTGCTTCCCAGGTTGTTGGTTTTGATTTTTGTCTCTGAGGTGGTTCTTTTATTTATTTATTTATTTATTTATTTATTTATTTATTTATTTATTTATTTTGGTTTTTTGAGACAGGGTTTCTCTGTGGCTTTGGAGCCTGTCCTGGAACTAGCTCTGTAGACCAGGCTGGTCTCGAACTCACAGAGATCCGCCTACCTCTGCCTCCCGAGTGCTGGGATTAAAGGCGTGCGCCACCATTCTTGACTTAATTTGTGCTTTTCATTCAGTTTCTTCTGACTAGCCCTATATTTCTATTTTTAAACATGGTTCCTTGATAGTTTTAAATTTAATTTTTCTGGTTTTCAAGGTTTATTAGTATGAACAATCTGTAAAAAGCCATCTATTTCATCACCATGTGAATGTTTATCACATCTACCTGTGCCCTCTATTATCTCATAAATCCTTTGAAGCACTTAAATGTTCATCCACCCTGGTAACTATCTTCCACACTTGCTATGTTGCACCCCAACACCCTGCAAAAAAGACCAAAAACTGTCATGTGTACCATGAGGTACAGTCCATTTCATTACAGCATCCCAGTGTCAGGGAGGGCTAGCATCCTTTAGATGACCATCTATATGAGTTTTAGATAAAGGAATGGAATATGTGAAGTGTGGAGACAATGTCTGTAGTCATCAGAATACTTACAGAACTTTAGCATCCTAGTGCAAAGGGCGTTGGGACAGACCATGGGTTCATTCTCTAACTAGTCCATACCCGTGTCCCTAGCAAAGGTCAGCACAGAGTTGCTGAGTCTGTCCACCTTGTTACTATGGCACTTGTTACCTTGTTACCATGTTACCTGCTTACTATGTTCTTAAAGTCAAAGTGTCCTGCTCAGGTTCGATAGGAATGGTCTCGCACCTTCTCATATGTCTGAATGCCTGGGTTCTAGCAGGAGGTGCAGTTTGGGGAAATAAAGCCCAGGGCCTCAGGAGGAATTGGGTGACTGGATGCACCATGGACCTGCCAAAGGCATGCACCCAACTGCTTCAGACTTATCTTCCCAAGTCCCCAGCTCCTCGTCTGCCATCCCTCCCTGTCCCCTGAGAGCCTGAGAAGGAGGGTTACCCTTTGCTGTTCAAGCTATATCTTGTTGGGGATTTGCTCACAGCCTTGACAAAAGTTATGCAGTCCCTGGAGCAGGGTAGAGAATCATCTTTTGGGCTCTTTGCTGTTACTGGTCCATTCCTTACTGTGACATCACAAAAAGCCTTTGTGAGAAGTTATTGAAATCTCTTCGTATAAGGCCCCGCAGCCGACTGCGGTTTGTCTTGATGCTGCAGAGAAACTCTTGTTGGATAGAGAGCACCGGACTTCTACACTTGACCTGATAAACTGGAATCTCCTAATCTCTTGGACCTTGACATTGGGAGATTTCCTCTTTGTTGGCTGGATTTTGTGTTCAGTTGTTCTTTTTGATACATACACTCAATGCTTTTTGTTGAGGCACAGATTTCTGCTTATGTGTTCATTTTATTTAATTGCTCCATTTAAATTTTTTTTGCCATGTTTTACTTTGGTTTCATTTTTCTTATTTTAAACCATATCTGTATGAAATAAAAAATCCTTTGTAACACTTCTATAGATGTAAACAGTGACCTGGGATCATTTTCATCTGCTCTGTGACATCACAGCTGCCCCTTGTGTGTGCCCCAAAGTCCTCCATTTCAATTAAAGCCTGAGCTACTGATCCATAGCTCTAGTCACCATTTCTCTGGAACTGGGACGGGGGAGGGCATTGCAGTAAGAAGCTCATGTCTATTTCTTCTTCAGAGAATGACAAAAGGTAATGTTTTTGTGGCCAAGTGTGGACCTCTTCACTTGATCTCCTTACATGCTTGTTAGTTTCCCCATAGAATTGTCCTAGGATTCCCTGTTGAACTCTCTGTGAACAGGAAACATCCTAGCTGTCATGTATTGTTTGAACTTGTGTGAAGAAGCAAGGAATCTGATAACAGATGTACAAGTGGATATTCCTCAAGAACATCAGAGTATACTCAAGCCTGTGTGTGTGTGTCTTGTGGTTGTTGTTGTTGTTGTTATGGGTTAAGCCTCAGGGTTATACTGGTTTTTCAAGACTGTGTTTGCAATGATCTTTTCTAGTATCCTTTTGAAGCTTCCTGAGGAACACTAGTCTCCGCTATACAGAAAGACCCATCATGCACTCTGTTGGTCCTGGGATGTCCTTGCTAGCAGAAGTTGTGTTTCTCTTTCCATATCATCCCTAAATTGATCACATTGTATGTTTTGTAACATCCAGAATTGATCCTCATGCCCAGGGTGGAGTATCTAGAAAGCAGCAAGTGCTATGTAGGTTTAATAACATCTTATCAATGTGAGTGTCTCTTTTATGACTCAAGAAATCTCTTGCTTACAGGGGTATCAACTCTGTAGAGTCAGTTCACACCACACACACGCAGGGCTTCCTAGGTCCTACTTGTCCTTTCATACTTCATGTCTTGTCTCACATTTCAAGAATTTGAATCTTCTCTCTGGGTGATGCAGGTCAAGGGTTTGTCAGACTTCATCCTTTCAAATCACCAGATCTTGGTTTCTTTGGTCTTTGATTCAAACTCTAAAAAAACCACTTATTTTCATTTCTAATATTTCTTATGCTTTCTCATAACTGCTTTGGGGTTTGGGTTGGCATTTATTTTCTTTTTAACCTCTGACCCCAATATGTATCATAAGGAGGTTTGAGATAGCTAATTTTTTTTTGATGATTTTCATGATGCAGACATTGAGAGCCACAGACTTCTTTTCTAGACCTGGTTTTGTCTTTTACCTTCTAGATTCTTGTGGTGGTCCCATCCCCCACCTGTCAGGGTGGGGGCCATGGAGGAGAAAACGGAAAACCTGTGGCATAAGAGCTGGCCAGGTTTTTGGGCCCCACAGATTTATTCTGAGGAGATGGAGAGTACTTCATCATATGAAACTGTCCTGGACAGTGATTCCGAGGACTATTTCTCCTGCACAGAGGATTTAGATATGGAGGATGACAGCGGAGAGGCTGAGATCCAGGAGAAGGGCAACATCACCATCCAGTCAGGCCTCCATCTACTGTGTGCCCTGAGCCCAATCCAAAGCACAGGCTTTGAATACACCATTGGTGCTCCCCTCAGCCAGACTACAGTCGCTGAGATCAGCACGGGCACTGGACCCAGCAGGGAGACTGAGTCTACCATAGGCCATGGCCCAGGCCGTGACATAGAAATTGATAAAACCTCTTGTGCTCCTGAGAGCCAGAATACAGTCGCTGATGTCAACACGGGCACTGGCCCCAGCAGGGAGACTGAGTCCACCATAGGCCATGGCCCAGGCCACGACATAGAAATTGATAAAACCTATCATGCTCCTGAGAGCCAGAATACAATCGCTGAGGTCAGCACGGGCACTGTCCCCAGCAGGGAGAGTGAGTCCACCATAGGCCATGGCCCAGGCCACGACATAGAAATTGATAAAACCTATCATGCTCCCGAGAGCCAGAATAAAGTCGCTGATGTCAACACGGGCAATGGCCCCAGCAGGGAGAGTGAGTCCACCATAGGCCATGGCCCAGGCCACGACATAGAAATTGGTAAAACCTATCGTGCTCCCGAGAGCCAGAATACAGTCGCTGATGTCAACACGGGCACTGTCCCCAGCAGGGAGAGTGAGTCCACCATAGGCCATGGCCCAGGCCACGACATAGAAATTGGTAAAACCTATTGTGCTCCCGAGAGCCAGAATACAGTCGCTGATGTCAACACGGGCACTGTCCCCAGCAGGGAGAGTGAGGGCACCATAGGTGATGGCCCAAGCCGGGACACAGAATGTGATGTAAGCTTTGGTGGTCCTGTGCCTCCCTGTCTGTACCCTGAAGTCATCATTATCTCTGGCCCCCCCTGGGAGAGTGAGGAGTCCCTGAACCTTCTCTCGAGCTGGAGGGAAGAACATGAAGAATCCCAGGGCATTCTTCCCAGTCCAAATGAAGACAACTTGCATAGCGAGAATAACCAGAACCCCGACAGGAGGAAGAAGAGATGGCGGGTTAAAGGGCTGAGGAGGCAAATCCATCGTCTCTGCTGCTGTTTCTTCTGTTGCCTCCTCACCCCAATGGAAGAAGCCCCAACCCCCAGGTGAGGGACAGGGAGAGGTGGGAAATGGAGTCCCAGTGAGACCAGGTAGACAAGCCCAGTGACTTCTTGTGTATTTCATCTTTGCTTTTGCCACGGATACACGGCACCATTTAGAGGACACGAACCCTAATGTCTGTAACCCTAGAAGGGGCTTTCCCATTCTGCCCCTTTATATGGATTCTGGGAAAGTTGAGCCTGAAGCAGACAAGCAGAGGATGCAACCAGGGGCAGTGGAGGGAAGGAGAGGGGTTTGGGCTTGGGGAAGGGAGATCAGGTTAGGCAAGAGGACGTAGAGCGCTGTGGGACAACAGGCTAGCTCAGTGGTGAGTCCTGCCTATGTCAGAGTCACTAACAGAATCCTTTGCTTGTGTCTCCTTTCAAGGTCTGAAGAACAGGCCTGGGGCCATGGTTATTAAACCATGGGTCTCGTTCGGCCTGGTGTGGCCTACCAGCCACAAGAGGGGGCCAGGCCAGAACATTTTAGAGCTATTTGTACCCGAAATCATCATGCCCTGTGACACGCTGTGACACATGAGGACAAGCTCTATACCCCTCCTCTCACTGCAGTGGGAGCTGTTAGCTCCCATAAGGTAAGCTGATACTTGTCCCAGCACTATGGCTGGACAGAAAAGTCGGACACACGGCCACCCCATTTTAAAGAGCCAGCCTTCCAACTTCTGCAATCCACGTTATGCAACTTCATGTTCCACACAACATGGGGTCTTCACCAAGTCGTCCCCTAATTTTTGAAGATCCTTGTCGATGACCAGCTGTAAAGAAGTCCATGTACAGGGCAGAGGGGAGGAGAGGGGTGTGTGGGACAAGGCAAGAGAGAAGAAAATCAGTAAGACACTAGGGAAGGAGAGGAGTCTGCCCATAGGAAATTCCAGTTCCAGCCAGGCAGCTGAGAAGAAAGAGATGAGCATGTAGGGCAGGGACAGGGACCTTGGGCGGGCTGATCGGGAGAAACTCCCTGGAGAAGAGATGTATAGGGTTCAGGGCATGGGTTCCCGGGAACAGAAGACTATGCCTCCCTAGGGGGTTCAAACCAACCCCTTCCCAGGATCCTCCTCCTCTTTCTGCTCTAACCAACCTCAGGCTGATCTGGAAGAATCTGCGTCCTTTTCTTCACAGCCTCCTGCCACCAGGGTCCACGCTGCCCTTCCCATGTTCCAGCAGTTCAGAAACTGTGGTAGTATTTTTATCCCAGTGAATGATTCTTTCACTTTGACTAAAATTACAGGACTTTTCTGGCTACTGTGAAAAGGTAACTAGGACTTGAAGGGGCTGTGGAACATCACCGCTGGACAAGGCCAGCCTCCTTGAACGGCTTTGTGTCCAGTGGTGACATCCGGGGTCTAGATTGGAGGAACAGTCACTGTCATGGAGCTACAAGGTGTCAGCCAGTGTTATTGTGTACATTCTTGCTGAGTGAGGTGTCTGCAGAATCCTCATGGTCACCATGCAGGTTGTGAACAGCTCTCTGTGTCAGCCGGAGCTTCCCAGCTGTCAGGGAATATAGGGTTCTTGTCTGAGGGGATTATTTGGATCAGTGGTTCTCAATATTCCTAATGCTGCAACCTTTTAATATAGTTCCTCATGTTGTGGAGACGCCCCCCCCCCAAAAAAAAAGAACAGTTACCTTTGCTCCTGTTTCTGATCTTAGGTGAGCCTGTGAAAGGCTCATTCGATCCCCAAAGAGGTTGAGACCCACAGGTTGAGAAGCACTGAAGTGATGAATTAGTTTGAGTTCTCTGAGTGTCTCTGTGTGGAAGATGAGTTTCTGAAGCCTGGTCTTGGTGGAATCCACCAATGAATCGGGCTTTCTTATGACTGCTGAGAATGCTGGCATTGGTCTTTCTGAATATGGGTGTTGTGTCAGCTTAGCAAATAGCAGTCTACTCCCTCGGCCACCGCTGAGCACAGCTTGCACACACAAGTCTCTGTGGCAGCCTACAGTGCCGAACTCTACTGGTATTGATGGCGCAATGGGTCAGCAGGTCATCCTGAGGAGGGCTTGACACTTGTCTCCCTGTGTCATGAATCTTTTGCCAGATACCCTAGGGCCTTTGAGATAGGAACTTGGTGCAGACAGATACCTATTCTAGCATTCACTTACTGAATTTGCCCATTCTGCTGACAAAACACTGTGGCCAAGGCCACTTAAGCAAGAAAGCATGTTACTTAGGAGTCCACAGTTGCAGAGGAGGACAGCACATGACCATCCTGATGGGAATCTAGCAATAGGCAGACAGTCATGGCATTGGAGCTGGAGGTGATAGCTGACACTGATTCTCAAGCAACAGAGAGAGAGAGAGAGAGAGAGAGAGAGAGAGAGAGAGAGATAGGAGAGAGAGAGGAGAGAGCTATTTGGAATAGGTTTGGCTCTAGAATCCTTAAAGCTCTGTGACCCCTACTGTCACTTCCTTCTTCCAGGCCACACCTCCTGTTCCATATCCAAACATGTTCATCCATGGGGGACATTCTCATTCAAACTAAGCCATATTCTAACCAGGATGGGGAGAGGAAACTCTTGGGTAGCATCGCCCTGCGATCTGACTGCCGCTGTCCCCACCCTTCCGCTCTCCTTGCGCTCTCAGAGAGTAGATGACACCACTGTCTCTCTTGAAACTTGCAAATCTGCACTTCCGTTAAGAAGAGACCCTTACACTCAGTTTTATCCACAACGAAGTTTCTTTTGTGGAACCCCTCACCTAGAGGAGCCCTTTTTGCCTCTCTGCACCCAATTGGATGTTTGTGACCACCTCACACGGTCAGAATGGGCTAGATAGCCTCAGAAAAAGAACAAATAACAGGCACACCCCTCAATCCTCATTGGGAGGCACAACATACATAACCATCAGTGGTCTGCCTTATGTGACAATGGAAGCCTGACCACAGTGGCAGCCCGTCAACTAACCCATGCCACAGCCTCTCTGCCAACTTGCTGAAAGAGGTGGGGCATTCAGTGTTATTGTCTTCCTGCCCCTGACTATCAGACACAGTAGTCAACGTGAACATAAGTCCTGGACCAGCGCAGGGCACCATGGAGTTTAGGGAGTGCCCTGCCAATCAGCTCCTTGTGTTGGGAAAGCCATCTAAGCAAGCAAAGGGCGATTTTCTCGGTTTTCTCATGAGACTTTGGAAAGCAGGGGGATTAGTAAACTCTGTGTGACTCTGACATCATGATCTGTCTCCTGTCACGGGGAAGCTGAATGGGAGGCAGGTGGGCAGGTGGCCAGAGAATTTAGGCTGAGCACCATGGAAGGTTAGAATGAGATACACATGTCTGGTCAGCTCTCCCCAAGCAAAGGCTGTCTAGCCAGGGACAATGTGAAAGAAATCTGTCCCTGACAGACAAGGTTACAGAATCCATTAGGGACACCATCCAGTAAAGCCAGGCCACTTCCTTTCAAGGACTTGAATGTGGTCGCTTCTCTGCCCCTTTCAGACAGCAAATCCACACTGCTCATCTTCACACAAGTCAAGAAACCATGTGGTTTGTTTTGTTTTGGTTTTTGGCCAAACTTCCTGATCCCCAGGCTGCTCACCGTGGCAGGAAATTGATAATAACCTTTGGTCTTCTTTAATTTGCAGGCACTCATGAACACATTCAGCCACAAGCTTTTCTTGCTTCCCATCCAGAGCTCCAACAGGGGATTGACTACACACAGGGTCAATTATTCATTTGTTCTGTTGACAGCATTAGGCTCCTGAGAGATATCATAAGATGAGAATGTAGCCATGAAATTGCTCTCCTAGTGACAGGAGTAACTCACTCCACCAAGTGCTCGGTCTTCAAATGTGAGGGCGTGGGCTCAGAATCAGCTGCCACATAAAAGCCTTGAAGGCCAGTGTGAGCATATCATCTTACCTCTGTGGAGGTGGAAGAGAGAAGTCCCCTTTTCATTCTTGTACAGGTGGTCTAGAGTTACTGACAAGTCACGGGTTTAAGGAGAGTGTCTCAGGAAGCAAGGTAATTATGACACTTGAGACCCCCTCCTACTCATACAGGAGTGGGCACAGGCAGTGCTCCAGAAGACACATATGAACCCAGACACACGCACAAGTTGGGAGGCATGAAGAAAAGGGAATAGAAAGAACATGGGTGAAGGCTTCATCTTTCATAAATGATTGTTCTTATGTGCGGGATCTATTTCTCAACCTGCGATAACTGTGATTTTGTCCACAGCATTCTAGCGAAAAGCTCCTGCATAACTGTGGTTTCAACTTCATTTTTGTCTCCTCAGATGACTGCTGAAAATCACAGGCCGCTTGAACCTATAAAGAACAGAATTGTAACAGAATCGGCAGCCCATAGCTTTGTGTGGCAGCATTTCCAACGACGCCACAGTCGTATGGAACCCACTGCTATTTTCATTTGATGTTGGCACATCAAGACTATGTTCTACTCTCAAAAGAACTAATCCCAGACCTGAAAGAGAAATTTCTGTTTATTATTTCATTATTCAATAAATAAATTCCTGTTTATTATTTACTTTATTAAATGTTGACTTGATTTTTATCCTGACCCGTGGGGCAATATTATACAGGCCCTACATTGTATGGTAGCCAAACTTACAGGCCAGCTCATACCTGGCCACACAGAAGGTGGTCACATGACTTCCAGACAGGATGTCGCCATCCTAAAAAAAAAAAAAGAATAATTAAAATAATCATTTTAAGGGGCCAGAGTTTTAAGAAAACTATTTTTTACATTCTGATTAAGCACAATAATGACACGTGGTCTCCTTTTCTTGTCTTAGATACAATGTAAAGGGACTCTTAGGTGCTAAAAACAATTACTTTTCAAATATAAAAAAAATTAGGATATGCTAATATTGTTCTGATTCTTTCTTTGCCATTATGGAGATCACCTGGGAAGTGTTAATCCAGGCTGCCTGACAGAGCAACCATACTTGTGGAAGTGACTTTAGACCCCCTACCCCAAAACAGAACGCGAATGAACTTCCCCCTCAGTTTACCTTTTGATATAAAAGCTGTTTGGAAAATAAACATGGGTGATCTTTAGGATTTGAATGAATCCTGGGACTCCCTCCTGATATTGCCCTGTGAACTGTGTCTCAACTATTCCTACCCCTCCTCACTGGCCCAGGGAGATAATTTATGTTGGGGCTGGACCCCCACACTGACCCACCTCTTCACGTTGATATAAACCTGTGATATCCAATCCCAAGTGAATTGAAATATTGCAGCTCAATTTCTCAGCCAGGATTTTCTAATCCTGTTTGATTTCACCGTGGCTGGTAGTTTTCAGAACTATTTCCCACAAAGCTTTGGCATTGACTCTGGTAGCAGCCCGTGCTTCAGGGCATCTATGTCTCATTGGTAGCTGTGTCTGAAGCACACAGACATGTCACGTCTGCAACATGGCCACACCCGATGCTTCTTGACTGCCTTGACGTGAGCTAGGAAGGTGTTCTGTGCTCAAGGTCACATGGTCCCAGGGCTCTCACTGGAGGGAAGAAACCAGTTTCTGGGATGGCCAAATGAAAAGGAGGCCTAAAGGAATGTAAAGCCCAACCATATTGAAAAACCTTTATAGCTCAAGAAAACAAAAAACAGCAGCAACAAAGAGACCTGGGAAGGTGCCTTCAGCTTAGATGTCCCCGCTTCAGCTTACATGTCCCCCCTTCAGCTTAGATGTTCCCCCCTTCAGCTTAGATGTCCCCCCTTCAGCTTACATGTCCCCCCTTCAGCTTAGATGTCCCCGCTTCAGCTTAGATGTCCCCGCTTCAGCTGTCCAGCCATCAGCACAGACCTGCCTCGGGAAATTCAGAGACACAAAAGGACATCACAGCAACTGGGGAAAACATAAAAACCAAAGCAAAGGAAGCACACTCAGGAGACAGAGGCAGAAGGATCTTCATGAGTTCAAGATCGGCCATGTTCACAAAGGGAGTTCCAGGATAGCAAGGGCTGTTTACAGAGAAACCCTCCCCTGAAAAAGCAAAGGAAGCTTGAGAAAGACATGTCCATACACTGCTTGCTAGGCAAGCATGATTTCTGACTTCCTGTCTTCCTCCTCTCTGTTGGCAAACAGGAATGGTGACATATGTTTGGAATCCCACCACTGGCAAGGCAGCCATCTGCTGATTACCGGCTCTCACTGTCAATGCCACCAGCCTAGCAGAATCACCGAGACCCGATATAAATGAGTGACCTGTGTCAATAAACAAGGTGAGTGTGTCTTAGGAACAAACACTGAGGTTTTCCTGTGGCTTCCGCATACATATACACTAAAGGAATGTATGTGTACACAGAGACACAAGCGTATCCATGTACATGTAAGAAGAGCCACAGATACAAACAGGCACAGTCTGGGGTGGGGGTGGGGAGAGAGAGGAAGACAGGACAGAGAATGGAGAATCATAAAGAATGAATTCAACTTTTGTGGACTGGTATGTCTCAAAGTATTTTGATTTTTGATTCTTCGAGACAGGGCTAGTGACCCATTCCGAAGCTCAATGAGGGCCCTACGTGTCTAATGGTGACCTCAAACATCCCGTTCCGCTCTGCTGCCAAGGGCTGACATGACAGGTATTGGCCTCCCTCTACATCTGTCCAGTGCTACAAATCTGTATCAGATACTAAAGCATGCTGGAGCAACACTCCCTGACTAAGGTGATCCTGAAACCATTTTACAAATTTCATGGAGGGGTTGGAAACGGAAGTTTCTCTGAACTGCACCGTGCAGTAGCAGCTTTGAAATAATCCCTAGGCTGGGAGGTGGGGGTGCAAGACTTTAATCCCAGCACTCAGGAGGCAGAGGGAGGCAGATCTCTGTGAGTTAGAGGCCAGCCTGTTCTACAAGAGTTACTTCCAGGACAGTTAAGATGGACTGTTACACAGAGAATCCTTGTCTTGAAATACAATCGATAATACTAATAATCACTCAGGTTATATTGATTACAAATTTTGTCCTGTTGCTAAGGCTTATTACTAAATATCTCTTACAGTTAAATTAACCCATTTCGTTTGATCTATGTGTTGCCCTGTGGCCGTGGCTCCACCTGTCTGCTTGTGTCTTGTGTCTTGGTTTCTGACTCCTGTATCACATGATTCTGCCCTTCTTTCTCCCTGTTTGGCTTTCCCACCTAGACTTATTCTGTCTTGTTAAAGGTCAAATCAGCTTTTTCATCAGCCAATAGCATACAGAAGGGTTATCCCACAACAAGACCTGGTGTCAGGAAGTGAAAGAAGGATCTCCTCTGGACTGAAAATTACTGTGGATGCTTGCCACTTACGTTGTATAGCTTGGGTCCCTCTTAGCAGATATTCACACCTAGAGAGGCGTCAGAAACTGGAGAAACAGTATCACAGGAGGAGAAGTGTCAATGCACACATGGTCACTTTCAATTCCTAAAGCTCAGAGAGACTAGCGACAGAGGCCCTGAGGGCCTCAGAAGAGACAGTCCCTGGCAGAAATGAGAAGGCTAGGAGACGGGCTGACTCCATGCAACCAAACCTCTAAGCATTTTGGTGACAGTTCTGACCAACAGGCAGAAAACTACTTTGTTCTTCATGTTGGGTCATCATCGTTTTCAGAGCACAGACCAAAGTCACGTCAACATGGATAGACAGACACCACGGGGAATGGGATATGGACTTCCACATTCTGAGGAACACCCAGGTCATGAGAGCCACACAGAGTGACAATCATGGCGAACATAGGGACTAAGAAACCAGAACTAGGGATTGTGCTGGGGGGGATTCCTCAGTTGGCAGAGTACTTGTCAGACAACAGTGGGATCTACGTTTGGGTCCCAGCACCCGCATGTAATGTCGGCAGCACTAGCACACAGTGGTAATCCCTACTCTTGAGAGTCTCAGGATGGAGTCTAGGAGAACCAATGAGCTCCAGAACTCGTGGGAGACTGTTTCTCTAAATTTGCACTGGAAGGCCAACAAGAAGAGAATCATGAAGTTGAATTCTGGATCCAAGAAGTACACCCAGAAAGGAAGACACGGGCAACTAGGGAAAGGCATCCTGACTTGTTGGGAAGTCAGGCTCTACCTGAAGCTGTGGTATGGGGAGGGGTGGTCTCTTCGCCAGATGCACCAATCCTGGGGCTCTCTCAGCACTGGTGCAGCTGAGCTCTGCTCCACCCTCCCAAGGGAGCTTCCCAGTAGAGGTATATAGCACAAATTCCAATTATTCTTAAAAACAAAAAACCAAAAAAAAAAAAACCACAACCCAGAGTCAGATACTAGGGGGTGAAGGCTGAAGGATCAGAGCAGTGTGCCAGCCACTAAAGAGACCCTTTACCTTGACCACTGTTCAAACCGAAGGGCGATCCTGTCCTCAGACTGTCTCTCCCCATCTTATATTCCTCTCCTCCCAGCCACATCCCTATTGTCTCCACCTCCCTGTGCAGGGATTAAAGGCATGGGATCATAAGAACCAGGATCACATTTGTGTGAGCTGTTTCTCTTTTAGACAGATTCAATCTCCTCTAGCCCAGAATGGCCTTGAACTAACAGAGATCCCTCTACCTTCGCCTCAACTAGTTCTGGGATTAAAGGTGTGAGCCACCACTGCCTGACCTCTAGTAGTTTAGCTCTGCACTCTGATTTTCAGGCCAGCTTTATTGGTCCAAACAGAAACTAAGTATCACTACAGAGAGGTTATCCATTTCTTCTGTTCTGCTCCCCTAACGGAGTATCTCAGCAGAGGGATCCATTTCTTCTCAGCTCTGTCCCAAGATGCTATTTCTGCTTCTCTGTGAAAGAGGAAAGGCCTGCAGGAAGGTGGTAGTCTCCTCTCCTCGGACTCCAGTAAAAAGTTGATACTTACCTGCTCTGAGTACTTTCTGCTCAGCTTACTCTTCTGCAGAACAGGGTCACCATGGTAGACAGGCAGTGCTGGCTGAGCCTGGGGAGGGCAGCGAGCCTTCCACACACAGCAGCATCATGCAACCCCATACAGACATCAGCATCAAGCCTTCCAGAGCCTGGATTTCTTTCTCCAGGACACACAGCACTGGGTGTGTCAGTGCAGGGCCCACACACTCACCTGAGAGTCATTCTGACCGCCTCCTTCCTTCCTCCAGGAACGTCCTTGTGTTTTCTTTTGGGTAGAAGGGTCTCAGGGGACAGATAAAGCATAAGTATCCATGGGGGCTAGGGGTGGTATTGGGGTTGTTTTCCGTGGGTGTCCAACCCTTTTCAGAGGGTCCAAGTGACTTGCTGGTATAGCCCCTATAGATGGGGAAGCTGGGAACACAGAACCTTTTCAGCTCCTGCGGGCCACTCAGAAGGACCCTTCTTCCTGCTGCCTGTTTGGGAGGTTGCAACTTGAGCCTGATCCAGGAGCCAGACATGTGGCAGAGCAGTACAGGTCTGGTTCCTCTGCTGGGAGCAGTGACAGAGGAGGGGTCTGACCCAGGTCTGGGTACCAGACTGTGCGGTTGAGCGGGGCTAGCTGGGGGTCTGGAGAGAGATGGCAAGCAAAACCCTAGAAGCTACAGTCTGCAGCACAGAGCCCTGTGATTTGCGGCAAAAGCCACCAAGCAGGAGGAGTCAGGAGGAGCAAGTGCAGCCCCTGGGATGCATCTCCACACTGGCTGAAGGACTCTGGCTCAGCTGCTTACCCAGAAGTCACCCCTGGTCCTGACAGCACCACGTGTCTGGACAATGGAAAGCTGAGTTGCTTTTGGTTCTCAAAACCAGTGGAGCAAAGCGCAATGGGTCTCACCTGTAACTCCAACACTTGGAAGGCTGAGGCAGGAGGACTGCTATGAATTCAAGGACAGCCTGGACTGCAGGACAGAGTGGCATGCTGACACCCAGACTAGGTGCTCATCCTGGTGGGCTATTAGCACAAGTCTTTGGGACCTTCCTAAACATCAAGCTGGACGCCTGCTCTCCAATCTGCCAGGCCCTGCTAAGGACAGGGAGGCGCTTCACTCTGCGTAGACACCTGATCTCATGGGATGAACTAACATGAAACTGCTTCAGCATCAGGGCGCACTTCGCGAATCCTGGGCCTCCTGACACCTGAGGAAGGTCTCCTTGACAAAGTGAGCTCAGAATTCAGGGCCGGCCTCTTGCTCATGTTTCTTCCCCATGGCAGAAAATGGCGCTAATGGTTGTGGGTGCATCCCCCATGGCTCCCAGCACAATGGGCAAAATCTCTGAGGAAGACTGGCAGGTGAGGTCTATCTAAGCCAACTATGTGCTTTGGACGGATCCATCTGGTCAGGATTCCAGGTCTGGGCAAGTTGACCAGGATGGCATGTGCTGAAGGCCCTAGGGAAGGGGGGCAGAGTGAAGCAGGCAAGCTAAGCCTCCCCTACACCTAACAGAGGTGGGTCCCATCTCTGGAACACGATCACCAAAGTTCCCCCAGTCAAGAAGCCACCATCCTCCAGTTCACTTGAACAGACATTTATTGAGCACCTACCAAGTGCAAGGCATGTTAGGTGCCACAAGAGATACAGAGTGACCATAGGGTCCCTGCCCGAGAGGAGCTCACAGTCTAGAGGGAGTCAACATAGTACACAGTTGGCTGCAGCTACACCTGCTGGAGAGGCAAGAGCCAGATGCTAGACACCAAGTGCTGTGGGGGTCACAGAATACCACAGGGCTGCTTCTGTTCAGGGCACAAGACTCAGGGCTGGGCCTTTGAGGAGGAGGGCTATAGGGCAGAGGGCCATTTCTAGAAGAGAAATAGGCATGAATAGGGCCCCTGGGAACCCAGATTTGGGTGGCGGGTGAGCATTGTGGCAGGGATAGACAGTGGATAGTGAAGTACGGCCGTGGGGCAACAGCCATGGGTGCTCGGCTCAGAGGACAGGAACTCGATGCTCTGGTGGCAGCTGTAGGTCACTGAAGAGGAGGAGGAGGACACAAGAACGGTCTTCTAGTTGAACCTGAATGAGCTCCCTGGAGTCTGGGAGAGGGGAGTTGTAAAGTGGCCTAGTGTTGAGGGACCTGTGAGGGAACAGTGTCACGGGGCATTGTGGGAAGTGGGGGGGGGCAGTAGCAAGTCAAGGGCCAAGAAGGATACAAGGGAATACATGATAGAAGATGACAGAACGAAATCCTAGCTCCTGAGGTTCTGGGAGTCACGATCCCATAGGCTTAGTGACAGGATTAGTGTCACCACCACTGAAGGTGACATTAGGAAGGAGCGGTGACCTCCTACAATAAGTGCAGCTTCTCAAAGTGCAGTTCCAGGCCACCAACTGGGAGCCACTCAGGGTGTGTGGAAGGGACAAGCCTCCAGGCTTTCCTCTACCGCAGAGCCCACACCTCAGGGTGTGTGTGATAACCTGCATTTTAGCAAGGGCTGCCCTTTTCACTGGCTTCCTAAGGGTTGCCCAGTTTTAGAGCCACCTGTGGAGAAACTGCATTAAGGGTTGCTTTCAAGGAGAAGAAAGGAATGCAGAGCATCCAGAAGGAAGATGGAAGAAATAAGGCCAATGGCCTCCCTGTCTGTAGCTGTTACACTAACAATGAAACGGCAACCAGTGATTGCCCAGGCTCCTCCCATGAGGTGAGCAGAAGCCAAGTTTGCAAACTGGGGAGTGAAAACGTGGGAAGGTGGAGTAAAGCATCAGCAACAAAATGCAGGGCGTTTTAACCTCAGGGATCAAAGGGAACAGGAAGGTGGTAATGCCAGCGAACAGTGCAACTAATGGACCCAGCTGAGATGGCTCAGAGTGCTGAGGATGGGGAAGCATTGGAAGAGATGCGAGAGGCAGGCTAGGACCAGGGTGAGCATGGTGCACAGGCCACAGGGTCTGCAGCCATTGCCCCTACCAGGGGGAGGGACTCAGTACTTGGCAGTGGCAAGAAAGGGTGGAGTCTTCTTTCTTGCTTTACACATTTGCAAGCCTGTGTAAACACAACTCCATCCTGTCTCAAAGCTGAGTCTGCCAACCATGGTGCCACCACACTGGAACAGGACAGCTCCTGCGACACATGCACGCATGCGCACAGCGGCTGGAAGTCCATCAGCTACACTAGTTACTTATCCTTTCAACCTCTGTAAGCATCAGATACTTGACCAATGACCAAAATGATCAGCCTCGGCCACGTTGACCACCTCACCCAAATGTCAGGATACGCAGGAGGCAGAGGCACTCCACATACGGAGGAATGCCAAGACACTCCACAGTTCACTGTGGAGGTACTGAGGGGTGGAGGCTGAGCATCTACAAGCACCTAACAGCAACAGAGCTTGGGATGAGGCAGAGAAGCAGGTCGTGAGCTTCCTTCGGTGGCTGGATAAGTGGGATTTGGATGCTACCCCTAAAGGTGATGAATTTCACAGAGAGTCTAGAATTATATTTCACATTATAATCTACACAGTAATTAATGCCTCTCGATTTCCTCCAACTTTTCTTCCCTCCTATATGGGGAAGGGGACACGGGCAGGTATCTCAGAAACAATACTAAGAACACAGAGGCTCCACAACAAAGTCAATCTGCCTGGAGAGTCTGGGAAAGCTCGTGCTCCTTGCTCCCTGCCAGCATCAGGATGTGGCCCCTGTGCTCTACAGAGCACCCTGACTCTCCTGGTTCCCGGGAATGCTGGACTGGGACTGAGTAGGCCAGGAGGTCTTGGGGACAGCTCCACCTTGGCACCTTTACTGTGCTCAGAAGCTGGGGCACAAGGCTGTAGTGAGTCTACTCCTGGACCTTGCAAAGTCTGTTTTTCTACTTTCACTGCCTGCAGGTCTCAAAAGCCCAAGTGACAGATGACAAACGACTCCCCAGCAGGTTACATCGTCAATGGATTCAGGAGAACATGACTGAAGTACAACCGTGACCACCTAGAAAGCTCTGTATTCATCTCCTGAGGGATGCAGGGATCAAATGAAACCAAGTATATGCATGGTGACAGTATCCTGGGATCTACATAGTCCCTGCACCACAGAGAACCAACCAGCACTACATCCTCAGCCACTAACTGTGAGACCAGGAGAAAGACACAATCCACAGAGCAGTGGAATTGACCGTGAGGGCTGGGACGCAGCACGGATGGAAAACACAGAGCCCTTAAAAGGTCTAGGTGAGAGTCAAGATGCTAAGAATGACCAGGACATGTTTCACAGACACAGAATTCAGGCTACACTCAGAAGAGGCGATACTGAGATAACTAGTCCTGAAAGACTCAGGAAGAGCGCCTAAGAGACCTCTAAAAGACAGAAGAGGGGAGTAGCAGGGCTTTGAGACCCCTTCTGAAACTACTAATGCTATTTATTGGCTTGGGTCATCCTTGAGAATAGAAAACGTTTTGGCAAAGCTGTACAAACTCCACATGGGATTCTTCCCCATACTTGTGGGCTGTGGACTCATGCTGGCCACAGAAGGGAGTTCCTCAGCAGACTCTCCAATCCTATCTCACCTTCTGAGGTGACAGTAGCTGTGGAATCAGATCAGGAACATGGCGGTCTCAGCTGGGGAGGGCATTAGGGAGCTGGGCCAATCAGGGAGCATGCTGGGACTCGTTTCCCTTCTCTGTCCAGCGGAGAGGAAGGAGGATGGGGCTGAATGGACTGAATTGTCGCCTGCTCTTCTGAGTCTGACTTTGTCTTGTCGCTGACGACAGCCAGGCACCAAGTGCCATCTAGTGGCTCCACGTCTTCACTCTCACGACAGCCTGCTGAGAAGACCCGGAAGAGTGGAGCAGGCCAGCTCCAAGGAGGGAGGCAGGGGAGCACACACCACCTGAGTGGACAGAACAGATCACCTCAAGAAAATATACTTTAAGAGGACTTGCTTTCCTTAAGGAAGCAATTCCCTTTTTTTTTAATTTTTTTAATTTTATTTAGAAAGGCTAACTGTATTCATTTGTCAATTTTTCTTAAGCTTTAAGGGAAATAGTTTAAAAAACATAAAGTTGTAAATACACTCAAGAGTAACTGCTATTAAACAGTTCTGAACAGGCAGAAAATGTACTTTTCTTTTACAGAAAATGTTCAATCTGTAATAGCAGCATAATTTATATATAGAAAAAAGCTGGCTTTGAAAATCCAGACTTTTGTATATATAAAACACATCCCTTCCTTCTCCTACCGAGAGCAGCATTGTGCACTCTGGAAAGCTTCTCCCCAGTACGGGACTCCACAGTACGCAGCTCCCGCTGGTCCCCATCAGCAGTGGGCTCTCAGCCCAGCCTTCAGTCCAGTACCAGGGCAGAAAGGGCATTCAGGTCTTTCATGTATGGATGAGCTACCAGGATCTGGTTGATCTTCAGTTTTTGCTCAGAGTCAGGGAAGATCTTCAGCAGGGCCGCCCTCAGCTAGCTGGTCTCTGTGCTGGTACGAGAAGGTTCTGCTGCATACTGGGAACGGTGGCCAGGGGTGTAAAGTGGGGCTGCTGAGGAAGCCAAGGGCCTGAAGAGGCTCCCTGGTTCCTGGATGGTGGCTGGTGGCTACTTGGGTGTTGGGACTCCGGAAGCCAGGATCGAACATGCCCACATCTTTGTGGGCATTGAGTAGTGGCTGCATGTCTCTGTGGATAAAGTGACCATGGAGAGAGCGGCAGTGAGAAACCCCGGAAAGCACGTAAGGCTGACACAGAGGATCTAGATGCTAGCTAGTTCCATGTTTTCTGAAGGCCACAGAGCCAAGAGGATGTGAAATCAGCCCCCACAGAGTGGCTGACAGGGCACCCGGCACCATTTCCAGACCGAAGAGGAAACAAGCACCTTTGGGACGGACAGCCCCTCCCAGTCTGATATCTGAGGGTGGGCCAAGGTTGTTGCTTCTACAAGGTTCCTGCTCATCTGGAGGGTTTTATTCTAGGCAGTGTCAGCTGACTGGGGAGAGGAATCCCTCTGGGCAGAGGCAACTCCAAGAGGCTCCTGGAATCCCTGTCTCCAGTGAGGTCTGGGTGGGGCAAGTGTGCTCTGAATGTCTGTGCACGTGGTGTTGTCTAAGCATCCAGGGACACCTGTCCTGCTTAAAAACTCCCACCAATTTCATCTGTAGCTGAGACCTGGGGCTAACAGTGCCATCAACGCCAGAAGCTTGGCAGCCTGCAAAAGCTCCATTAACATTAGCGGCATCCCCTCAGGAAGGAGTGACAGCTCGTGGCCACCACGCACTTTGAAGATGACACTGGGTGAGAGGGAAAAGGACCCGCAGGGCTGATCCTGCCACCAGGCTGCTGAAGGAGTGGAACAGGCAGCAAAGAATTCACCTCTAGTTTGACCTGGACCTCAGCTTAGCATGGGGCCCACACACAGCCTCAAACACAGGCCTTGAGGCCTAAAATCCTATGAGGATTTCCCATAGAAGATGTGGGGTTGAGGGGTTGGACTGGAAAAGCCTACAGCAGGCTGCCATGTCCTTGGCCCGAGTCAACGCCTCAAACAGTGTGATAAAACCCAATGGCTCCCAGAGAAATGATAACAAGGCCACGACTTTCCCAGTGTGTCAGTCTCCACTGAAGAAGATCCCTGGGTGAAAATCAACCCACTGCGGTGCACCACCAAGTTCAAACTGATGATCCCAGAGGCTCAGGCTACAAATGACCAACTAGCAGCCTTGAAAGATGGGACAGAGTCTATGTTCTCCTTTTAGGTACCTAGACCAACCCCATGCAAAAACCTGCCAGGAGATGCACAGAAATATAGCTCGCTTTTGTTTTAAAACAAAGAAGGTCTGCCATTAGGTTAGCATGAAGGAGGCTGTGGTTAACAAGGTCACTTGAGAATTCTTAGCGTAGACATAACCTCTACTTCTCAGTGGCAGACAATAAAGCAAGCAGGCTTTCCCATGCAGAGATGGTAAACAGTAGCTGTGGGCCCTCACCCCACCCCCACAGCGGTTCCTGAGCAGGACACAAGTTCACGGCAGCACTGGACACTCAAAAGAAACAGCTGCACAAAGTGCATGGGAAAGCATCCCATAGAGATCCCGGGGAGCAGTGACCTACAGGTTAGCACCAGCTTGAAAACCTGCTTCTTCTGAGACCCTCATGAATGTCTGTGTGCTCTCAGAGTAAAATGAAAAGGATCCCCACACAGGGCAGGCCTAGACCCTGGCACATGAGGCAGAGGCAGAAGATCAGAGTTTGAGCTTAGCCTGCTGACTCAGAGGAAACAGTCCTAAGGCAGGCAGGCAGGCAGGCAGGCAGGCAAACAACACTGAAAAAGACCACAGTGAAGATCAGCCTTGGGCTGCTTCCGGGACTGGCTTCTATACGGGTCACACATCGCTAAGTCTAATTACGGCCTAGAAGACATTCAAATGCCATTTCTAGTTTTCAAGGACAGCATTTGTTGCAAAGCACAACATTTAGTTAAAATAAAAAACCCTTTGACATACAAGGGGATACACAGAAATACCTAAGAAAGCCCTCCTTTCGAACAAATTCATCTAGTCAAGGTCCGTTTCTTTCCAGAGGGTCATCAGGAACCATAAATATGTCCCCCACGAACGTGTACTGAAGCAGCCTACAACGCAGAAAGTCACAGTGCTGACCACCAGTCCCCTTCACTGCTGAGGAAATGGAACATTCCTCACAGGAGACACCCCGTGTTGGGACAATGGTCAGCCTGAACATTCCCAGTGCTATCTGCCTGGAGAGGAAGCAACCCCACACACAAGTTAGAAAGCGTTCTAACTTCTGTTGTGGACACAGTCCTGCGAGAAGCTCCTCTCAGCTGCCCGCAAGTCTCATCCAGACGCCAGCCAGGTATTCTGTTTTCTACCAGATGAGAAAACACGATTGGAGACATTCAGCTTGGGACTCAGCAGGTGTGCCAAAGTGAAACCGAAAAAAAAGAACATGTTCATAGGCACACCTCTGATTTAGAAAAGAAAACATCGTCCTCAGCAGAGAAAGCCAAGGTTGACCTAGTATTACTCATCCAGGACAGGGACCTGGGCCTGCTCAGCAGGAAAGTCTTGCGGGAAACACGGAACACCGTGGGGTCTAGAAATAAAGAACTGACTGGGCATGGTGGTACATGCTTTTAATCCCGCACTCCAGAGGCAGGAGAGATGGAGCCTGTGACAGCTATGTAGTAAGCTCCTCTCTCGAATAAATGAATAAATAAAATTAAATTAAACTTAAAAAATTCTAGCATCTATGTCTGTGATGTACATTTTGGTATCCAAGTTGCTTCTGTGAGGTGAGGTCTAAAAGTAGTGGGTTGGTGGAGCCTCCTTGTGTGCAGACTGGTGTCTAGCACACCAGCACCTGAGAAGTTCAACAACTCATCAACTGTGCCCACCAGGTCAAACTTTCCTCCACCCATTACCAAGACCTTCTTAGCGACATAGAGCTCAAATGTCTCAAGTAATTTACTTTCATCCAAGAGTCTGTAGCCAAGGCTTGTCTTTCTTCTAAAATTTTAAAGTTACATTGTTTCCTTTTTTGTGTGCCCACAACTTTGGTTCTCTCTTTCCTGTGTGGTTCTGGAGACTTCCAGGTCCTCAGGCTTGGCACATCTCATCAGCCCAAGCTTTCAGAAACCCTGTTCGGACGTAGCAAGCTGTAAGTCTGAGACAAGAGCTGACTGTGAAATCCGAGAGACACGCGTGTCTAGATGTGTTGCTTACCCGCACTGCCCTGCACATTCCCTATTTGCTTCAGATCTACGGCAGATCTGCCTTCTCCCTGAGCACAGCACAGCACTCTCGCTTCTTGTGGGTAGCAGCCGCTCGAGTGTCAAGTCTTCGGTGGGCTCATGGAAGCCAGCATTCACCGCTCGTCAGCAGTTCATGACTGACACGTTCACAGCGGCAGCAACAAGGAAAGCTGCATGCTAAACTCATGGAAAACACCAGCCATCGAAACTAGACTTGCCCGAGCCCGCAGTTAGGTGCCCCCTCCCTCGGCATATTGTTTTTGTGCTACGCTCCTGCTGGAGTTACAGCACCCAGAGCTGACACTGGAGATGGCTGAGTTCCCGTCTTCCCGGTGCTCCTAGGAGCCCCCTTCACCCTCTCCTGGGCCTACCACCCGGCAAGCAGCACACCAGACAAAATGCAGATCATAGCAAAGGAAAACAAGATTACCTTTTTGTAATAATTTCTCTCCAGGACACCGACTCAGTCACTAACTCTCTGAAGTTATCATTTGTTACAATTATGCCCCCAGTTTTGTCCCCTAAGTGTAGCAGGAACCTATGGTTACAAGAGAGTTCAACATGAACAAACAGCACCCCTCGCTGAGAGAAGCTGGGCTGTAATGAAATAAGAAAATAGCCACTCTAAACAAGGTTGGATACACAGAAGTCAGGTCCCGTCAACTGAAGATGGATAAAACAATAAGCATCTCTGGAATTATCAGTGGGATTATAAAACAACTTTTTTCATGCAGTCTAGTTCTACAAAAAATAATTTCAACTGATTCCTACATTTTCTAGAACAGATCCACAATAAACCTTGGTGACAATGCATGAAGACCTGAGCCGAGGACAAGCTAAAGGTAAGAGGTCTGTGAGATACTTCCGCTTCCAGTTGTCAGGGTTAGTTGACAATCAGCTCTGCAAATTTTTAAAGAACAATCAATTTTTTGCTTTGCTTCAAGAAGACATCATCATTTTGGCCTAAAGATAGATAGATTCGCTCAATTACAAAAGAACGCGTGGTGATGAGGTGCCTTTTGTGATTTTAAACAAGTGGTAGTGCTGCTGGGATCAAACTAAGGGCCTGACAGGTGAGGCAAGCCCAGGTGGGGGCACAGTAAAGAAACCAAGATGGCTGCTCCGTGGTTGGATGGCTGGGGGAAGTTTTTACATTGTTGGATAGGAGAGAGAGAGCAGCCAGATGCATCCGGAAGGGTCCAGAGCAGAGAGAGAAAGCAGATTGGCTGTGGATACTTCTCAGGTGTGTTGGAGGGCAGGGGTCAGTGGAGACATGATGATAAAGAGAAGCTGAAAAGAATGAATATCGAGAGGGCCTTGTTTGCCATTCCAAGAGAATGGTCCCCAGTCTGGAAGCATAGTGCAGGGGAGAGGGAATAGTGAGATTAGCAGGGGGCTCAGATATTCATAACACATACAAGTTACTAGGGACTGGAGGAGCCTGGAGGTTAGTTTTGGACTTGCTATGTAACCACAGACATAGCCAAAGGAAGCGGCTCTTTCTGCTAGGCAGGAATGCTGCACATGGGAGCCTTCATCTCTGACAGCACTCTTTCTATAGTCCAGCTTAAGCAGACTGTATGACCATGACTGTCATTTTGGGGTCACCCACAACCTTCTGGAGAACTGGGGATCCCTTTGGACTCTATCACTAAACTCCTAGCCCTATGTGTGAGAGGGTCTTAACTGTCCTAGGTCAGCCTTGAACTAAAGATGACCCTGACCTTTTGGTGCTGGGATTTCAGGTGTGTTCCAGCACACAGGGTCTCATGTACACACAGTGATGAAAGAGAGTAAGAATAAAGTATTTTGTTTTGTTGCTGAAGATAACCCCTGTCTAAACCCTCTTAAAATATCTGTGAGTAACCAGGCACAACGGTGCACTTGGGAGGAAGAGGCTGGCAGCTATCCGTGAGCTTGAGCACAGCCTGGTCTACATAGTGAGTTCCAAGAACAGTCAGGGCTGCCTACTGAGAAACCATCTAAAATACAAGACAAAACAACAAACACTGTGAAAGGAATGGAAGTGTTATTTCTTGAGCATGAACAAAGACAGTGAAACAAAAGCCCCAATCACTGGACTCTAAGGTGCAGGCAGCCGCTCGTCTTCACGGTGGCAGCGACTCCTAGGCAGGACTGAAAACAACAGATTCCTAACTCTTAGGAACTTGGGAAGGTTAGATTTGTTTTTATTTTCACCACCACCCTCACTCCTCAACAGGAGCTCATAAATTCCAGGTTAGCTTAGAATTCACTATGTAACTGAGCATGACTTTGAATTCCTGATCCTCCTGTTTCTACCTCTAAAATGCTGGGATTACAGGTTGGAGCCACCACACTTGGCTAAGGTCCTTGTTAATAAACATTTCAGTTCACTTCTAAAGGGCATGACTTGTCAACGGTGCTATGTGCGTCAATAAAAGCAGATAGTGAGGCTTTCCACCAGGACACATAATTATACTCTCTGAAACCCAGAGAGCAATGTAAATCAAGAGGAAGTTTCATCGGCACGCCTGTTCCTGGGTTTGAATCCCTTGGCTGTGAGAAAAAAGCTGTGGTGGTAGAGGCCTGAAGGCTTTTCCTGTGCCTACTGACCTACTTGCTTTTCCACCCAAGCACTTCGGGGTTCCTGAGCCTGTGACAATGTGGACAAGAACTGCCCTTCCAGGACAGATTCCCAGGAAAGCTCCCAACCCGTGTGCTGCCCTCCCTCAGCTCTCCTCACACCGCTCTTTGACAGTACCTTGAATGCACCCCATCTAAGCTCATCTCTTTCCTATCGGTGAGGGAATGTCTGCAGTGCTCCTAGATCACCCTCATCATGTGGCTCACAACTGCCCGTAGCTCCAGCTCCAGGGATTGCTGGCACCCTCTTCTGGCCTCTGTGGGCATTGCACTCACATGTGCATATACTGGCCTCCTCCAAAATTGAAAAAAAGAAGTCAATTAAAAAATTGTCTTTACCCACTGAGCCATCTCACTGGCTCTCTCGGAGCTTCGTGTTTTGAAGACTTTAACTCCTGTCTGTAAGGTTTCTCTCCTCAACATCTTAGACCTCATTTGACCCCATCAAGTCTCTTACAAAGAGATTTACTACCATGTTCTTTTAAGCAGGATAAGCGAGAGGCAGTGAGGTGAGAGAGGCAGAAAAAAAAAAGAAAAAAACAACTCACCTATTAATAAATCTCACACCTGTCTCTTTATTATCCGGGACAACGCTTGATGAGGGCCTCAAGAGAAATGTGAGGGACATGCTTTGGGGTCTTGGGGTGAGCAGGTTCCAGGGGACTCACTCAGAGGCACTTTCTCACTGCTAATCCATCTGCCTGGTTCAGCCTTAGTGCAGAGACCTCCAGCTGCGCACACCATGCCGGGGGGGGGGGGGGGGGGGGGTGTCAGCTTACAGAGGCTCTGTCAGATGACTTTGATCTGTGAACAAATCTGTTACAAGCCGGTTAGTCCTGCAGCCATTGTTGGGTGATTTACCGCCGGGAAAGCTGTGAAGATAACAGGAACCTGTGCAGGCAGGCAGGGCTCCTTCCTGTTCCTGGGTGAAAGGTCACTTCTGGGTGTGCAGGGTTAATCGTGAGTCACAGGCTACCTGGGATGGGTTAGGTTTATTAAATGCAGCTCTCTTTGGCTGACTGGCTGCATGTGTAGTCTGGGGTCCCGTGTTAGGATCAGCACCGTGGGGCAGCTCAGACAATCTTGTTTGATCATAGGGCAAAGCTCTGGATGCTTGCACCCTGGGATGAGATATATTGTGTGTGTGTGTATATATATACATATACAAATATATATGTTATTTTAAAATCAGTATATATGTGTATATAATATATGCACACACATATATATTAAGATTTATTTTTATTTATGTATATGTTCATTTGTCTGTGTGACTGTGTATTGTGTATGTGTGTGTGCCTGCAGAGGCCAGAGAGTATCTCCCTTGGAACTGGAGTTAAGGGCAGTGTGAGTGCTGATGGGGTTTCTGGGAGCCAAACTGGGGTTCTCTGGAAGAGCGGTATGCTCTCTCAACAGCTGAGCCATCTCTCCAGCCACCCCCTTTAAGATGGGGCCTGTTATAGTTTGAATGTAAAACGTTTTCCATCTGCTCAAGCGTTTTGAACGCTGGGTTCCCAGTAGGTGAATCTGTTTAGGAAGGACGTTGAGCCTTTAGGAAGTGGAGCCTTGCCGGAGGAAGTTTGACACTGGGGTGTGCTTGGAGGTTTACACTTTGTCCTCATGTCTTGTTCAATCTCTGCTTCCTAATTTTGGGGTACAATGTGACAATCTTGTCTCTGGTTTCAGCCATATGCCTTCCCTGCCAGCTGCCATGCCTTCCCTAATCTCTCTGGAGGTATAAGCCAAAACAAGCCCTTTGTCCCTTAAGCTGCTTTGGTGAGAGTATTTTATCCTCATGGTGGAAGAGAAGCCCAGCAGTCCCCCACAGAGAAGTCCACAGGCCAACCCAGCATAGATCATCCCACACTGAGATTCTCCCTGGGTGAGTTTCGGTTGTGTCAAGTTGGGAGTTAATCACCACACTCCTGAGATTCCATTAAACTACAGTGCTATCAATGGGGTAAATTCACTGATCTGATCAGATACTTCACGACCCAATCACCCTTCCCCACAAGACCTCACTTCTCGACAATGATCCCTTGGGGACTAGGGTGGGTTGGATCTGAGACATTGGGCATAGCATTTGAACAGCCAGTCTCCACCTATTGGTACCTTGGGTCGATTGTAGGATCTGGTTTATAGAGGTGAGTCACTGGGTTCTAGATATCCAAGGGTGGCCACCGCTTCTGGTCTCATTGTCTCGGTGTTTTCTGGGTAATCTCATGGGAGGAGGCATTACTGTAAGGTCTTACCCCCAGGGACTGACCCATTTGAGCTACCATGTCTTCCCTGCCATGGTGGGCTAAAATTTCCTGAAACACTGAGCCAAGATGTGTTCCAGACACGGTGGCATGGACTACCTGTGTAATGGCAAGGGGCAGGCGGGGGCAGGCAGATTGCTGGAAGCTTTGCAAGCAGACAAGCTTGGCTTCTTGGTGAAGTTTCAGGCCATTGGCAGACCGTCTCAAACAAAGTGCAAGGCCCCTGAAGACTAACCCCGAGTTTGTTCTCTGACCTCCGCATGGGCACCATGCCTGTGTATACCTGAACACACGTATACACCACAAAAATCCTCTTCAGTGCAGATGTTTAGGAAGCTGTGCCCTCCCCCCCGGGGGGGGGGAAGGGACATATGTTTCTGTTTCCCTGAGAGCAGTCAGTTTCCCCTTTGCCATTAAGAGACCAGAGTCTGCTAATTTGTGATAGACCCCAACCAATCAGCAATGATTTCCATGCTTGTGCCCCAGAAGGGAAGACCCAATTGGTACCTGCTTCCATGGAAGCAGAGGACCCAATCCTTGTGCCTCTATTGGTCCCTTAGAACCAATAGAGGAGAGAAAGGAGTTATCAGGAGGGAGTATTTGAACCTAAGATAAACACAGGCCCCTTTAGAATAAGTAGTTTCCCAGTGCTGTGGCCTCTACTCTGCCTGAGATATCTGCAGTTCTAATTGTGTGTGTGTGTGTGCATGTATGTATGCACAGGTGACTACAATATCCACAGAGGCCAGAAGAGGGCATCAGGTCCCCTGGAGCTGGCGTTAGAGCATCCTAATGTGAATGCTGGGGCTGGGTACTAAACATGGGTCCTCTGCATCAGCTCTTAGCTGCTGAGCCATCTCTCCAGCTACAAGAAGTCTGTAACTATTGTTAATAGATTCCACTCTCACTTTGCTCTGCGCTGTTTTCCCGCCTTTTATTTCCCTGATTGATGGAGAAAAACGACCCACCATCCTATTTAGTATCATTTATGAGGTGATCACAATTATGGAAGCAAAGAGAATGGAAATGTTATTAGGCAGAAGGAAGAATGCAATGGCATCTAGGATCCTGCATCACCCACACTGGGCATCGCTACCTGATTCTAGAAGCCATTGCACACACTTGTGATGAGCAGCCGCCCTCTAGAGGCACTGCTGAGTCTGTTTGAACATCTCCACATTCATAGTGGTACAGTTATTCTCTCCTTGAGATCTGCCTGGATGGGTATTAATGCTCTTGTCTTTCTCTGAAGATTCCCTCTTGGATTGCAGATCTCAAGGACGGAGTTTCATAGCCTGGCACAAAGGAAGCCATCCCTCTCCAAGTGAAGGGCTGCTGTGATGCTTTATGAGGGCGCCCTTCACTTGCCTAGATATTAAAATGGCAGTAAATCAGTAAATCAGCATTCAAGATCATGGCCGAGCTGCGACTGCACCAACATTTAGAGAACCTCAGGAGGTTTCCTAGTGAGCTGTCCCTCATCTTCTGTTTCAAAGGTGTGCGGATGTCCTGGGAGAGATGGAGAGAGCAGAAGAGGGGGGAGGAGAGAAGGGAGGTGGAGAGGGCAGAAAAAGAGAAGGGGAAGAGAGAGACACACACAGAGGCAGAGGAGAGAGAGAGAGACAGAGAGAGATAAAGACAGAGAGACAGAGAGAGACAGAGGAGAGAGAGAAAGAAGGGAAAGAGTAAAAGAGAGGAGGAAGAGAAAAGAGAGTTTTGAGTTGCCAACGTGTGTGTGTGTGCTGGGAATTGAGCTCTGGTACTATGCAAGAATAGCAAGTGCTCTTAAATGCTGAGACACCTCTCTAGTCCCTTGATGAGGTTTATGATAAGGTTTTCCTCCTTTCTGTTCTGTCATCCAGCCTCCTACAGAGGAGTGTGCTCAGTTCTGGGGTAGCTTAGCCTATTTTCCCCCCATATGGCAGTGATCTGATAGAGTGTAACTTTCAGGTCATCTTTGTAGTGGCATTTCATTTGTATTTAGTAAACAAAGCTTGCCTGGAGAACAGAGAGTAAAACAGAACCATTGGTCAGCTTTACAGACCAGGCAGTGGTGACACACACCTTCAATCCCAGTAGCCACACTAATTAGCCATAGAAACCAGGCAGTAGTGGTGCATGCCTTTAATCCCAGCACTCGAGATGAATATAAGACGGGAGGAGACAGCTCTCAGTCAGTCTCATTGTGAGATTCATGGAGGCAGGATCAGCCATTTTCAGACTGAGGTAGAGGTAAGAGCCAGCGGCTGGCCGCTTTGCTTTCTTGACCTTCAGGTTGAACCCCAATATCTGTCTCTGGGTTTTTATTAATCATGCTGCACATCTACTGTGTGGGAGCCTCCACAGCAGGACTGGGTGTCTAGCCACTGTTCTATTGCTGCGACAAAATCCCGTGGCATGGCAGCTTATATAGAAAAGCATTTAACCAGGAGCTCGATTACAGTTCTAGAGAGTTAGTCTGTTATCATCATGGGGAGCATGGCGGCAGGAAGGCAGGCGCGGCACTGGAGCAGAAACAGGGCTCACACCTGGTCAGTACGTTATAGGCAGAGTGTGAGAAAATGGACCTGTGTGAGCTTCTGGAACCCCAAAGGCCACCCTTAGTGACACACCATCTCCAACAAGGCCATACCTCCCAGTGTTTCCTAAACAGTCCACCAAACTGGGAACCAAGAATTCAAATTTATGAACCTACAGGACCCTTCCCTTTGAGTCGACCACACTTGGGTTATTTGTGGAATATGGAAGCTGGCGTAGAACCTGGCATGGAAGAGGCGTTTGGTAATGTTTGTAAGAGAATAAAAGGAAAGAAGGGGATAGCTGGAACAGACCACGGTAGGTGGAACCCTGGGGAGTTAGTCTGTGAGCAGAATATTAACTGTAATTCTCCCTGGGGTCCTTCTGTCATCGGCAAAGGGCAGATGCACAGCTCCAGTCTTTGGCATCTGCCTGAGGATCTCCTTTAGTCTCTTAGGACTCAGGGAAAGCCCGATTCTTGACTTCGCTGGAGAGAAGGCTCTCAGGATGAGCTAGTTGGAAGCAGTTCTCTAGAGGAACAGAATGGCTTTAATGAATTTGTATACATTTCTAAAAGGGATGTTTTTAGAGCAGCTTACAGGCTACGATCCAGTTAGTCCAACAATGACTATCTCCTGATGCAAAGGCCAAAGGTCCAGTCATTGTTCAGCCACTGAGACTGGATGTTTCTGCAGTCCCAATCTAGTGCTGGAGTCCCAGAGGATTTGTGGGAGACTACTAGTCATTGGTCTGGGCTGGAATCTCCAGGACGCTGGTTCTAACTCAGACAAAAAAAGGGCTCAGCAGCAGGACAGCTGAACTTGGCAGCCAAGAAGGAGGCGAGCGGGCGAAACACAAAATCTCCCTTCTTCACATCCTTTCACGTAAGCTGCCACCAGTTGGTGTGGCCCGGATTTACTGCAAGTCTTTGGACATCAAACGATCCGGATTTAAGGCAAATCTTTCCACCTCAAAGGATCCAGCCAAGAAAATATCTCACAGGAGCGCCCAGCTCTTTGGGTTTTAGCTGACTCTGATGTAGTCAAGTTGACAACCAAGATTGAGAATCGGAAGACTGGTCCCGTCCCCACCGCCTTGTCTGCCATGTGGTGGTGGGGGCGAGGGAAAGATACCCTCTCCCCATTCCTGCTTGCCACACTAGGGAGAGCAGGCCCTGCACTTCCCCTTGTTAACAGGTGCTCAGGTAAGGGGCCCCAAGAATGTAAGCATGGGAGATCTGGTCCCGTCCCTCAACCATCATATGGTGTCCTGAGTGAAGGAGAAAACACCAACTCCCCCAGCCCTCACCACCTGTGGCAGGTGTGAAAGCTGGCCCCGAGATCATGAGAATCGGTGAGCCGCCCCAGGACCTCAGCGGCAGCAGCTCTCGTGAGAGCAGGCCATGCATGTCGCCCGGGTAGCACGGTCGTGCTGACCCTGCTGGTTGGTGAGCGGGTGAGCCTGCCCTGAAGTTGTGAGAATGGGAGAGCTGGCCCTGCACCCCTCATCTGCCACGTCATGCCGAGGGCGAGATGCCCTCCTCCCCTCTTCCTTTGCCACCTGGCAGATGAGGGAGCTAACCGTGCCCCTCGCCAAATGCAGCACTCGGGAGAGCAGGTCATGCGCCTTGCCTGGGCAGCCCCGTTGATAGGGGCGTGGGTAAGCTGGCCTGGGAGATCTGGATGATAGCAGGGGTGGTGGAGAGAAGCTCCCTTCCCCCACCTATGGCAGGTGGGAGAACTGTCCTTGAGGTCACAAGAGCAAGAGGGCAAATGCTGCCTCTCACCAGTCGCAGCATTCAATCGAATAGTGATACCCGCACCTCGTCTGCGCAACACAGTAGAGCTGGCCCTGGTGGTGGAGGTGTGGGTGAGCTGAGGGCACGAGAGCAGGAGAACTGGCCCCAGGCCTCGCTGTTTACTGCCTAGGGTGAGTTAGACAGGGCAGTCTGGAGAGCTTGCCCTGGTGATGGGGCTGAGGGAAGAGCTGGTGGACTGACCAACCCAGCAACTGCCCAGGCCCAGAACCAGGGCTATGCATTGGCACATCCCAACATTTACCCAGTCTGCGGGCTGCTGGAGAATATGAAGGGGCAAGCCTGCAGCTCAAAGTTGCAGGATCTCCACGACACAGGACAACAGCAGGATATTCAAGAGGTGTTTTAGTGAGGACCCAGTACTGATAGGGTGCAGATGCCTCGAACCAGACCCGTGACTCATTGCAATGAGCGCTTGCAAGTAAGAAGCATGGACAAAGGTTTACTGTGTGACTCACTGCGTCACACTGCAGCTTCCATGATAGGACTTTTCTTTTATCTTAAATTTTCTTTTGTTTTGTCTTGGGGTGGGGCGTTGCAAGGGCAGATGCAAAGGGACGGGGAGGTGAGTGGGATGGCAATGCATGAAGTGAAATCCACAAAGAATCAATAAAAAAGCTTTTTCTTACCGTTTTGTTATTTATTTTGTGTGCATGTGTGCTGGTGTATGTGTGCCTTGGTGTGTGTGTGCCTTGGTGTGTGTGTATACGTCAGGTGACGACTTTCTGAGGTCCCTTTTCTCCTGCTACCAGGTAGGTCCTGGAGATCGAATTCTGGCTGCCAGGCTTAATGACAACTGTCTTTATCTGCTGAGCCATCTGGCTTGTGCCTACCTTTCCCCGCCCCCTCTTAAGATAAGTCTGTAGTTCACCAAGTAAGCAAGGCTGTCTGGTCAGTGGGGCCCAGGACTCCTCTTGTTTCCACCTCCCTGGTGCTGAGATTATAAGTGTTTACCATCACTCTGGTCTCTCTCTCTCTCTCTCTCTCTCTCTCTCTCTCTCTCTCTCTCTCTCTCTCCCTCCCTCCCTCCCTCCCCCTCCCTCCCTCCCTCCCTCCCTCCCTCCCTCCCTCCCTCCCTCCCTCCCTCCCTCTCTCTCTCTCTCTCTCTCTCTCTCTCTCTCTCTCTCTCTCTCTCTCTTCAGTGTGAGTTCTGAGGATTGAACTCAGGTCCTTAACGCTTGCACAACAAACACTCTACCAAGACAGCCACCTCCCAGCCCAGCTTCCTGTGCTTTCCCACATGGTTCCCCGAAGGCCAGGCAACCCTCCTCTCAAGCATGCAGCCACCCAACACAGACTGCTTATTGCTCACAGACCTGTGCTTGGATCTGAGATGGTGTTGATTCAGGACAACACGTCCATCATCAGGCACTGCCAGCAGCTGCCCCGGGATGCCAGCAGATGCTTCTGCTTCCTGCCAGTGGGAGCCTTTCTGTCACTGCCATGAGCAGAATAATGAAAGACAGGGGAGACGGCGGGGAGAAAGCCATGTGATGAAAACTCACAGCTCTGACCAGAGCTCTCGGCATCAAGAGGCAGGGGATCACGGAGGGTTTTCTCCAAGAAAGCCGGCTCTAATTCTTTCAAAAGGAGCCCTCAGCTAAGAGGGCTCAGAATAGAACCCTATTGAGCTCACAGAGTAGTTCCTTGTTGAGCCATAGAACTGCTCGGCTCCAAGGGGCCTCGGGGTCGTCTTAGTACAATGGAGTGGAAGATTCAGAGCGACCAGGGAGAATAAAACCTGCTTGAAGCGGGATCCTCTCAGTCATCTGAGAGGAGGAGAAAAAGGCACCCCTTTTCAGACAGACGCAGCCCTGTGTTCAGGGGCATGAGGTCGGAAGCTGAACACAGGCTGGATGTTGACCCCTGCCCCCGACTTGCCTGCTCAGATGGGTGGTGTTCAGCAGTAAATAATCTGCCTGGCTACCCATGGCAACAGTGACGTCAGCATCTTACTGCCGCTGACCTGGGATCAGAGACCACTTTTCCATCTCTCTTTTCTTGTGGGGAGCTGAGATAGAAGGACAACCTCTCCACACACTGTTCAGAGAAGCCAAGATGTCAACCTTGGGCCCACCCATGGCCCCCCTCCTCTTTTTGTTGTTGGTTGCTGTGTTTGTTTTAATTTAACAAACAAACAGATAACATATTCACTTACTTGTTCTCTCTCTCTCTCTGAAGATTTCATGGTGCATGTATATAGAACAGAGGATTAACCTGTGGGATCCAGTACTTCCCATCCACATGTGGATCTTGGGATTCGAACTCAGGTCGCCAGGCTTGGCAGCAAGCCCCATTACTAATTGAGCCATCACTGGCTCTCATTTGTTTGTTTTGGAGACGGCTACTTGCCATAGAGCCCTAGGGTGCCCTAGAACTCATGATGCTTCTGTCTCCATCTCTATACCTCATTTTGTATGTTACTAATTTCTATTCATTACTATTTCATTAAGGATTTTTACCTCAGGATTGGTTTAATATATACATATATGTACATATTATACATATATACATATGTATATATATGCACATATGTGGGATCGTGTATCTGTGCAGGTACACGGGCATATGTGTGCTTGTGTGTGTGGGTCTCAGGTTGATGTCCAGAGTCTTCCTAGATCATTACCCACTATTTTATTATTTATTATCTATCTGTCTATCTATCTATGATTTTTGAGACAGGGTTTCTCTATGTGGCTTTGGAGCCTGTCCTGGAGCTTGCTCTGTAGACCAGCCTAGCCTCAAACTCAGAGAGATCTGCCTGTCTGTGCCTCTCAAGTGCTAGGATTAAAGGTGTGAGCCACCACCTCCTGGCTACTCTCCACTTTATTAACTGAGGGGTGAGGCTCCCCACTGAGTGGACAGCTGGACTACACAGCGAGCCTACCTAGCCAGCTTGCTCCAGGGATCCCATTTGTGTTTCCCGAGTGCTGGGATTCAGGAGAGTTGGGCCACAACACTGTTGCAGCATTTATGTGGATTATGGGAATCCAGACATTGGTCCTCACACTTGTTCAGCAAACAGTCTACCCATGTACCCCTCTCCTAGTCTATTTTTCTTAAAACAAGCAACAAAAAAACTTAGTGGCTGTATTCAGTTTGTACAATAGCAGAATTACGTGTGCTTCATCTTATTAAGGATTGTAACCATTTAGAAAACTTAAAAAACCCCAGTTCAATATCCAAGTATGTTAATTACTTTTATTGTCGCTGGTCTTGTAGGGTTGGTTAGGGATCATGTTTTCAGTTGATGATGGTTCTTGGGATGTGATAGAGTCCTTACCTAACATGAACAAAGTTTTGGATTCAACACCCTAGGACCACAAAAGAAAAGAAAGGGAGGAAGGAAAACAAATAATATAAATTGTGTTTTTTGCAACTCTGAAGATGGACTAGTCTAATATTAAGGTGCTAGCTCAGCTGTAGAGCCCCTGCCTAGAGTCCCCCAGTGAGGGGCTGGGGTGTGGCTCAGTGGTAGAGTCCCTGCCTAGAATCCCTAGTGAGGGGCTGGGGTGTGGCTCAGTGGTAGAGCCCCTGCCTAGAATCCCCCAGTGAGGGGCTGGGGTGTGGCTCAGTGGTAGAGCCCTGCCTATAATCCCCTAGTGAGGGGCTGGGGTGTGGCTCAGTGGTAGAGTCCCTGCTTAGAATCCCCAGTGAGGGGCTGGGCTGTGGCTCAGTGGTAGAGTCCCTGCCTAGAATCCCCTAGTGAGGGGCTGGGGCTGGATCCTATATGTAAGCCAACACAGGAATTTCAATATGCATCATTTTATTTACCCTCCAATAACCCTCCTCCTCATTTTAAAAATCATAATAACTGATAGAGAACAGGTTAGGGTTCTTTTGTATTTCCGTAGGTTTGTGTACATAGGGGCGCCTGCCTGTGCGCACATGTACCTGGAAGCCAGGGGTCAATCTCAGGTGTTATTCCTCACACGACATAGACAAGCATTATTTAAGACAGAATCTCTTCATTGATTTGGAACTTACCAATCATGCCAGGCTGGCTGGCAGTGTGAGCCCAGGAGGTTTTTGTTCTGGGTTTCCAACTGTACTTTCACCAACCTGCTTTGTATTACTTTTCTTTTTATGTGGTGTTTAGGGATTGAACTCAGGTCCACAGGTTCTGCTGGCAAGCATCATGCCAGCTGAGCTATCTCCTCAGCCCTAGTTGATGGTCTTGAATCTGGGGCTCTCACATCCATTTTGCATCGCTTTCCGTCAGCTCCTGTCATCCATTTCCCTTTTCCCCCATCGCTTGCCTGGCTGAAAGATGCTCGTCAGGTTCTGTTAAACTCAGGCCCTCTGCTCTGTTGAAACAAGCAATCGGTGGGAAGACAGCCCTCCTCAGAGGGCCGTAACTACACACAGCGAGAAGCAAAGTGGCCCCTCAGGAATATGCTCTGTGCATGGGAGCCTTTTTTCTTATGGATTCTGCTATTAGCACTTACTGGGAGTTTCCTCTGGGGAGGGATTTGTCAGGGAACAGATCTTTCTTGGAACAGATCTTGCTGAACACTGTCACATTCCTGGGTGGGTGCTTGTCACTCCTTGGGCATTTTTCTTTCCTTGGCTCAGCTGTCCTCATCTGTCTGGGGCCCTGTACCCTTTTCCATGGAGTCCCAAGTCTGCAGTTCAAACATGTCAAGACAGCTGATGACAGTATAAGGAAATGAATCAGAGTGTCTCTGACTGGGATGGTTAAAGGGACTTGTTCCTCTCCTCTCCTCTCCTCTCCTCTCCTCTCCTCTCCTCTCCTCTCCTCTCCTCTCCTCTCCTCTCCTCTCCTCTCCTCTCCTCTCCTTTTTTCCCCTCCCCTCCCCTCCCTTCCCCTTCCCTCCCTTCCCCTTCCCTCCCTTTCCATTCCCTCCCTTCCCCTTTCCTCTCCCCTCCTCTCCCCTCTTCCCTCCCCTCCCCTCTCCTCCCCTCTCCCCTCCCCTCTCCTCTTCTCTCCCCTTCTCTCCTCTTCTTCTCTTCCTCCTCCTCCAGCCTCTCTCTTTCTATTGTTGTAAAACACCATGACAAAAAGTAGCTCAGAAGAGGAGAGTGTGTATTTGGCTTACGTTAGCCAGTTACTGTCTATCTTTGAGGGGAAATTAAGGCAGGAACTGAAGCCACTACTCATATCACATCCGCTGTCAAGAGCAAGAAGAGAGAAATGAGTTATTCTTGTTTACTTAGTGCTTAACTTTCTTTACTCCCTTAAACTGTGTAGGGCCCCCTACTGGGGGAGTTGTTCTACCCAAAGTGGGCTGAGTCAGTCAACAGTCTAGACAATTTCCCATAGACAAGACCATAGGCCAACCTCATCTAGATAATTCCTCAGTTGAGGCTCTATTTTCCAATGGTTCTATGACAAATTGACCTTTAAAACCAACCAGCCCAGGGCATGAGATACTCCTTTTAGATGACGCCTGTCCTAGTTACGGCTCTTTCAACTCACCCACGTTCCCTATGGTCTCATCGTTGTGACCTCATACCTGACATGAAGCTACTTAAGGGAAGAAGGGCTTATTTGATCTTACAGTTTGATGGTTTAAGGGGACACAACCCATCCCAGCAGATAAGGCATGGTGGCAGTCAGTCAGTGTGTGGCTTGGACTCCTTACCTTTCAGTGGACCCGGAAACAGAGAGCAGACAGGAAATGGGGCCCTCAGATCTCCTCTAGGTGGATCCTATTGTCTGAAGAGTTCATAACCTTCTAAAAACAGTGCCAACAGCTAGAGACAAGTGTTTAATTTTTAAATTTATTTTTGCAATAGTGGAGAATGAACCCAGGACCTCATTCATTCTAGGAAGGTATTCTATATGGAACCACACCTCCAGTTCTTCATGGGGATTCTAGGCAGGCGCTCTACCACTGAGCCACACCCCAGCCCCTTACTGGGGGATTCTAGGCAGGAGCTCTACCACTGAGCTACACTCCAGCCCCTCAACTGGGGGATTCTAGGCAGGGACTCTACCAGTGAGTCACACCCCAGCCCCTCACTGGGGGATTCTAGGCAGAGGCTCTACCACTGATTCACACCCCAGCCCCTCACTGGGGGATTCTAGGCAGGGGCTCTACCACTGAGCCACACCCCAGCCCCTCACTGGGGGATTCTAGGCAGGGGCTCTACCACTGAGTCACGCCCTAGACCAGGAATCTATGTATAATTACAGTTTTATCATAAGGAAAATAGCTTAGGAGATGCATGGGATGATGTGTGTCAGGCAGCCACATTACTGTCCTCTTCTGGGGTGTCACAGTCCTCTCTTAAGCACATAATTACCAACTTTGGAAGCTCCTTGAGATTTGTGCTGGCAGAATTTTAAAATCTGGGGTCCTGTTACACAGGGCCAAGTGATTACTTCCATGGTAGACTGTATGGTTAATCACAGCCCCTGGTTTCTCTACCCTCTCTGGAGCCTAAGCATGAGGTGGAAAGTTCTAGACTGCAGTCTAGTTTCTGGAATCACAACCCTGAAGCTTCCTAGGGGCTCTCCCACCGTGGGTTTGCAAAGATTCATTTCTGAATAGTAAAAGACTGTTCTGTGGCTCAAGAAATCCTAAGGGTTGCCAGTAGTGATGGGTTCTAATGAGCAGCTTAGTACAGTGCTTGCCGCGTGTGCATGAGGACCTGAGTTTGAGCCCAGAATCCACATAAAAAAGCCAAGGGCACCAGTGAGAGCCTGTGATCCTAGTGCTGGGGGTGTGGAGGCAGGAGCATCCCTGGGGTTCACTGGGCAGCCAGTATAGAGACTGAGGAAGACACCAGAGGTTGACTACACACACACACACACACACACACACACACACACACACACACACACACCTGCACATGTTACTTGGGCATGGTGGTACATGTCTGGAATCTCAGTACTTGGTAGACTGAAGCAGGAAGATTATGGTTCCAGGTTAGTCTGGGTTACAGTCTTAAAGGGCTGAGGGTTACTCATTGGTAGAGCAACTGCCTTACACATGTCAGGCCTGGGTTCCAGTTTTAGTACTACTAAAGCACCGGAAAAAAAATCCCTCTGGACTCTGGACTAGTTCACACTATGTAAGAAGCTACCTATAGCCAGAAGCTTTTCTGTGTCCCACCTGGTCCTATAGCTGCTTATGGAATAATCACTCAGAGGCTTAATATTAATAAGAATTGCTTGGTCAATGGCTCAGGCTTATTACTGGCTAGCTCTTGCATCTAAATTAACCCATTTTTATTAGTTTATATTTTACAACAAGGCTCATGATTTGTTACCTCACATCTTGCTTCTCTGGTGGCTTCTTACATTGCTCTCAATTCTACCTTCTTTCTTCCTGTATTCAGTTAGCCTTTCTCTCCAACTATATTCTGCCCTTTCATAGGTTAAAGCAGCTTTATCCATCAACCAATAAGAGCAACACATTCGCAGTATACAGAAGGACATCCCACATCAGCTGCCAACCCAGGCTTTGCCTCTGGGAGCAAAGGAATTACGAGTCTGACCTCTCAACCTCTGCTTGTAAAGCTCATTACTCTCAAGCTTAAAGGGTGAGAAGAATGGGTCTGGGATTTTTTTTTTTTTTTTACATAGTGACTGGTACCCAGTGGTGCTACAGTTAGCGTCCCGTGAAGTTCTGGGGTAAAAACTTGTTATCCCTGTTATCCCTCAAATATGAAATGTCACTCCCACAGAATCTTATGTGTTGGAGTCTTGTCCCCCAATGTAGCATGTTTGGAGTTGGGGCCTTAGACCTCATGAGGGCTCTGACCTCATCAGTGGATTCAACTACTGATGGAATCATAACTTAGTGCCTACTGAGGTGTGTAATCTGGTTGGTGGATTTGGGTCTCCGAGGCTGAGGTCTTGAAGCGTGTATATACTTATGTTGGTTTTTTTGAGACAGGGTTTGTCTGTGTAGCCCTGGCTGTCCTCGAACTCACTCTGTAGACTAGGCTGGTCTTGAACTCACAGAGATCCACCCTTCCCTGCCTCCCAAGCACTGGGACTAAAAGGTGTGTGCCACCACCACCCAGTGGAAAGGTATATTTTGTTTGTAGTTTCTCCTTCTCTTTCCCTTCTTTTTCCTGGCTACCATGAGGTGATGGGTTAGGTTCCACTATTACCTGTCCACCATGATACTCTGCCTCACATAGTGCCATAACATGGAGTCAATGACCATGGGCAGAAAATGTCTCCTCACCTGAGATGATCTGTCTTGGGCATTTTGTCACAGTGATGGAGTTAACACAAACTTTTGTTTTCCAAGATTTGTTGACAAGTCTTTTTTTCTTTTCTTTATCTTTTTTTTTTTGTTTCACTTCCCTCCAAACTTTGCAGCATTATTTTCCTGGAAAAAAGTGCTATGTGATCTGTTTTTTTGAAAGTTGAAATGTATTAAAGATTCATGCTGTTGAGAAGAGTATTTTGAGAATTTCCCAACATCCCTGGGAGATAATTGGTGTCTCTCCGGGGAATCATTGGGGCGAGGGCTGGAAGTGATCTCGTAAATCACTTGAGCGCCAACAGCAGTTTTAATTAAGTTTTTTTTTCTCTCTCCAGAATCAGATGTTTATTTCACCCAAATGCATGGAGGTTTGTTGACAAGTGACACATAACATTTTATTCTGCAGGGATTTTTTATTTTTTATTAGAAAATGTTCTCATGGAGACCAGGTTCCCATCTTAATTAATTGAGCAAGTCAATCTGGGGCCTGAGAATCAGCCTGTGGGGGAGCTCACTGAGGTCAAGGACTGACCTTGACCTCCAGGAGAGGAGGCAGCCTTGGCTCCTGCTTCTCTTTTAGGTTGCTGGTGTCTTCTGTATTTTTATGTCTTTGCTTTTCATCTTCCATCCTGGGAGGGGCCATCCATTCCAACTACCCTAAGTGCGATGGTTAATCTTCATTGTTAACTGGAATGGATCTAAGTCACTTGGGGGCGCTTCTCTGGGTGTGTGTGAAGCATTTATACAGAGGTCTAACTAAATTTGGAAGGCCCACTCTGGTGTGGGTGGTACATCCTATAGTTTGATGTCCCAGAATGAATAAAATGGAGAAAGCGAGCCGAGAACCAGCATCCGTCTCTCTCTGCCTCCTGACTGTGGATGCCACGTGACCAGCCGCCTCACGCTCCTGCCACCATGCCATCTCCACCACGACAGACCCTAAGCTCCATCTGTGAATCACAATGAACCCCTCTTTCCTGAAGTCAGTTAAATTCTCTCATGTATTTTCCCAGAACAACTAAGATTCTAGCGTTCCCAGCCACTAGAATGATCTTATACAACTTGTAAACCACGACGTGGGTACTACCCCCACTTTTCCCACAGCCCCACTGTGGAACCCATAAACAATTCCCAGTCTAATCTGGGATGTCAGATTCTGTTACAGTTCAAATCTGGGAGGTTCCCCACAGGATCTTGTTTGAACACTTGGTCCTATCCGGTGACGCTGTGTTCAGAGGTTGTAGCCTAGCTAGAAATAGATGCTAGCTGGGGATGGGGGCCTTGAAGAATATATAGCCTGGGTCTAGTCTAGTCTAGACTTTGTCTTTTTTTCTTTTTAAAGGTTTAGTTTATTTTAACAGTACGTATGTGGATATGTGTGTGTGCGCATGGGCACGTGAGTGCAGATTCCTGAAGAAACTAGGAGAGGGAATTGGATCCCCTGGGGTTGGAATTGATGATTTTTCTGATCTGCCAAGATTTGAGCCGAGTTGTACTATGAGCGCCCACCGCTATGATGGAGCCGCAGCCTGTTGGAGTTTCGGCGGTTGCTGTGCCTTCCGCGCCCCTGTGGACTGCTGAAACAGTGATCTTAAATAAATCCTTTCTTCTTCACGTTGCTTCTGTCAGGTATTTGGCCACTATGACAAGAAAAGTAAATAATGCAGACCCCGACATGGCAACGACCAGTAGTGATGGGTCCAGGCTGTGTGATTCAAAGGCTTGTATGCAGCCCCCTTCCCCTGTGCGTTTCTGTCCCAGTCCACTCTGATATGAACAGAGTCTACCGCGCCTCCTGCTGCCATCAGTTAAGCCACCCCTGGGTCTTCCCTGCCAGGATAGACTGAGCCCCTCCAAAACCACAAATAAATAAAACCAATCTTTCCTCTCTGCTTTCTGTCAGGTGTTGAGATGGCAGTGTCCTATGCCTTGTCCTTCCGCCGTCTGACAGGGATGACCGGACAAGACCTTTGACTTTGAATTTTCTAGCATCCACACCGTAAGGATTAAATATCTATTCTTTTTCTTTCTTTTTTTAAACATTTATTTATTTATTTATTATGTATACAATGTTCTGCCTGCATGTCTGCTTTCAGGCCAGAAGAGGCTACCAGATCTCATTATAGATGGCTGCGGGCCACTATGTGGTTTCTGGGAATTGAACTCAGGTCCTCTGGAAGAGCAGTCAGTGCTCTTAACCACTGAGCCATCTCTCCAGGCCCCTGTTCTCTTTCTCTATATCTCTTTCTCTATTTCCCCCTTCTCTCCCTTACTTCTAATCATCCTTTATTTTTTTTCATTTTCATGTGGTATGTGTGTGTGTGTGTATCTGCCTGTCTGTGGTGTGTCTGTCCGTGTGTGTCTCTGTGTGTATCTGTGGTGTGTGTGCCACAGTGTGCATGTGGAGGTCAGAGGACAGCTTGTGGGAATGTGTTCTTTCTTGCTACTGTATGGGTTGTGGGGCTCAAACTCAGTTCATTGGGCTTGGCAGCAAGCGCCTTTGCCTGCTGAGTCATCCAGCTGGCCCAGTGTCCATTTCTTAGCATTTCAGGCTGGCTTCAAATACGCTACGTAGCCAGGGATGACCTTGAACCCCTGGCCATCCTATTTGCACCTCCAGAACACTAGGATTCCAGACGTGTGCTACCACGCCCCGATTAAGCCTCTGATTCCATTCTGATGTTTTCTGTTACAGTAGCACGGTGCAAAACTGGACCCCCAGCGTTCGTTACAAAAGCGCTTTTAACACAACAGCTTTGCGGGAGAATCCAGCGCCTTTGTCTCCCTAGAAGGTCTGGGGAGGACCACAGGAGGCAAATTGTTTTTGCACTCTGCAGAACCCAGTCTGAGCTTTGAAGAGCTTGTCTGCCTTCCCTGGCGGTGCTTGGCTGAGCTGGAGAACCTTCCAGCTGGGCTGCCTTCCAGGCAGGCGGGTCGGATCCAAGTCATTTCTGCTTCTCATTTTTAACGCTTGGACCCAGGTGCCTGATGGATGGAGGGCTCGGCGGCTCCCTCCTCCAGGAGCTCTGCCTAGCACAGCCGGGGCCTGTACTGTTGTCATTAGGAGGTATAAAATCCTAATTTATATTGCTGGGAGGGTAATTTATACACTAATGTAAATTTCTTTTACTGCTGATTTTTTTGAGCAATTGATGTGCGATTATTCCCAGCTCCCTTCCAAGGCAATTCTAAAACCGTGGCTGCTAATACCTTAATATTCTCCGTGATTGCCAGCCATGATATTTTTCCCAGATCAAATGGATCCAGTGGGGTTTGACATAATTGGGTTAAAGATTTTTTTTTCTCTTCTTTCTGAGGCTTTAGACTTGTTAGGCTGAACAGGGAGGGAAGGTGACGGCGCAGGCTTTTTGTTTGTGTTGTGCTTTATTGAGTTGTGGGTCTCTGTTCTTTTGTTGTGCGCGCTCGTGTGTGTGTGTGTGTGTGTGTGTGTTGTGCGCATGTGCCTGCATGCTTACTTTTGTTTGGGTGCATGTGTGTGCGTGCATGGACGTATATGTGACTTGATGTGCATATGTGTGGCATGTGTGTGCTTGTGTGTGGCATGTGTGTGCTTGTGTGTGTGACATGCCTGTGGAGGCTACGGGACAACTTTGGTTGCTGCTGCTCGGTTGCTTATCTACCTTGTTTTGTTTCGTTTTTTGGTATTTTGGAGACAGGCTCTCTTCCCTGAACCTGGAGCTCATCAAGTAGGTGAGACTGGTTAGACAGTGATTCACCCCCATCTCTAGGAATCCAGTCTCTGCTTCTCTGGTGCTGGGATTATAAGCATATGCCACTGTGCCTGGAATTTTTATTTATTTATTTTTATTAGTGTGAGTTCTGGGGATTGAACTCAGATCCTCATGCTTGCAAGGTGAACATTTTACTGACTGAGCCATCTCCATAACTTCTCATTTTGGTTTATGGAGACATAGTTTTGTGTAGCCCAGACTTGTTTTGAACTTGCTGGGCCGCTGGGGTTGCCCTTCAGTGGTTGATTTTCTTCCATCTTCCCCTTGAGTTCTGGGATTACAGGTGTGTGCCTCCATGTCCAGCTTACTAGGTTTTTTGAGATCGAGATCTCATTATATAGCCTAGACTGACCTTGAGATTATAATCTTCCCACCTCAGCATCCCAAGTACTGTGGTGATAGGCATGAGCCACCATGATGTAACATTAGCGTTTGGATGTATTTGTGAAGTGAGTCTGGGGGACATGGGATCTTCCAGAGGCTTGATTTTGGGTTTCCCAACAACCCCGACTTTAAGAACACATTTCTATGATGTGCTAGCTTTGGGGTTCAGTAGCCCTTCAACCCCTCACTAGGACAGTCTAAACAGGCACTTTACTGTCGAACCACTCACCCAGCCCCTCACTGGGGCATTCTAGACAGGGGCTCTACCACTGAGCCACACCCTATCCCCTCACTGGGGGATTCTAGGCAGGGGCTCTACCACTGAGCCACAGCCCAGCCCCTCACTGGGGGATTCTAGGCAGGTGCTCTACCACTGAACCACACTCCAGCCCCTCACTGGGGGATTCTAGGCAGGTGCTCTACCACTGAGCCACAGCCCAGCCCCTCACTGGGAGATTCTAGGCAGGGGCTCTACAACTGAGCCACACCCCAGCCCCTCACTGGGAGAGTCTAGTCAAGTGCTCTACCACTGAGCCAGACCCAGAACTTTTTACTTTTTATTGTGAGAAAAGATTTCAGTAAGTTGTTGGCCACTCCCGGTACAGCCCAGACAGATTTTGAGCGCATCAGTTTCCTGTGTCTGCCTTCTGAGTGCTAGGATGACGGGCCTCTTGTCACCACTCCTGCTTAGAATTAGTCTTAGTGCACAGAGCTGGCTGATATCGCACATATACACAGCCTCCGGCTGCTCATTCGTGACAATTTTACCACAGGCTTTCGTTTCTTCCTTTCGCATATGGATATTTCATTTATTTATTTCCAGTGTAATGTATGTGTTTGTCTCTGTATGGTTATGTGCACATGAGTGCAGGTGCCCATGCAGGCCAGAAGAGGGAGCTGGATCCCTTGGAACTAAAGTTTCAGCCAGTTGTGAGTCACCCATCATGGGTGCTGGAAACCAGGCTTGAGTTCTCTGCAAGAGCAACAAGTGCTCTTAACCACTGAGCCAGCTCTCAGCCCCCCTTTTCATTATCTTGTTTATTTTAATTTTAAAATGGCAGGTGTGTGTGTGTGTGCATGCATGCACTTGTATACCATTGCACATGTGCTCTTGCATGATGGCAGCTTTACGGAGTAGGGTCTCTCCCTCCTTCTACCTTTATGTGGGTTCTGGGGATAGAACTTAGATTGCCAAATTTGTGCAGCAAGCACTTAAACAGCGGAGCCATCTCACTGACCTTTCTTTTCATTTTCTGAGATGAGGTCTCTCATTGAACCTGGAGCTCACTAATTAGGCAAGGCTAGCCGGCCAGTGAGCTTAGGGATCTGCCTCTGTCCACCTTCCCTGAAGGGATTACAAGTGTGCCTCTTTATGCTTGGCTTAATGAAAGAGTTTTTCTCTGTCTACTTACCTACCTGTCTGTATGTCAGTCTATTTATATGCATATGTGTGTGCATGTGAGTACATGTGGTATATGTGTAATGTGTGTGTATGTATGTATATGTGCATGAGCTCATTGTGTGCAGTGGCCCGAGGAGGATGCTGAGTATCCTACTATGTTACTCTTCACTTTATTCCTTTGAGACAGGGTCTCTCACTGAATCTGGAGCTAAGCTGGCAAATTCATAGTGTATGATGGACTAATTGTTGTCAGATTGATACCCCTGGAAAGAGGGAATCTCAACTGAGGAATGGCTTTGATCAGATTGCATGTTTGTGGGGGAATTTTCTTGATCTGATTGCTGTATGAGGGCCCAGCCCATTGTGGGCCTGGGCTACATAAGAAAGGTATGAGCCAGAGCAAGCAAGCCAGTAAGCAACATCTCTCTGTGGTTTTTCCTTGAGCTCCTGCCTTGGATTCATGATGGACAGTAACCTGTAAGCTAGAATAAACTCTTACTTCCCCAAGTTGCTTTTGGTCGTGTTTACCACAGCAACAGAAAGCAAACTAGAACAGAGCCTCAGTGATCCTCCTGTCTCCACGCTCCCATAGTGCTTGATAGGCGCACATAGACATATCCAAGTTCTGCGTAGGTGCTGAAGATTCAAACATAGGCCCTCCTGCTTACAGAGCAAGCGCTTTACTGACTGACAGATCTCCCCAGTTCCTGGGTTCTGCATTTCCAAAGGACAGAGAGAGTGGAACAGTGATGCAAGAGGTCCTCCCTAGAGGTTTCCCAGAGTCTATGGTGTGTTTTGATTGTGAGCGTGAGTGGATTTGAGAGACACCTAGGAGATTTGTAAAGCACACTCCTGGGGAAGTCTTTGAGGGCAATTCCTGGGAGACTTTTGAAAGGCCAGTTTTGAATATGGACAAAAACATCCCACAAGCTAGAATAAAAGAGGATGTAGGATGTATCTTGCTGGTATAAGTGTGCTCTCTTTCTGCTCCCGGCCTCTGTGAGATGAACAGTTTTCACTGTCATGATGACTCACTTTGCCGTAGCCCCAATGGAACAGAGTCAACCAACCCCAGACTGAACCCTCTGAAACCCTGAACCTTTCCTCTTGCAGTTCAAATATCTGTTATAGTAACAAGAAGTCTGGGTAACACAGTCTCCAAGAGGGCTGGAGGCACTTCTAGGCTCAGCTATAAAGGACCCACCAGACCACTCTCAGCTTTATTTTCTCTTAATTAGTTCTAATTACCCTGTCATCATTATATCCTGACATTGAAAGCCTTTGAGTCGCTATAAGCAGTTGGCAGTAGCTGGCCTCATTAATCTTGCCCATTCCTGCCTATTGAAGATTGCTGTTTGCTTTAGAGATGAGGCATACCCCTCTCCCACCCCTCCCTCATATATCTCAGCCCTGTGATACATATTTGGCCCAGAGTCTATCAGCACTCTCCCCCTGTCCCCTTGCCCATGGCCTGATAAAGTGGTCACTGTCTGATGGAAGGCTGGGAGAGTCATGTCTGTGTTCTGTGGTGCTATGTTCTTGGGGATGAGGATACAGAGTTATCTGGACTTCCCAAGCCTCCAGATGGGTCAGTGAGGTCATTTCCTAGAAGGATTAATTGAGAAGAGAAGATTCTCCTTCATATTAGGCAGCAACTTCCGGCAGCCCACAGGTATAAGGGATTCTGAGGGAAAAGCAGGGCCGCGTTGCCTACCTGCCTTCGCTTCTCCCTGGTGAGCCTATATACCCTTTGCTGACATGACACTCTGGCTCCTGCAGCCTTCTGATGTGGACTAAAGACCGGCAGTTCTTCAGGAGTCCTGTGATCCTTCAGGGATGGTGTTTTCAACATCTTTGAAAGCTCTTATTGCTTTTGAGACAAGTTCTCATGAGCCCAGGCTGGACTTGAACTGGCTGTGTAGCCAAAGAAGACTTTGAACTTCTGATCCTCCTGCCTCTGCCGCCCATTCCGGTTTATGCATCGCTAGGGTAGAACCTATGGTCTCATTCTTCTTGGAGAAGCTGGGTTCTGATGGTGATTGCATTGCTACTTTTTCTATGGCTGTGATAAAGCACACAGCCAAAAGGAACTTGCAGTAGGAAGAGGTCATTGGGGCTTATGGCTCTAGAAGAATAAGAGTCCATCACGGTGGAAAGGCTTGGCAGCAGGCAGGTGTATGGGCAGGAGCAAGAAGGTGAGAGTTCATATCTTTAACTGCAGAGGGAACAAACTAGAAGCAGGAAGTGGCTACCAGCACTTGAAGCCTGCCCTGCACCCTCACCAGACTATACCACCACTCCATACTGGGACCAAGTGTTCAAATGCTGGAGCCTATGGGGTCATTTCTCATTCAAACCAACCCCTCCATTCTCCTCTCCTCCTCTTCCCCCTACCCCCTACTCTTTTCTCCTCCCCCCATTATGTCTTTTACCCCTCCTCCCCTTCTTTCATCACTTCCCATTTCCACCTCCTTTTCCTCTCCTCTTATTTCTCTCCTCTATCTTCCTCCTCATTATTCTCCCCATTCCCTCTCCTCCTCCTGCTTCTTACCCTTTTCCTCTCTTCCTCCTCCTCCTCTGCTTCATCTTTCCTCCTCTTCTTTTTCTTCTCCTCTCCCAGCTTCCCCTCTTGCATGTGCCCTTCAGATGTACAGTCCTTACTGAGACTACAGAAAACAAAAACTCTCCTACACAGCCAAATGCTGTCTTTCAGGGTATGATGTCTATTTTTGCATGTCAACTTGACTACATCTGGAATGAACTAAAATACAGAAATGAATGACACGCCTGTACTTAATTTGAAGTAGGTAGATCTACTTCCAATCCAGACCTTTGAGGTAGGAAGACACAAGCCTTTAATCTGGATCTTGAGTCAGGAAGACACACTTTTAATCTGGGCCACACCTGCTGGAAGCCTATATAAGGACATGGAAGAAGGGTGTTTTGTTCTTTGCTTGTTTGCTTTCATCTGGCTAGCAAGTCCATTTCTTTGCTAACATTAGAGTCTACTGCACTGGGACTCCATCATATACTGAAGAGCAGCTAGGACATCCAGTCTCATGAACAAATACTGGAATCTTGGACTTTCTGTTCACATTCTGCCATTGTTGGATTGGTTGGATCACAGCCTATAAATTATTCTAAAAAAATCCCCTTTCTATATAGAGAGACATTCATCCTAACCCTGACACAGGGTAAACTGCTATTTTTGTTGGCTATTAGTTTTTTATTACCAGATCTGGATATGGAACCCAGATTGATCTTGAACTCCCAATGCTCCTGCTTCACCCCCCCCCCCAATGCTAGGATAATAGGTGTGCACCATCATCCTCATCAAATCTGTGCCTCCTTGATTCCTAGCCAACCATCACGCTTTGTTGGAGATGCCCATAAATCAGGAGACCCAGGCTGTGCCTCTGGGAAGGAGAACTCTGGGCTGGGGCTGGGGCTGGGTTCAGAGGCAGCCATTCCAGAGTCCTTGGCTTGGCACTCCTTGCCTCTCTTGCTTCTGGATTCCCCTCCGGCTGCCTTTGGTGGCTCAGCCCAGCTGCTGACAGAGGTGATTACAGCCTGTGAATGATAACATAATTCAGTGCCCCTCAAGGATAGTCACTATCAGAGAGACTTTTTTTTGAGAGGGGAAAAATATATAATCTAGTGGTTGAAAAGGGCTATCTTTCTTCCTAGAAGAACAGTTATTAATCTCTTCCTAGTACATTTTCATATCATTCTAGACATTTATTTCCAGGCTGTGATATTATAAAACCAGGCTTCTGTGTCAGTTTTGATGCGGCGTAACACGCCGGAACATGAAAAGGCGTAATTACCGCCGTGGCCATCGGAATTGCTAACGAGAGCCTGACATTTTCAAATCAGCCCTAGTTTTCAGTGATCTGGAAGCGGGGAGCCTCAGCTTCAACTGCTGCATGTCAATGAGGCAGGTCAGGCTCTGAGCACAGCAGAGGATGGGGCTGGGTGGGCACACTTGGATTTGGTGAGTTGAATTTAGTGATCAGCCCTGAGCCATCAGTAGGAAGGGAAGAATATTTGTTTCAACCCTGCCTTTGGCTGTCTGTCCAAGGGACTAGGGGTGTGTGTGTGTGTCTGTGTGTGTGTGCTAGTATACTCTGAAAGGTGGAGGTCAACCCCTTAGATGTCTTTTCTCATGAGCCATCTACATTTTAAAAAATAATTTAAAAACCTTTGTTTTATTTTTAAGTGTGTGTGTGTGTGTGTGTGTGTGTGTGTGTGTATGTGAGAGAGAGAGAGAGAGAGAGAGAGAGAGAGAGAGAGAGAGAGAGAGAGAGAGAATTAATGTGAAGGCAGGTGTCTACAGAGGCCAGAAGAAAATACCAGATTCTCTGGAGCTACGGTTACAGGTCATTGTGAGCCAGACGGTGTGGGTGCTGGGAACTGTACTTAGGCTCTTAGCAAGAGCTGCAAGAGCTCTTAGCTATCTCTCCAGTCTCATATATAAATATATATAAAAATATATTTAACTTTTTTTGTGTGCACACGTTTGACTGTGTGTGCCCACCACAACACACTTAGGGAAGCCAGGGAAGGACTTTCAGGGGTTAGTTCTGTCTGTTCACCGTGGTGGTGTCAGAGGATCAAACTCAGTTCAGACTTGGTAGAAGGCCTTTGTCCATTGAGCCATCTCATTGGCCCCACCTTGTCATGTGAGACAGAGTCTTTCAGTAGAATCTAGAATTCACCAAGTAGGAAAAGAAGGACCTATCAGGCTTCTGTCTCTGTGCCCGCTAGTGCTGGGATTGTAAACCACCAGAGCTTGCTTGCTCTTTCTTTTCTTTCTTTTCTTTCTTTTCTTTCTTTCTTTCTTTCTTTCTTTCTTTCTTTCTTTCTTTCTTTCTTTCTTTCTTTCTTTCTTAACTTTCTCTTTTAATTTTGCCTATCAATCCCAGTTCTCCTTCCTTCCCCTCATTCTGCTCCCCTCACCTTATATTTTTTTTTCCTTTTTAAATATAGGTTCTGGGGCTCAAACTCAGATCCTGCTGTTTGAGCAGCAAGCACATTATGAACTGAGCTATCTCCCAGCCCTGGCACACATGCATTCTTTGAATTAAAGCCAGCAAAAAATATTGAGAGAGCAAAGGTGTTTCTTCGCCTTCATACTACCTGTCCTATTAGCGATAACTGTTAACGTGAGGCACTCAGGAGTCACCTGTGAAGGGAGTCTCAATTGAGGAGTTTCTCAGATCAGATCAGCCTGTGGACATGCCTCTTAGGAATTGTTGATTGATGAAGGGGAAGCTCAGGTCACTGTGGGAGGCACCATTCCCTGGGTAAGAGGTCCCGGGCTGTGAAGAAAGCCATTGTACTTGTGAGCGAGCCAACAAGCAGCATTCCTCCATGGTTTCTGCTTCAGATCCCTTCCTTGACCTCCATTAATGACGTATTATAACATGAATTAGACCCCTTCCTCTCCTAAGTTGCTTTTGGTTAGTGTATTTCATGACAGCAACGGAAAGCAAACTTGAACCCCACAGGACAGGGGATCTGTCTTATACTTGACTTTAGTTCCTGCTTCTCCACTAGGGAGAGGATTCAAGACTCCCAGTGACTGCCCAAAGTCTGGAATGTTCCTGAGCTCTCTACAATGTTCTTTTCCTATGCATAACAATTTTGGCTTGATGGGGAAATGTCCCTCACGGGCTCCTGTGCTTAAACTCTTAGTCTCCAGCCAGATACTCTACTTTGGAAGATAATGGAAACTTTGCAACAGGAGGCATGGCTGGTGAAAGAAGGTCACCAAGGGACCTTGGAAGTTACAGCCAAGCCCCACTTCTGTCCCTCTTCCTGCTTTCTGATCCACCAATGTGTGAAGAGCTGCCTCCCTCAGACACTCACTGCCCCCCAGGGCGTGAAGAGCCGCCTCCCTCAGACACTCTGGCTGCCCTGCAGTGTGTGAAGTGCCTCTTCCCTCAGACACTCACTGCCCGCCAGGGCATGAAGAGCCACCTCCCTCAGACACTCACTGCCCCCCAGTGTGTGAAGTGCCTCTTCCCTCAGACACTCACTGCCTGCCAGGGCGTGAAGAGCTGCCTCCCTCAGACACTCTCACTGTCCCGTAGTGTGTGAAGAGCCTTCCATTATACCTTCCCACCATGTCGGACTGAAGCTGTGAGCTGAAAGAAATCTTTCTTCCCAAGCTGTTTCTGTCAGATCTTTTGTCACAGAGACAAAAGAAAAACTGATAGAACTGTGCTTGGCAGCTTTAGTTACCGTGATAAATATCAAGAGATTATAGAGAGAGCACTCTACAGCTGAGCCACACCCCAGCCCCTCACTGGGGGATTCTAGGCAGGTGCTCTACCACTGAGCCACACCCCAGCCCTTCACTGGGGATTCTAGACAGGGGCTCTACCACTGAGCCACACCCCAGCCCCTCACTGGGGGATTCTAGGCAGGGGCTCTACAACTGAGTCACACCCTAGTTCTTCACTGGGGATTCTAGGCAGGTGTTCTACCACTGATCCACACCCCAGCCCCTCCCTGGGGGATTCTAGGCAGGTGTTCTACCACTGAGCCACACCCCAGCCCCTAACTGGGGGATTCTAGGCAGGTGATCTACCACTGAGCCACACCCCAGCCCCTAACTGGGGGATTCTAGGCAGGTGCTCTCCCACTGAGCCACACCCCAGCCCCTCACTGGGGGATTTTAGGCAGGTGTTCTACCATTGAACCACACCCCAGCCCCTCACTGGGGGATTCTAGGCAGGTGCTGTACTACTGAGCCACACCCCAGCCCCTCACTGGGGATTCTAGGCAGGTGCTGTACTACTGAGCCACACCCCAGTCCCTCACTGGGGGATTCTAGGCAGATGTTCTACCACTGAGCCACACCCCAGCCCTTAACTGGGGGATTCTAGGGTAAGTGCTTTACACACTGAGCCATATTCCCATTCTCATTTTATTATTTTTGTTTTGAGACAGGACTTACTTAGTTGCCCAGATTGTCTTTGAATTTGCTCTTGGCAGGCCTTGAACTCGTGATCCTCCTGTGTCAGCACTCTTAAGTAGCTGGAATGATGAACTCCAAAGTGAGGGCAGATTGACAAGGAAAACTCTTTTTTTAATAACAAACTTTATTTTACATCCCCACTGAAGTTTTCCTTCCCTCTTCTACAACCTTCCCTCCCATCCCTCCCCACCATCCACTCCTCCTCTGTTTCTGCTCAGAAAGGAGCAGGCCTCCCATGGGTATCAACAGAGTATGGCATATCCAGTTACAGAGAGACTAAGCACTTGCCTTAAGATTGGCCAAGACATCCCTGTGTGAGGAATGGGGTCCCAAAAGCTGGCCAAAGCATTAGGAATAGTCTGTGCTCCCGTTCTTAGGAGTCCCACAAGTAGACGAAGCTACACAACTGTTACATATATGTAGAGGGCCTAGGTTGGTCCCATGCAGGCTCTTGCTTGTCTCTTTAGACTCTATGAACCACTTTGAGCCCAGGTTAGTGGTTTCTGTGAGTTTTCTTGTGATGTCTCCTACTTCTCTGGCTAGTGTAATCCTTCCTCCCTCTCTTCAGCAGGGTTCCTCGAGAGCGGCCTAGTGTTTGGCTGTGGGTCTCTGCACCCATAGGGAAGCTCTTATTTCATGGGTCTTACTCAGGGGATTTCCTGTGCATAGTGAGGTGCGGTGAGAGTCCTGTTCAATATCCCCTGTGGCTCAGGGATGTGGCCAGTGGTGGCAGACCAATATGGGTTTCTCTAACACTTTTGCCTGATGGCAGGTGAGAGGAAACACATTACAGGTCACCCAGGCCCTTGACAATACTCTTCATGGCCAAAGATGAGAAAGGAAGTGCCCTGCCTTGTCTGTATGCATATTGTTTTTCTTTATATATTCTCCCCTTTGGAGACCTCCTTCTTCCTTTGCCATTTCGTTCCATCTATCTTTTGCATCTCTCATTTTTAAAAAAGATTTATTTATCGGTTATATACAGGATGTTTTCCTGCACACCAGAAGAGGGCATCAGATCTCATTACAGATGGTTGGGGAGCCACCATGTGGTTGCCGGGAATTGAACTCAGGACCTCTGGAAAAGCAGCCAGTGCTCTTAACCTCTGAGCCATCTCTCCAGCCCCCCAAGCATCTCTCATTTTTTTCCTGTCTCCATCCACCCACCCTTGCACATGTCCATCTCTGTCTGTCATCCACTTATCTGTCTGTCATCTTTCTGCCCACCCACCCACTGTCCTATCTGTCCCTCTCTTCATCTGTGCATCTCCTTGTCCAACCGCTTGCCTCTGACTTGCTATCGAGGGAATTTAGGATGAAGACAAGCCTCACGGAGAGCTGAGTTTGCCCGACGTGGTCCTGGAGGTGGTCACTGACCACTCTTCAGAGGTCACTGGTCAGGGCTCAGTTTCCTCATCTGTAAAAAAGCGGAGTTTGGGGCTGGAGAGTTAGCCAGCACTTAAGAGCATCTGTTGTTCTTTCAGAGGACCTGCGTTTGATTCCCGCTACCCACCAGGTGGCTCACAAAGGTTTGTCATTCCAGTTCCAAAGCATCCAAGACCCTTTGTTTGATTTCCATGGACACCAGGCACATATGTGTGCACATACATACACGTAGGCAAAACATTCATGCACATAAAAATAGATAAATAAATCATAAGAGAGAAAAGGCCACAGTGGACCGCATGTCCCCAAGCGTCCCTGTGAGCATGTGGAACTTGGGAGCCGCCTCAGTCCTCCCTAGCGGAGAATCCGGGCTCCTTCTCCAGCTTGAAAGCTGTTTTTCAGCCACAACTGGGTCTCTGGGGCAGTGGGGAAGCCAGAAGCCAAGAGGCCACCTGGCACAAGTGAGCAATGCGAACTGGGATGATTTGTGAGGCCCTGGTGGAGGGTGGCAGGACTGGGGTTTCCCGGGGCGGCTGGCATACTCTGACATGTGCTATTTTTCACTCCAGTGTGACTGATTGGCTCCAGATGGGCCCCTGTAGACTGCTTTCAGCTGTGCTTGGAAGTGTGCCAACTGGCTGTGCTTTCTCTCAGAGACCTCTCGGCGGCTGAGGGCTTCATCCTGACTGCCAGAGCCAAGAGGCTAGCGGATGCTATGCTACAAGAGGACCCCGATTCCAAAGGACCCCTTATTCCCCTGAGCAGTTACCCTCAGTTCAAAGATACGTCTGCCCTAGATGGTGCAGAGAGAGGGCTGCTGTTCTCGGCAAGGCTGGATTATGGCAAAGCTCCCAGCTCCGGGGAGGCTGTTGAGTGAGGTCAGCCAGTTCTCTGGGCTAATGCCTGTGTTTCTTCTGCAGTGCACAGGAAATCTGACCCCACTGAAGGGACCTGGGCAGAGTTCCTAGTCTCTAACATTTTTTTTCACAGATCCCTTTAGCCTCAATTGGCTCATAACCTTGGGGACAAAACCATTTGCTTTCTGTGTCTTTCACAGAGCAGCTTGGCGGAAGGAGAAAGACCCCTGGACAGAAGTCAGGACACTGAGTGGAAAAAGGAATGGGTAGTTTCCAGACCAAGTGGCTTTGGATGCTCCAGGACTGCAATTTCCTCTATTGTAGCTGAAGACCCATTTCGTTTCTTCGCATATGCATGCGTATGTGCATGCGTGTGCATGTGGAGGCCAGAAGATGACCTAGGGTGTCATTTCTTGGGTGCCATCTACCTTGTACCTGAGACATGCTCTTTTGCATGCCTAGAGCTCCCCAATTAGGCTGGGCTGGCCGTCAGTGGGTCCTAATGGTCTACCTGTTTCTGCCTTTCCATTCTGGGATAACAAGTGTGTGCCCCCATGCCTCTCTGACCTCTCCCCTTCCCTTATTTGTGTGTGTGTGTGTGTGTGTTTGCGCATGTGCACGCTTGGTTGTGTGTGCACCACAGCCCATGTGTGGAGGTCAGAGAGAAATTTGATAGACCTCTTTCTCTCCCTCCACTTAAAAGAAAATATTTTTAGTTTATGTGCATTGGTGTGCACGTATTTCTGTGTAAAATCTTGAAGTTACAGACAGTTGTGAGCTGCTATGTGGGTGCTGGGAATTGAATTTGGGTCCTCTAGGAGAATAGCCAGTTCTCTTAACCACCGAGCCATCCCTCCAGCCCCCTCTCCCTCCACTTTTTATTTGGGTTCCAGGGACTGAGCTCAGGTTGTCAGGCCTATGCAGCAAGTGGCTTTACCACTAAGCCATTTTTCTGGCCCATACCTGGCTTTTTCACATGGCCTCTGGCCTGGACTTCAGGTCCTCCTGCTGGCAAGCAAGCACTCTATTGACAGAGTCATCCCCTCAGACCATCGTTATCTTTTCAAAATTGATGATCAGTTTCCTGAACAGATGAGTACCCCTGCACCTAGTGTCTTCAGCTTCCTAAGGTGGAAACACAAGCAGAGAAGGGGAAAATGCTATGGAAATGCCATTTCAGGGACACTGTCCTCCGCTGTGATAGACTGAAGTATAAGAGTTTGAACGTGGAATGTCCTTCACAGGTTCACGTGCTATTCACCTGGTATGCAGCAGGTGGCGCTGTTTTGGGAGGTTGTGGGAACTTTAGGGGATGGAGCCTCGCTGGCGGAAGCAGTCCAGTGGACAAGGAGTAGGGAGGAGTCCTAGGGGTAATCTTATCCTTGCCTGTTTCCCATCTCACACTCTGCTCCCTGATCAGCCGTGATGAGATCATTTCTTCTATCCTACCTGCTCAGCATTTATGAACTGAAATCTCTGAAACAACACACCCAGATAAATCCTTTCTCCTTAAGTTAGGTATTGAGCCACATTGATATGAATGAGGAAACCACTTTCTGTATAGGGATTTGTGAAATCGATTTTCCCTATATGCACTGGGTTATAGCCTTGCAGGGTTTAGGTGAGGAAGCCAACAGGGGTAGGCCACTGTGATTTCAGTGACATCTTCAGCTTGGATAATAAAGTTAGAGATCTGGTTTCATCCTGAGTTTTCTCCTCTTTATTTTACTACATAGCTCACCCCTGCAGGCTTCCCAACTGAGTCTATTTGGGTTACTATAACAAACATACCATACAATGGTTGATTTAAACAGCAAACAGGTATACTTGAAGTTCTAGAGGTTGGGAAACTCAGTGTGTTGGTAGAGGCCATGTCTGGTGAGTTTTCAGTTCCTGGTTCATGAAGGGATGTCCCGTTCTGTCCTATGACAGAGAACAGGGAGCTTGCTAGGGTCTCCACACGAGGACTAAGGCCATTTGTGAGAACTCCACCCTCAAGACGTCATGACCTCTCAAAGGATCCATGTCCTAAAAGCAGCATATCAGGGATTAGAAAGTCAACATGTGAACCTGAGTGGGGACCCAAATATTCAGTACACAATGATCTCGTCCCGTAATGGTAGGACAAAGTTGACCACTCATTGATTCACTGTCGACTCTTCTTCTTCCTCTCCCTCCTCCTTTTTCTCTTGACTCTTTTTTTTATATTTATTTATTATGTATACAATAGTCTGTCTGTGTGTATGCCTGCAGGCCAGAAGAGGGCACCAGACCTCATTACAGATGGTTGTGAGCCACCATGTGGTTGCCGGGAATTGAACTCAGGACCTTTGGAAGAGCAGGCAATGCTCTTAACCGTTGAGCCATTTCTCCAGAGCCCCACTCTCTTGACTCTTTTTAATACCACACATTTCTGTGCACAGCCCTGAGCTTCATAAGGACATTTTCACTCAATATCAAACTTCAGCCATGTTATCCCGGCCCATACTCCCCTTCCTCCTTTCTGTTCCCCTCTGCCTTTTTAAGCATTTCTTCTTTTTATTACACTTATTTTTGTTTATTTGTGTGTGTTTATGTGTGTATGTATGTGCACATGGGCATGCCACAGCGTTTGTGTGGCGCTCAGGGACACCTAGGAGGAGTTGGTTTTCTCTGTCCACGAGATGGTTCCTTGGGATCAAACTCAGGCCATCAGGATTGACAGCTAGTACCTTTATACACCGGGCTATTTCATGGGCTCCAACTTTTTTTTAAAAATATTTATTTATTATGCGTACAATATTCTGTCTGTATGTCTGCAGGCCAGAAGGGGGCACCAGACCTCATTACAGATAGTTGTGAGCCACCTTGTGGTTGCTGGGAATTGAACTCAGGACCTTTGGAAGAGCAGCCAGTGCTCTTAACCTCTGAGCCATCTCTCCAGCCCCAGGCTCCAACTTTTCTGAGCCTTTTTTTAAAAAAATTATTTCTATTTTATGTGCATTGGTATTTTGTCTGCATGCATGTCTGTGTTAGGGTGTTGGATCCTCTGGAACCAGAGTCCCAGACAACCATGAGCCGCCATGTGGGTGCTGGGAATCAAACCCGGGTCCACCATAAAGACAGCCAGAGCTCCCAACGGCTGAGCCATCTCTCTAGTCCTCTTTTTAAAATTAAACACAATATTTTTATGGATTATTTGGAAATTTCACATAATGCACCCCCATCACATTCACTTCCCAGTCCTCCTAGGTCCGCCCCTCACCCTTAAGACCTCCGCCAAAACAAAAGAAGGAAAGAAAAAGAGAAAAAAAACCAAAAAAAAAAAAACCCAAACAAATCTAAGTTCAATTTGTGTTGCCCAGATACTCATTGGTGCTTGGTCAAACTCCCAGTGAGCAGCCCCTTAAAGAAAAAGCAAGTCTCTCCCCACCCCCACCCCCACCAGACACCTCAGCATTCCTATCCCAATGGCTTCCTGTCTAGACTGTTTTCCTTCTGGTGGGGATGGTGAGAGGATGTCACTAAAGCCTTCTATGCCAATCGTTCTCAGCTGTGTAGCAGGAGCACAGATCATGGAAAAATCCACGACCTTCTGTGGTAACATGGACCATGGACATCATATGGCCCTCGGCCACAGCACCGGTCATAGACACATCACGGCCCTTGGTGGCAGCGCAGATCATGGACAGCAACATGGATTCAGGCGATCTTACAGACCCCGGAAATCTACTTGGCCTTCAGTGGTAACACCGGCCATAAACACCCACATGGCCATGGATGTCCACAGTTTGCCTAACTGAAGGCAGAATATAGAGACCAACATGACCCTTGGTGGCAGTATGGGCCACGGATATCAACATAGCCTCTGGTAGCAACACAACACAGACTCTAACATGGTCCATGGTGGCATGGACTACGGACATCACCATGGATTTAGGTGGCCACACAGACCCAATACATTCCCATGGCCTTTGATGGTAACATGAGCAATGGACATCAACATAGCTTTTGGTGGTTACATGGCCTACAGATGTCACCATGGACTCCAGTGGGAGCACAGAGCACAGACATCTCCATGGCCCTTGGCCACAGCATGGACCACAGACCATAGATCATGGTCCTCGGTGGTGCACAAGCCATGGGCATCAACATAGTGTCTGTCAGCAACATGGTCCACGGATATCAACATGGCTTCAGGTGTCAGCGTGGACCACGGACATCCTCATGGCCTTCTGTGACGACATGGGCCACAGACATCAACATGGCCCCTGCCCCAGCAGGACATGGCCTCAGGTTTTTTGAGCATGCTTAAAGAAACATTACTTGGATTGCTTGAGGGTTCAAAGATCTGGGCGTGTTTCAAGGTGTGGTTACTTGAGACCAAGTTCTCGTTGAAGATAAAAGTATAATCCTAGTCCCCCCCTACCCATTATTTTTGTGTGTATAACATGTGTATGGTCATGTGTGTGAGAGCAAGCGAGTACTAGCCCAGTATGTGTGTAGAGGTCAGAGGACACCCGCCCTCAGTGTTCATCCTTGCCTTCCAGCTGTTTGAGACAGGGTCTTTTAGTGTTTACTGCTGCGTATGCCAGACTAACCGGCCCAAGAGATTTCAACCCTCTCCTATTCAGACCTCCCATCTAGACTGAAAAGCACTGGGATTATAGATGGGTCTACTGCTGCCAGGCAGTGGTGGCACACAGCTTTAATCCCAGCACTTGGGAGACAGAGGCAGGTGAATCTCGTGAGTTCAAGGCCAGCCTAGTCTACAGAGTGAGTTCCAGGACAGTCAGAACAGGTGTACTGCTATGCCTGGCTTTTATCTAGATTTTGAGGATCAGAACAAGAGCAGGGGGTGTCAAGCTGGCTTGTGCAGCAACATCTTTACCTGCTGATCTATTCTCGGCCCTATGCTGATTCTTTCTAACATTCCTTTATCAACTGAATAGGAAGATATATGACCACACCTTAGCATCTGCATCTGGGATTTCCGGAAGTCTTATACTGGCTTTCTTGGCAGATATCTGAAACTCCTCCTCCAGGGATGGGCCTGCCCTGTGAGTTACAACTGGCCTAAGCAAACTTGGTTGCCTCAATGCCATCATCACAGATCACTCAGCAAGCAGGATGAAGTTATCTGGTTACAGTAAGTAACTCCCGATAGTTCCAAACGGACAAGGTGTTTGAAATACACCTCAAATGCGCTGGCCAAGTCTTTCTGCTCCCACAATGCTCCTGTCTGTGCATCCTGGATTCTGATTGACTTATCTTTCCTGAAATATACTGGCTCCCAGCCCCAAGCAAAGATGGAGGGGTGTGTTCATTCATTGACCAGTGTCCAAAGAATGCAACCCTTGTGTCTTGCTTTACCTCGGTCATGGTTTTTTGATCTGAGGGCCAGGCAAGCTTTAACTGGGACTGTGCCATGAGCCCCTCTCCATTACTGAAAATCATGGAATGATGTGGGGTGTATGGCTTACTCGGTAGAAGCTTCCCTGGGTTCCAGCCCAGCACTGCATAAACCAGATGTGGTGGCCCACATCTGTGTTCCCATCACTTCTGTGTGTGTAGAAGCAGGAGGACTGGGATGTCAAATTCCTCCTCAGCTTCATATAGAGTTTGTGGCTAGCCTGGGATATGCGAGACACTGTCTCGAACGATGTGTGGGATGCCAAAGCGAGATTTGCTGCTTAGTCTGGGCTGGGGTTAGCAAAAGGTAGAATGACTTTAGTCTCAGTCAAGTGCAAATCAGTCTACAACAATTGTGTTCAGATTCTGGGATGATCAGTCTGCTTCTGGTGTGTAAAAAGCCACACACCGTTTTCCAAACTTGCTGTGCAGTCAATTCTTCGTCCTCAGTACCCTTTCTCTATCATATAAATACTGAGATTCTAAGTTTCGGTTTTTGTCTTTAAGCTAAAATGCCTAGAGATCTCAGGGTAGGCTGTCTGTCCCCAAACTCATGTTAAGGCTTTAACTCCTCAACACAACCATACCAGAAGGAGCTGGCACTGAAGATTTATAAGGTCATAAGGGCATTGCTCTCAAGAATGTGCCTTTCTCAAGAGACTGGATTAAGTTTCTAAATCATCAGTTCTCAACCTGTGAGTTGTGGCACCTTCAGGTGTCCAATGGCCCTTTTACAAGGGTCACCTCAGACCACTGCAAAACAGATATTTGCATTATGATTCATAATAGTAGCAAAATTACACTTATGAAATAGCAGGAAAAATGATTTTATGGTTGGGGTCAGCACAACATAAGGAACTGTATTATAGCATTGGGAAGGCTGAGAACCACGGCTGAATTAGGTCAAATGCTCCACCAATGAGCCACATCCCTAACTCCTCACTGGGGGACTCTAGTCAAGTGCTTTACCACTGAGTCTTGCCCTTGGTCTCCCACAGGGGGATTCTAGATAGGAGTTCTAACACCAAGCCATGTCCGTAGCTCCTCACTGGGGATTCTAGGTTAGGGCTCCAACCACTGAACCATCCCCAGCCCCTCACTGGGGATTCTAGGCAGGTGCTCTACCACTGATCCACACCCCAGCCCTTCACTGGGGGATTCTAGGCAGCTGCTCTACCACTGAGCCACACTCCAGCCCCTCACTGGGGATTCTAGGCAGGTGCTCTACCACTGATCCACACCCCAGCCCCTCACTGGGGATTCTAGGTTAGCACTCCAACCACTGAACCGTATCCCCAGCCCCTCACTGGGGGATTGCATGCAGACGCTCTGTAACTGAACGAGGTCCTCAGCCCTCCGGCAGGAGATTCTAGGCAGGTGCTCTACTATTGAGCCGTCCCCTCAGCCTGTTCCTTGTGTTTTTAGAATTCACAAAGTGTGCCCGCTATCATTTGATTCCATCAACATGCAGCTCGATTTCTGTTTTTAATCACGACTGCAGGAACAGAAATGCATCTTGTTGTGGAAGTGTTACCTCCATCAAACAAACGCCGAACTCCGCCGCGCCGCCATCGCGCTGTGATCTTTCTATTTATTAAAAACAGCACCGAATGCTGTGATTTATTAGTGGTAGCCTGGAGAGGAGGAGGAGATCAAGAGGAAAATCAAGAAAATATGTAGACAGTCGGCTTCCAGACAGGCGGAGCGTAAGTGGAAAGAGTTCGTGTTATTTTATTTTCTTTGATTAGCATGTAAGGATTGGTCCCATTAGTGGAAAATGGTGTTATTTCAACACATGCACACAGCTCTCTCTCCTCTCTCTCTCTCTCTCTCTCTCTCTCTCTCTCTCTCTCTCTCTCTCTCTCTCTCTCTCTCTCTCTCTCCTAAATCCTCCGCCCATGTGTGCGCACACATGCATGCCAGCGGTTGACATTAGGCGTTTTTCTCAATTGTTCCCCCACTTTATATATTAACGCAGGGTTTCCCACATGAATCCAAAGCGCACAGATTTGGCTTGTTTAGTTTGCCAATTTGCCCCAAGGATCCCCTGTCTCCACCTCTTCTGCATTGAGACCACAGGTAAGATGCTACACCCACCTGATATTTACATGGGTGCTGGGGGCCCAAGCTATAGTTCTCATGCTTATATGGCAAGTGTTTTACCCTTTGAGTCATCTCCGCTGTCCCATCTGTTTCTAGACAGGGTCTCCCTATGAAGCCCAGGCTAGCCTCAAACTCACAGTCCTTCTGGCTCAGTCTCTCAAGTGCTGGGACTGGAGACATGCACCTAGCCCCCTCCCTTTCTTTTACTGTCTCTTGTATTCTATTCCTCTCTCCCCTTCCTTCCTTTCTTCCCTCTCCCTTCCTTGATGTTTTGCTGTTCTATTCTGTTCTTTTATTTATTTATTTATTTATTTTGACACGGGATCTCATATAGCCCAAGCTGGCTTCACACTTGCTGTGTAATCCAGGCTGGCTTTGAACTCTCGAGGCTCCCATCTCACCCTCTCAAGGGCTGGGATTACAGGTGTGCACCGTCATGCCTGACTTACCTTTTCTTCTCTGCATTGTTAGAACCTTCGAATTTCTGTCTTTCTTGTCACAAAGTCTCACCCAGCCTATTGTGAACCACAGTCGTGTCTGTGGCCTTTAACATCGGAACTTCTTCCTTCCATTGGCATTCCTGTACTCTCTCAGCCTCCAGAAATTACCATTGTTACCCACGCCAGGCTGGGGTGTGCTTTCTGGTGATGTATGTGGCCATCACTAGGCCATCCCTGCTCCTGAAGGTACCCCCTCCCTTGCATGTCTCCCCAGGAAGGGTTGTGCAATGCCCTGCCTGCTTCCTCTCCTGTTACTCTTGAACCTGCTGAGGTCACACACCTCCTCCATTCAAACTGCAGCCCTTGCGGGAGGCGCTGCTTCCTTCAGCGGTTGCAGCCTCCTCTCTGAAACGCTTCAGGTCTGTGTACTCCTGGTTAGTGCTTTTTGCAGGTCTGAATGGAGGGGTGGTGACCTAATCCCACGGGCACAGGAGAGTTAAGGTGTCAGCGGTTGTGGATTGTGTGTGTGTATGTGTGTGTGTACATGCACGTATGCACATGTTCATGTGTGTGCCAGTGTGCACGTAGAGGCCAGAGGCTCGTTCTGACTGTCTTTCCTCAGGTGCTATCCACCTTGTTTTTTTTTGAAGCAGGGTCTCTAATTGGCCTGGAGTTCCCCAAACAGGCTGGGCTAACTGGCCAGCAAGCCCCAAGGATCTGCCTGTCTCTGCTTCTCGAGCATGCAAATTATTAGGGCCTGCTACTATGCCGTTTTTTTTAAAAAATGTGTTCTGGGAACTGACTCATGCTTGTGTGGCAAGCCCTTGGCCTACTCAGCCGCCTCCCCAGTTCCTCTGCCGCAGTTTAACCCCTCAACCTGACTTTCTGTCCTCATTCCTAAACCTGTTCCTTCCGCAGTCCTCGTTTCTTTAAGAAAAGGTTGAACTTGCTGGGCCTCTGTCTGAGGATCTTGGAGGGTGTCTCAGTTGCTCCATTTGCTCAGCACATCGCAGTCGGGATATCAGTACATGGCTACAGGCTACACGGGGGCAGCCTATTGCCATCCGAAAGAGTGGCCACCTGGCCTTGCCCTCACTTTTGTCAGGACCATTTCACCCGCTTCTCCGCACTCTCCTATAGCTTGTCCCTCTGCCTGCTTGCTTCATTTTATATCTGCAGTCCTGGGATGGAACCCAGGGCCACAGACATGCTAGTATGTTAGTCAAGGACTCTAACGCCATTAATCTCAGCAAGAGCCCAGAGTCACACCCTCAGGACAGAGCTCCACCCCCAGTTTGGTGCTCCACCCCTAGCTTAGTGTTCCACCCCCAGTTTGGTGCTCCACCCCTAATTTAGTGCTCCACCCCCAGTTTAGTGTTCCACCTCCAGCCTAATGCTCCACCCCCAGCTAGTGCTCCACCCCCAGCCTAGTGCTCCAATCGCAGCACAGAGCTTCAACCCCAGCCTAAGGCTCCTCCCCCAGCTTAGTCTTCCATCTCTGCCCAGAGCTCCACTCCTAGCCCAGAGGTCCATCCCCACCCCAGCCCAGATCTTTCCTCTCTGCTCTTGGCTTAGAGAAATTTCAGCCCACTGCCTTACCAGAGGGCGAATTCTCTGTTGAAAAGGGAGTCCACAGAACTTAATTCTCTATCCTAGGCCCTAAGCAGCCTTCATTCCTTTTTCTTTTGAGAGTCCAGGTTCCTGATTGCCATCTCGGGGATTCTGAGAATTCCCATGTAGGAATCAGGACCACTCAACACGACTCCTGGTGCTCATGTAGGTAGCCAGTCCACCACACTCAAGGGCGGCAATTACTGGCTGGGAAGAAACCAATAACCCTTGAGATTTCTGTCCGGTGCTCCAATGTGGGTCTCTGTCTCCTTTCATTGCCTGATGAAGGTTAATATTCAGGAGGATGCCTATATGTTTTTCTTTGGGTTCTCCTTATTTAGCTTCTCTAGGATCACTAATTATAGGCTCAATGTTCTTGGTTTATGGCTAGAAACCAAATATGAGTGAGTACATCCCATGTTCCTCTTTTTGGGTCTGGCTTACCTCATTCAGGATAGTGTTTTCTATTTCCATCCATTTGCATGCAAAATTCACAAAGTCCTTGTTTTTTACTGCTTAGTAATACTCTAATATGTATATATTTCATACTTTCTTCATCCATTCTTCCAAATCAGGAGCAGAAGGAGAGAGAGCATGAGCAAGGAACTCAGGACCCTGAGGGGTGCACCCACACACTGAGAGAATGGGGATGTTCTATCGGGAACTCACCAAGGCCAGCTGGCCTGGGTCTGAAAAAGCCTGGGATAAAACCGGACTTGCTGAACATAGCGGACAATGAGGACTACTGAGAACTCAAGATCAATGGCAATGGGTTTTTGATCCTACTGCACGTAATGGCTTTGTGGGATCCTAGGCAGTTTGGATGCTCACCTTACTAGACCTGGATGGAGGTGGGTGGTCCTTCGACTTCCCACAGGGCAGGGAACCCTGATCACTCTTTGGGCTGATGAGGGAGGGGGACTTGATTGGGGGAGGGGGAGGGAAATGGGAGGCGGTGGAGGGGAAGAGACAGAAATCTTTAATAAATAAATAAATTAAAAAAAAAGAAACCAATAACCCCAAGTCTTAGTGTATCCCCTACAATACGCACCTTTTACCAGTAGATGGCACTGTGGTTGTTTCCAAGAGGCAGCTGAGGTTTTGGAGAAAGAAAATGTCCAAATGGCAGTAACAGCTGCACTTCGAACCCTGCAGGGAGCATTCAAAAGTGTTAACCCCTGAGTGGTGGGGAAGCAGGGGCTGGGGCGGCAGGGATCTTAACCCTGGGAGGCCAGACCAGAGGAACATGGGCTAGGGGGAGGAAGGAGAAAGCAAACCGCAGGGGGTCCTTTCCTAGGGACTGCCAAGGGCTCCACTAGCCAGGGATTTTCGAGCCTGCCACTCTGCCACTGCGTTGGGGGTTTTCTAGAGATGAAGACGGTAGGGAGCCCCGTGCCTACTGTGTGAGACTGCCCTGCATCTCCTTTTAGTACCCGCTTTGGGCCACTAATTTAAATCGTGGTTTGTAGTCTATCCATCTACCGGTGAAGGCCAGGAACATTTCCTGTTTGGTTTTTGTTGGTTTTCAGAACACTGGGTGAGCATTGCATGCCTTAAAATTGCTCTTGAGTCAATGACTAATCGATTGGATGGATAAATGACTTTTGGATTTGGGGGAGAAAGTTCTCCCTGTGCTGAGAATTGAAGTCAGGACCTCATGTGTGTCAGGCTCTCAGGCACAGAGTTTCAGTCCTAAGAAGCACCCCCTCCGCCCCCTCCCCAGAAGCACCCCCCTCCGCCCCCTCCCCAGAAGCAATAGGGCTAAGGATGTTGCTTAGTTGATAAGGTGTTTGCTGGCCTCCTATAGCCCTGGGCTCCATCTCCAGCACTGTTTAAACCGGATGTGGTGGCACACACCTATAACCCCAGCACTTGGGAGGTGGAAAGAAGAGGTTCAGAAGTTCAAGGTTATTCTCCGCTACTCCTAGAGTTCAAGGCTAGCCTGTACTTCATGAGACCTAATAAGTACATTTACCAAATGTCAAAAATAGGGCTGGGGAAATGGCTCAGGGGTTAAAATGTTTGTCATGCAAGCCAGAGGGCCAGAGTTTGGATCCCGAGGACCCACTAGATGCCATGTGAGTCTGGCAGCCTGCCTGTAACCACAGCTTGTCTATAATCTCAGCTTTTGAATTTAGAGACAGAGGAGTCAGGAGGCAAACTGGCTACAGAGGAAACCAGCTACAGCAGTGAGCTTTGGGTCTCAAGAAGAATAAGGAGAAAGAAGGGTTGAGAAATATTTCAGATATCAGTCTTGGGTCTCCACATGCACACATGTGTGAGCTCTCACACATATGAACATGCATATACACCCTACATACATATAAGAAGGAAAAAGAAAACAACAACAACTACAGTCATAGTGATGACAAACAGAAGGACTAGTTGGGTGTGGTGGTACATGTCTATGGTGTGACGGTACATGCCTACGGGTGTGATGGTGCATGCCTATTGTGTGATGGTACATGCTTACAGGTGTGACGGTACATGCCTACGGGTGTGATGGCGCATGCCTACGGGTGTGATGGTACATGCCTACGGGTGTGATGGTACATGCCTACGGGTGTGATGGTACATGCCTACGGGTGTGATGGCGCATGCCTACGGGTATGATGGTGCATGCCTACGGGTGTGACGGTACATGCCTACGGGTGTGATGGTGCATGCCTATGGGTGTGATGGTGCATGCCTGTGGGTGTGATGGTACATGCCTGTGGGTGTGATGGTGCATGCCTACGGGTGTGATGGCGCATGCCTACGGGTGTGATGGTGCATGCCTACGGGTGTGATGGTGCATGCCTACGGGTATGATGGTGCATGCCTATGGGTGTGATGGTACATGCCTACGGGTGTGATGGTACATGCCTACGGGTGTGATGGTACATGCCTACGGGTGTGATGGTACATGCCTACGGGTATGATGGTGCATGCCTATGGGTGTGATGGTACATGCCTACGGGTGTGATGGTACATGCCTACGGGTGTGATGGTACATGCCTGTGGGTGTGATGGTACATGCCTACGGGTGTGATGGTACATGCCTGTGGGTGTGATGGTGCATGCCTGTGGGTGTGATGGTACATGCCTGTGGGTGTGATGGTGCATGCCTGTGGGTGTGATGGTACATGCCTGTGGGTGTGATGGTGCATGCCTGTGGGTGTGATGGTACATGCCTACGGGTGTGATGGTGCATGCCTACGGGTGTGATGGTGCATGCCTATGGGTGTGATGGTGCATGCCTGTGGGTGTGATGGTGCATGCCTACGGGTGTGATGGTGCATGCCTGTGGGTGTGATGGTGCATGCCTACGGGTGTGATGGTGCATGCCTACGGGTGTGATGGTGCATGCCTACGGGTGTGATGGTGCATGCCTGTGGGTGTGATGGTGCATGCCTGTGGGTGTGATGGTGCATGCCTGTGGGTGTGATGGTGCATGCCTATGGGTGTGATGGTGCATGCCTACGGGTGTGATGGTGCATGCCTACGGGTGTGATGGTACATGCCTACGGGTGTGATGGTGCATGCCTACGGGTGTGATGGTACATGCCTACGGGTGTGATGGTGCATGCCTATGGGTGTGATGGTGCATGCCTGTGGGTGTGATGGTACATGCCTATGGGTGTGATGGTGCATGCCTGTGGGTGTGATGGTACATGCCTATGGGTGTGATGGTGCATGCCTACGGGTGTGATGGTACATGCCTGTGGGTGTGATGGTACATGCCTATGGGTGTGATGGTACATGCCTACGGGTGTGATGGTACATGCCTACGGGTGTGATGGTACATGCCTACGGGTGTGATGGTGCATGCCTATGGGTGTGATGGTGCATGCCTGTGGGTGTGATGGTGGGTGCCTACGGGTGTGATGGTACATGCCTACGGGTGTGATGGTGCATGCCTGTGGGTGTGATGGTGCATGCCTATGGGTGTGATGGTACATGCCTGTGGGTGTGATGGTACATGCCTGTGGGTGTGATGGTACATGCCTATGGGTGTGATGGTGCATGCCTATGGGTGTGTTGGTGGGTGCGCTGGTGCATGCCTATGGTTATAATGATACATGCCTATGGGTGTGATGGTACATGCCTACGGTTGGGATGGTACATGCCTATAATTTCTGTAGGTTGGGAAGTAGAGGCAAAGAGGATCTCAAATTCCAGGCCACTGTGACCTACATAATGACAGGTCTCAACAACAGATCATAAAACAAAGCAAGGAATTTCACATGTCTGCTTTCATGTCTCTCCAGCGCTGACCCTCCTGACTGCTCCCACGGCAGCATCAAGAGCTACCCAGCGTGCCTTCCCCACATCACCTCTCCATCCATCTGTTCAGATCTGCGCCTCTTAAGTCCCTCAGATCCGTATTTATCCCTCTTCAGCAATTTATCTCTATCACAGCCTCCCTTGAATTACAAGGATTTAGTGGCTTGTTCCATCTTCCAGCTAGACGGGGGTATGTGAGGGCATCAGTTTAGGTCACCCAGACCCTGTGACAGCTGTTATGGGCCAACTCCTCAAAGGTTTTTTAAGGAGAATACGATGAATGCTGACAGTGTTTTCCAAAGAGGGCATACCTAGGGATGAACCCCTTTGCATCTTTTTCTTATTTTCTTTTTCTTCTAGTGCTGGGGATGGAACATAGAGCCTTGTACAAATTAGGCAAGGGCTTTGTTGCTAAGCCACACCCCTAGCCCCTCACTGGGGGATTCTAGGCAGGAGCTCTACCACTGAGCCACACCCCAGCCCCTCACTGGGGGATTCTAGGCAGGTGCTCTACCACTGAGCCACACCCCAGCCCCTCACTGGGGGATTCTAGGCAGGTGCTCTACCACTGAGCTACACCCCAACCCCTCACTGGGGGATTCTAGGCAGGTGATCTACCACTGAGCAACACCACAAGACAGTCATTAGTGAATTTTAGGTAAATACCTTATCATTGAGTTACACCCGGTAGGAATTTTGTTCAGTTTATATATTGGCAGAAAGAAATGTGGACTTGGAATCTGTGCCTGATTTTTCTCATTGCTCAGACAAAATACCTGAGAGGAGTAACTAAAGAGAAGAAGGCTTGATTTTGTCTCAGAGTTTCCGGTGACGTCACTCCATCCTTGAGAAAATATGGTAGCTGACTGGAGGTGGGGCTGGATTTAGGCAGCTGCTGCTTCTCATATCATCTGCAGATCAGAAAATAGAGACACTGGACTAGAAGTGAGACTAGGCTGTAAACTTTGGAGTACCTCCCTAACAACTTGGGGAGGGGCCGTGTAGATCTTACTAACTTCAGGTACTTCTTGAGACTTTGTGTTGTTTACTATCTGAGTCTTATGACCCTCCCTGCTCCTTCCTGGAAAGAAGGAAACGGAAAGCAGTTTCCACTCCGGGGAAACTGTGATACAGCGGGTGGTCTGGAAGGAGTGTTGCTTGTGGCCAAAGTAAACCGGACAACAATTGAGGCTGGTGTCCAGAAAGTCGTAGAAACAAAGATGTCTAGATGAGGAGGACCTTGGGGACCACCTGATTTGTGTTCCCAATTTATAACTGGGGAGAACTGAGCCTCAGCCCAAATAAGGCAACTATGATAGGTCCTATTTCTTCCCCAGCTCTGAAGCTGAATGTCTGCAAATATGTCTACGCTACACCACTGTATGCAAGAGCTGGGGAGAAAAGGCGGGCACTGGCCTTGCTTTTGTAGGTACCGCACGCAGAGTGGAGGGAGAGATCCTTCTCAGGAATAAGACAAGACTGCCGATACCCCGTTCCTCCCAACCCCCAAGGAAGGCCCCTCTGTTTGCTCTCTTGAGTCTTTCCATTGTGCTTTGAGTGTGAAAGTTGCCCGTGGTTTATGCGGTTGAACACTTGGTTCCCAGCTTATCGCACACATATACACGAGTGCACACATGTGTATGCACAGTCACACAACTGAATGAATAAAGGTAACTGTGGGGGCACTCTTTTCCCTCTCAACCTGTTGGCCATCAGTCCTAGAGGGCGAAGAGGCAGAAGCAGAGATAGAAAGCTTTCTACGCAGCCCACAAACACGAATGGAGACAGCCATCCGAGAAACAGACTTCGGTGAATCAGCTCAACTTTATTCCAGAGTATAAGGAATATATGGGATTGGGGAGCCTGGGGACAAACCGTAATTTGCATTAAGTGGCATGCTGCTCTCACAAGGCTTTGTGTGTGACAGTAGAGTCCCACGACAGAGCTCCTAGCACGAGTCTTCTTATCAGAAATCTGTGCCAAAGATTAAACTAAAGATGAATCAGGCCTCTGGTGTAGAGACAGAGTTTAGATAAGGTCGGTCCTCTAGACCCCGGGGCAGTCTCCAGATAAGGGCAGGTAGAGGCGGGAAGTTCTGCTGGAGGACAGGAGCCCCGTGTTGCTGAGCTATTGAGATAAACTGCCAGGCCATGGGAAGAATGCAACCTCTACCTGTCAGCGAAAACCTCCCAAGACGTAGTAGAAAGTCTAAAACAGGAGCTGGAGAGATGGTTCCAAGGGAAAGACAACTTGTGTAAGAATGAGGATCTGAATTCTAATCTCCAGCACCCATGTGAAGAGCTAGGTGTGCCTAGCAATGTGCCTGCAATACCAGTGTTGTCCGGGAGAGGTTGTGATGAAGAAACAATCAACAGGGCTTCCTGGCTGCCAGTCTAGTCCCAGTTTCAACAAGAGGCTCTCTTTCAAGGGAATAACTTGGAGGAGGATTGAGCAGAAACCTAATCTCCTCTGCTGTCCAAGTACACATGCATATAACACACATACACAGGTATACACATACTTTAAAAATTTATTTTATTTGTTGAGGTGTTTTGCCTGCATGTATGTCTCTTCACCAGGTGTGTGCCTGATGCCTGTGGGAACTGGAAGAGGGCACAGGATTCTCTGGAATGGGAGTAATAGGCAGTTGTGAGCTACCATGTCAGTGCTGGGAATTGAACCTGTGTAGTAAGTGAGGAGCCTGGGTTCTCTGGAAGAGTAACAAGTGCTCTTAAACTCTGAGAAATCTTTCCGTGTGTGTGTGTGTGTGTGTGTGTGTGTGTTGTGCAGGAGCAAGCAGAACAAGACTTTGTGAGTCTTCCTCTATTGCTTTTCACCTTATTTCCTTATGGTAGGGTCTCCCACTGAACTGGAAATTCCTCAGTTTTGTAAGGTGTGGTAGCCATAGAGCTCTCAAGATGTCCTTGTCTCTGCCCCCCTATGCTGGCTTACAAACATTTGCAGTCATATCCAGCTTTTGATGTAAGTATTTGGAATTTGAACTCAGGTCTCCAAGTCCTCATGCTTCTCAGCCCCTAGTTATATTTTAAATTGACTATTATTAGCATTAAAAATAGCTTTCATGATGACTTCCTGGTTAGGTTTTTGCCAAGTTGACACAAACCTAGAAATTTAATTGAGACATTGTCCCCATCAGATGACTTGCTTAGTCTTTCCTTCCTTGCTTGCTTTTCTTTCTTTTTTTATTTTTGAGATTTTTATTTATTTTTATTTTATGTGTATGGATGTTTCACCTACATGTGTATTTTTGTACCATGTGTGTGCATTGTCTGCAGAAACCAGAAGAGGGCTTTGAATCCTCTGAAACTGGATTTATAAACAGTTGCTAGCCATGATGTAGATGCTGGGAGCAGAACCCAGGTCCTCTGGAAGAACCACCAGTGCTCTTGACTGGTGAGGCATCTTTCCAGTCCCTTTATTTATTTATTTATTTATTTATTTATTTATTTATTTATTTATTTGTGTGTGTATGTGTGAGTATGTGACATGTGTGTAGATGCCCACAGAGGTCAGAAGAGGACATTGGATTCCCTGGAGCTAGAGGTACAGATGGTTTGTGAGCTGTCCTGCATAGGTGCTGGGAACCAAATTCAGGATCTCTGCAGGAGTAGCAACTTTTTAAATTTAACTTCTCAGCCATCTCTCTAGCCCTTACTTCCTTCTTCCTCCCTTCTCACCAGCATGGTGCTTATTCTGTGTCTGGTCCAACTAAAATGTCCTTGCTAGGAAGTGATGCTCACAGTCCATGGGAGGACCTCAAGGGTGAAGGCTGGGAAAGAGAGCACAGAATGCTCTCTCCTTGTCAGGCTCTATTACAAAAAGACAAGGGAATCTGGATGTGATAGAAGTGGTCTCCTCATGCCATCTGCTCTGGAGGTTGAGTCAGGGGGAGCATAAGCTCAAGGTTTGCTGGGTTACAAAGTGAATTTCGGCTATGCTGGGCAATTTTGTGAGACCCTGTCCCAAAGTTAAAAATAAAAGGAAAGGCTAGCAGTATAGTTCAGTGGTTGAACACTTGCCTGGAACCTGCCAGTGACAGGTGGAGACACGGCTCAGTTGTAGAGCACCTGCCTAGAACCCCCCAGTGAGGGGCTGGGGTGTGGCTCAGTGGTAGAGCACCTGCCTAGAACCCCCCAGTGAGGGGCTGGAGTGTGGCTCAGTGGTAGAGCACCTGCATAGAACCCCCCAGTGAGGGGCTGGGGTGTGGTTCAGTGGAAGAGCACCTGCCTAGAATCCCCCAGTGAGGGGCTGGAGTGTGGCTCAGTGGTAGAGCACCTGCCTAGAATCCCCCAGTGAGGGGCTGGGGTGTGGCTCAGTGGTAGAGCCCCTGCCTAGAACCCCCCAGTGAGGGGCTGGAGTGTGGCTCAGTGGTAGAGCACCTGCCTAGAACCCCTCAGTGAGGGGCTGGGGTGTGGCTCAGTGGTAGAGCCCCTGCCTAGAATCCCCCAGTGAGGGGCTGGAGTGTGGCTCAGTGGTAGAGCCCCTGCCTAGAATCCCCCAGTGAGGGGCTGGGGTGTGGCTCAGTGGTAGAGCCCCTGCCTAGAACCCCCCAGTGAGGGGCTGGGGTGTGGCTCAGTTGTAGAGCACCTGCCTAGAACCCCCCAGTGAGGGGCTGGGGTGTGGCTCAGTGGAAGATCACCTGCCTAGAACCCCCCAGTGAGGGGCTGGGGTGTGGCTCAGTTGTAGAGCACCTGCCTAGAATCCCCCAGTGAGGGGCTGGAGTGTGGCTCAGTGGTAGAGCCCCTGCCTAGAACCCCCCAGTGAGGGGCTGGGGTGTGGCTCAGTGGTAGAGCACCTGCCTAGAACCCCCCAGTGAGGGGCTGGGGTGTGGCTCAGTGGAAGAGCACCTGCCTAGAATCCCCCAGTGAGGGGCAGGGTTGTGACTCAGTGGTAGAGCCCCTGCCTAGAATCCCCCAGTGAGGGGCTGGGGCGTGGCTCAGTGGTAGAGCTCTACCTAGAATCCCAGTGAGGGTCTGGGGTGTGGCTCAGTGGTAGAGCCCCTGCCTAGAATCCCCCAGTGAGGGTTGGGGTGTGGCTCAGTGGTAGAGCTCCTGCCTAGAATCCCCCAGTGAGGGGCTGGGGTGTGGCTCAGTGGTAGAGCTCTACCTAGAATCCAATCCCCCAGTGAGGGGCCTGGGGTGTGGCATGAGCAACATAGAACATGTTTAGGCACAATGCCTAGGCTACCAATCTTAAAACCTGTGTTTGTGCATGTACATACACACACACACACACACACAGAGGTAGGTCAGGATCAGGGTTATATGTAAGCATGTACACAGAGGGAACAATCCTTCAGTTAAAGCACCTTGAGCCCTTTTCCAGCTGTGTGAGTTGAAGTGCTTGCAGGTGTGGCCAGCCTTTCTGTTTCTCTCAACCACACTCTCATCTACAAAGTTCACACTTGAAAACTGTGCAGTGGTGTTAAACAATAAATCACACACACACACACACACACAAAATCATGTCTTAAGTAAGCATATATTTTTTGGTGGGGACACATTTCTATCTATTCTAGGCCACATGTGTCCAGTGGGCTGCAGGCTGAACACCTTTTGGTGACAATGAAATGCCTTTTATATGCCCTACATGGAGTTTCATATGTGTCCCCTTTCCATTTTAATTCTCCTAGTTCCCTCTTCCAAAAGGTATCAGCAGTGATTAAATAACAGAGTGGGAATTTGAACTCTGGTCTGTCTGATTTTCTCATCAAATTCAATGGCAGAGAATGAAGACCTTGAAGGACTGTCCCTAAACTAGGAAAACCAGGCAGATGCTTTAGTTTGTGAGGCTGGAGACGAAAAGGAGCAGGGACAGAGGGGAGGGGATTCTCTGGGCAATGTTAGCAGGGAGCCAACACAGTCAGACCATTCTGGATGGGTGCAACAGGCCATAGAGAGCTCAGAGGTTTCTGGAAAAGGGGCACGGTAAGGTGCTGGGGAGATGACTCAGTTGAGCAAGTGTTTGCTGTTCAAACATAAGGGCTGAGATCAGATCCCCAGCACCTGGGCCAAAGGCAGGTATGGTTGCACACATCTGTAATCTCCGAGTTTGTGGGGCGGGAGGAGGGGAGAGGAGATAGGATGACCCCCAGGGCTTGCAGGTCAGCCAGCCTAGTTGAATAGATGAGTTTCAGATTCGGTGAGAAAAATCTATTCAAAAGAGAAGGTGGACAGAACAGACAGATTTTCTCATCAGAACCGTCAGCTCACGGATGGCACAGAGACTTATTATTAATTATGAAAGCTTGTTCTTAGCTTCGGCTTGTTCTTAATTAGTTCTTAGAACTTATTGTGTTTTTGTATGTGGCTCAGTTAGCTGAGTGTGCACTGTCCAACCTGCTTCCTCCATGTCTGGCTGGCTCCTTTCTTCTTCCCAGAGCCCTCTGGCCCCAGAAGTCCGGCCTAATCTCTTCCTGCCTAGCCAATGGCCATTCAGCTCTTTATTAACCCAATCACAGTGACCCATTTTCACACAGTGTAAAGGAATATTCCACCACAGGGGAGTGAGTTAGACACTGGGCTGTCAGGCTTGGGTCTCCATGTGAACACATGCATGTTGTTGAACTTTGACATTCACATAGACACTCCCACACCTACCCACTGTCCCCCACTCCACCCCCAATCACCCCCACTAGGTTCTAGGCCAGATGAAGTATGTGAGAAGGATTGTTAATGCCTTTAATGCAGGTCAGTGCTTTGAGTAGAGCGGAGTGGTGGGGAGATCAGCTAAGTTTTCCATTCCCTCTTGGTTCTCTGATGGATCAGGCTTTTCTGTCACTGGAAGAGTGGCTTTGTCCTCAGTTTGACAAAAGGGCCACGGAGGCTGCGACGCCCACCTGGCTCTCCGCTTTGATTTTTTTTCTTCTTCTTCCAAACAGGGCAAAGCCCTGAAGGTCTAGCTACCGCTTCTGCACAAATATTTATGAGCGGCGAAACTGAAGCTCATAAGGCTCTTATAGTTTGCTTTAGAAAAAAAAATAAAATAGGCCAATAACTTAAGAAAACGTTTTTGCCATCAGAGAGACTTCAAAGATTTTGGAGCATAACACGCTGAACGTTATTGAAAGGCAGCCTTGCACACATCTTGAATTTTGGCACAAAGGAATGCATGGAAGGCAGGCAGGCCCCTTCAGAGCGCTTTGTTTTTCTTCCTTGCTGGCCATCAAATGCAGAACCCAGGCTGTTTTGCATCTGACCCTGGCCATCTGCAGGGCAGACTTTCCAACCAGATTTCTTTTCATCTGGAGGAGGGGGCATTGAAAACATATCTTCAGTTTTTAAAAAAAGTCCAAACCGGCAGTGGTGCTGCCGCCACCGAGGGGCCTGGTGAGGAAGGATGCTCTTTCCGGAGTGTGTGCGGGTGACTGGAGGTGATTACGCTGGAAGCAGGGAGAGTGGCCATCCAGAGAGAGCTGGGGCCTGCGCTCTGTTGCTGGGTCGACTTGGGGTTTGAGTGATTCAGAGATGCTCAACCACCAGGGTTGAGAAAATGGGTCAGTGGATAAAGCATTTATCTACCGCACAAGTGTGAGGACCTCAGAGACCCAGGACTCATATAAAGCCAGGAGTAATGGCGCGTGTCTGTAATCCCTGTGCTTCTATGGGGAATGGGAGCTGGAGATGGGAATCCTTTCAGGCTTGTGGGAAAGTTCGCGTGGTGTATATGGCAGTGAACAAGAGGCTGTGTCTCAAACAAGGAAGAGGGTGAGGACCTACACCCAAGTTGTCCTCTGACTTCCACATGTGTGCCATGCTATGTCCATGCTCTCACTCACATATGTGGTCATGTGCATGCACACACATGCACACGTGCGCGCGCGCGCACACACACACACACACACACACACACACACGAGAGACAGAGAGGGAGAGAGATTTTAGAAATTCATTGTATTAATTATTTTTTTGTTGCCATGACAAAATACCCAGATAAGACAATTTAGGAAAAGAAAAAGTTGGGTGCTAGAGAGGGGCTGGAGAGATGGCTCAGTGGCTAACAGCACCCTCTGTTCCTTCAGAAGACCTGGGTTCGATTCCCATCACTCACATAGTGGCTTACAACCATCTGTAAATCTAATACAGGCAATCTGACAGCCTCTTCTGGCCTCCCTAGGCACTAGGTACAGAAGCAGAGCACAGACATACATGTACAGAAGCGGAGCATAGACATACATGTGGCAGAACACCCATGCACATAAAATCAAAGTCAAAGAAAAGAAAGGAAAAGTCTACTGTAGCTCACAGTTTGAGGGCATAGTTCATAGTGATGGAGCAGTCATGGTATCAGGGACTTGAAGTAATCACTTGCAACATATCTTTAGTACATATCTTTAGTTAAGAACAGGGGACAGACAGGAAGTGGGACAGGGATATGGAAGCTGAAGACCTGCCCTCAGTGACCCACGTTCCCCAGTGACAGTCTCCCTCCTCAAGGTTCCATCTGGGGAGCAATATTTCCAGGCACACAAGCCTTTTGGTACACGTTGCTTCTGAAGGATAACAGCATGAGTGTGTGAGACCCATCTGATGTGTTTGTTTTCACATGTTCATTCCTGTAGTGATCATGACCGTGAAAATCATTTGATAGGGTGAGCCTGCAATGTGCAGAATTCTCTAGAATAATTCTTACAGGGAAGTTCATGAAAACCATCAAGACTGGTAAGCTATGGTGTTGAAGGACATGGTTCTCGGATCAAAAACAACTGCCATCTTGGTTGGGTCAGCGGTTCTTACTTGCAAGAGGCTATCCAGATCTCACCTGATACCTGTTGATAGTCTATAGAACGATGGTCCTCAACCTGTGGGTCCTGACCCCATGGTGCGTCTAAGGACCCTTTCATGGGATCATTATCACCACCACCACCACAAAAGAAGGGTGTGGGGAGGGTTATTGGATTTTCACGTGAGGTTCCAGGGACCCCCTCCAGCTATTTGTCAGTAATTCTTCCCTAACTGTAATTAGCCTTGGGTCTCAGAAGGTGCATATACAGTTTGGGAAAGATTAACCTTATGCTAGGTGAATACTTTCTATTGTGGCTGCTTTGGAGTCCTCCAGTTCCTACCCCATGATCAGTAACAAGCCCAGAAAACCCATTGGTTGCTCAGGGTAAATGCTGGTGGAGTGTTTTGTTTTTTCTTTTTTTCATCGGGTCCTTATGAAGAAGGGGTGGCCACTGTTCACATCTCCCCAGGGGAAGAAGTCTCACAGTTTATGGGCATCCCGAAGTCTCTGCAGACCAGGTGTTCATTCTCTGACCGGTGAGATGGTTCAGCGGGTAAAAGCATTAGCCACACAAGATGGGCGGCCTGAGTTTGATCCCCGGAGCTCATGGGAAGCAGCTGGATGCAGTGGCATGCACCTGTAACCCCAGCACTCCTCTGCTGAGATGGGAGGCAGGGACAGGACTTGCTCTGAAATGCCTGGGCCAGCTGGTCTGGAGTAGCATAAACAGGAGAGATCCTGCCTCAAAAGCAACCAGGAAGGAAAGTTGTCTCACTTCCACACGTGCCGTGGCACCCTAATTCTCCACCCCATCTCAGACACCCTCACGGAGACTCAAACAGAAGCTGGACTCAGGGCCGGGATGAAAAGGACTTACCAAAGCAACCCACCTCTGACATTGTGAGCTCCACCCCAATTCTCTTCAAACATCTCCCTCTTAAGATAAAAAGAAGGGCCTCCCAGATCCATATTCCAAAGTGAACTATGGGTGAATGAGAAAAGCATTTCATAAATATAAAATAAATGTTAATTAATTCCATTATAGTTCAAGCGAACTGGTTTGAGGCAAGTTGTTTTACTTATTTGGGACACAATCTACTTGATGAATGAATAAGTGGTTATGCCAGAACTGGATGCCAATGGATGTTTCGTAGCATGGGTATTGATGAGGTCGTTTCTTATCCCTTTACCCAGAGAAGGATGCTGCTTTCGATGTCTGTAGAAAAAAAATATAGATAAATGAGGTTCAGGGAAATTCAATGTTTTCTAATATTATGTAGCAAACTACATTTTAAATAAAACGAGCCAGGGTTTGAATGTGTGTGTGTCTACATGGCATAGAATGTGTGTGTGTGTGTGTGTGTGTGCATGTGTGTGTGGTAGTTGTTAGTGGGTGTGTTTTTTGGATTTTATTGTCGACTTGAGTCACCTGGGAAGAGGAAACCTCAACTGAGGAACTGCTTAGGCCAAAGTGGCCTATGGCTAAGTCTTGATTGGTGATGGGTGGTGGAAAAACCCAGCCAATTGTTGCCTGAATCATCCCATTCCTAGGCAGGTGGGCCTCTGTGGTATGAGAAAGCTAGCTTAGCATGAGCAGATGAGTGAGCCAGAGGGGGAAAGGAGTCCGCCTCCATGGCTCCTGCCTCCAGGTTCCTGTCCTGACCTCCTTCAGTGATGGATGGTGACCCGGAAGTGAAGATGAAGTAAATCCTTTTATTCCTCCAAGTGGCTTCTGGCCATGGTGTTTATCACAGCAAGTTACAACAGCGGAGGCATTTGCACGTGAGTGCACATGCGTGTGGCCCATAGCTCCCCACTTTACTTATTTATCTTTTTTGAGGCGGGGTCTCTCACAGACCTGGAAGCTCACTAACTAGGCAGAGGTAGCCAGAGAACTTACCGAGCTCTGCCTGTTGCTGCCTTCTCCCAGCCGTGCTGGGTTACAGCCAAGAGTCACGATGCTAGGCTTCCTATGTGTGTTCTGGAAATCCAGACTTAAATCTTTATAATTCTGTGGCAGGCACTTTACCCACCGAGCCAGCTTCCCAGACCCCAGATTCTTTTTGACAGACATTTAGAAATTTTTAATTTTTTAAAAAGTAACCTAGGCTAGTTTCAAACTCATGATCTTCCTGTGGGTGTCTTGTATGTACTTGATTACAGGTGTGGGCCTATAATAACTCTGATGCTCTATTTAACATAAATATTTTGTGTGTATGTGAGTTCCCATAGAGGCTGGAAGAGGGTATTGGATCTCTAGAGCTGGAACTGCCTTCCCAATGTGGGTTCTGGGAACTGGACGTGGGTCCTCTGTATTGGTGTGGGAAGTTCTTCTGTATATGTGTATATCTGTGTATGTGGGGAGCCGGGAAATGAACAAGCAGCCTCCTCCCAACACTGTATGACCAGTATATATACACTTTTCACCACTGAGCTATCTCTCTAGCACCAGCTCTTAAGCTCTTGTTTTGCCTTTAAATATGTACTAATAAAATCCATTACCAATAAAATCCATCAGCGACCCAAAGTAAACCCAGTCCCCTTGCGCTGTTATGGGGTGATCCTAAAGTGTCCCTGTGTTGTCAGGTACAGTAGCAGTGTATCCCCTACACTGTGGTGACTGTTAGCTGTCTTAGGCTAACCCAGCACTGGTGGAATATGTTTAACAGGCTCCAGGAAGAACTTCTCACTGCCAGATTACCTATATAGTAGATATACAGCTTATAGAGTGCCATGGTTTAACTCTCAGATGCTCTCCATGGGTCCATGTGTTGAACATGTTATCCCAACCTGTGGCACACTTTGGATGGAATGGGACCTTTAAGAGGTAGGGCATAGGGCTGGCAACATGGCTGGGTGGGTAAATGCACTTTTTTTCAAAACTAGAAGACCTGAGTTTGATCTTTGGGGCCCACGTGGTGGAAGGAGAGAATGGACTCTTGTACGTCATCTCCTGACCCCCACATCTGCACCACAGTACATGAGGGTCTCCCTCTCTTCCCACACCAAATAAAGTAAAAAATAAAAAAATGCAATAAATTGTTTTTAGAAGAGGTAGGGCATCGTGGAAGGAAGTTAGCTCATTGTGGGTGTACCCTTAGAGGTGATATTGGAACCTGGCCCCTTCCTCTCCTTCTTGCTTCCTGGCCATCATGAAGTGAACTGCTTTGAGCACCATACACTCCTGCCATGATGGTCTGTATTTTCATTGGCTTGAATCAATAGGGATCAGTAGTCATGGACTAAAACCTCTGAAACCACACGGACACACTCACCCATCCATGCGTGTAATGGTAAAACTAAAATGCTGCAGATCCCAAAGTGACTGCAGTGGGCAGCAGGTCCAGAGACCATACTGCAGGTCTCCAAAGTGGCAGCAGGCAGTGGGCAGCAGGTCCCGAGAGAAGCCAGTCACAGGCAGGGATGGCACAGGTTCCCGAGTGGCTGCCATGGGCCACAAGTCTCAGGCAGGGAGCCATGTGGTGGGCAAGAGACCTCAATGGGGTAGCCAGTCTCATGAGGAGAGACAGACAGATGGGCATGCCACGAGACCACACCACAGATTTCTGAAGGCAGTTGGTCCCAGGCAGGGAGCCACATGGCAGGCAAAAGACAGAGACATGGATAGGGCATGCAGATTGAAGTTGGATATTTATTTAGTGGGTTATGGAAGGGAAGGGGAGAAAAGCAGAGAGAGGCAGACACAGAGAGAAAGAGAGAGAGAGAGAGAAAGAGAGAGAGAGAGAGAGAGAGAGAGAGAGAGAGAGAGAGGAGGGAGTGGGCATGGCTTGTCTCTTAAAAGGACAGGACAAACCATTACAATGAGTGTATGGCTTTTTCTCTAACTGCTTTTTCTGTATAGGTCTTCAGATCCTTCTTGGTTGTCATTGTCTTTGAGATATTGAATGGCATCTGCTTCCAAGATAGCAACCAGTGTCTGATTCCAAGATGGCTCCCAGTATCTGATTTCAAAATGGGCCCCAATGTTTGATTCCAAAGTGGCTGCTCTAGTTTGGTTATTGATGCGGGAAGTCCTTCTATATATGTGTTGTTTTTATTGGTTAATGAATAAAGAAGCTGCTCTCGGCCAATAGCTTAACAAAACATAGCCAGGCTGGAAGATTATCTATCTATCTATCTATCTATCTATCTATCTATCTATCTATCTAGAGTAGGCGGAATCAGGAGACGCCATGTAGCCCCCGCTGGAGACAGATGCCGGGATGGAACTTTACCTGGTAAGCCACAGCCACATGGAGATATGCAGATTAATAGCAATGGGTTAAATTAAGACGCAAGAATTAGCCAATAAGAAGCTAGAGTTAATAGGCCAAACAGTGATTTAGTGAATACTGTTTCTGGGTGGTTGTTTTGGGGCTGAGCATCCGGGAACAAACAAGCTACCTCCTACAACAGGTTATGTTGCTGTGATAAAACCCTGACTGAAAGCAACTTGGGAAGGGTCTATTTGGTTTACACTTCCATGTTACAGCCCATCACCGCAGGCAGACATTCAAGCAGGATCCTGGAGGCAGGAACTGGAGGCAGGAACTGGAGCAGAGATCATGGAGGAGTGCTGATTACCGCCTTGTTTTTCCTGGCTTGCTCAGCTATCTGTCTATACAGTGGTCCAGGCTCAACTGCTCACAGCGAGCTGGGCCCTCCCACATCAATCAGCCATTGAGAAAATATCCCACATACGTGCCCACAGGCCAGTTTAATGGAGGCAATTGGTTCCTCAATGAGGTTCCTCTTTCCTGGTAACTTTAGTGTGTATCAAATTGACAAAAAACAAAAAACAAAACCCAAAGAAACCAACAACAAACAAACAAACAAACAAAAAAAAAACCAGGACAATGACAGTCGTCTGTTTCCAATTCTTGTTTATTTGTTTTTCCTATAGATTCTTCTACTTTTTTTTTTCCTGTGTGATCTTGGGCATGCCCTTTTAACTTCTCTGAGTTTTGGTTGATTTATTCGTTAATGGGTCTAATTGTGTTAGCTTCTGGGTTGCCGGGAGAAGGGGAGGGAGGGAGTTAGGTGGAATAAGGTTGCCGTTTCTGTATTAGCCTCCTGGTTCTCTTGGTTGCCTTACACGGTGAACTGCTTGATAAAGGAGTTCTCTACAGTGATGACAAGAATTGATTTCCAATTTCCTGCAGAATGACTCTATCATCCCCAGTGACTCAGGCAATTTAGCTCATATTCCAGGCCTGCCTGGGGGTTATAGATCACCCTGACAGCTTCCCCGTCATGCAGCAGGTGGATTTTGACAAGATGAGAAAAAGAGACATTTTCAGAGTTTTGCATGAAGTGGGGAGGATGGCCAGAAGGGCATGGCTTCACCTCATCTTTGGATCATGTTTGTGTCCTGTTGGGAAGACACACATCTTTTCCACGGATTGGAAGCTGGCTTCCAGTGGCTGCTTAAGGCAGCCTTTCTTTTCATTCTCCAAGCTGTTGAGCCCTGCTCAGCATGAATACATTCAAAAGGACAGAGGGGAATCAATTTTCCATCCTTAAAAAATTCTCCTAGAAGGCATCTGTGAAGGACAAACAAGGTTTTCAGTCACTTGGATTTAAATAAGGTCTCAGTGTCTGGGAGTATCAGTTTTCACAGTGGTGCCCAGCATCTGATCTCAAAATGACTCCCAGCATCTGCCATAAAATGGTTCCCAGTATGCGCTTCCAAAATGGCAACCAGCATCTATACTCAAAATGGCACTCAGAACCAGCTTCCAGGTTGGCCCCCAGCATGTATTTCCAAGGTGGAAATTCCCAAGATGGATCCGAGTATCTGCATCTAAAATGGCACTTGATTTTTTTTCCCCTCATAGGACCTTCATGTTTGTTGGGTAACATGGAGGCACATCTGTTATGGTTTAAGTAAAATGCTGCAGGTCCCCAAGTGGTGGCAGTGGGCAGCAGGTCATGAGACCACGCTGGAGGTCCCCAAGCAGTGTGGGCAGCAGGTACTGAGACCACAGCAGGCCCTGAAGGCAGCTGGGTCCTAGGCAGGAAGCTGCTGAGTGGCTCCGCAGGCCATGAGGGACAGTAGGTCCTAGGCATGGACCCATATGGCGGGTGAGAGACTGAGATGGATAGACAAGCCACAAGACCATGCCGCAGGTCTCCGAAGGCCCCTGGTCCTGGGTGGGGAATCATGTGGTGGGTGAGGAACAGAGACATGGATAGGCATGCCATGCCATGCGGAGTAGAGCTGGATATTTATTTAGTGGGTTATGGAATGGAAGGGGAGAAGGGGGAAGAGGAGAGCGAGAGAGCGAGAGCGAGAGCGAGAGCGAGAGAGAGAGAGAGAGAGAGAGAGAGAGAGAAACAGGAGGGGGAAGGGGAGAAGTGGGGAGAAGGGAGAGACAGAAGCTGCCTCTTCTAGAGAGATGGACAAAGAAGGGGCTCAGGCTGCTGGAAGCTGAAGATCAGCTTGCCTCGGGGCAGACAACAGAAGGAGTAGGCATGGCTTCTCTCTCTCTCTCTCTCTCTCTCTTTTTGATTTTCGAGACAGGGTTTCTCCGTAGCTTTTTTTTTGGTTCCCGTCCTGGAACTAGCTCTTGTAGACCAGGCTGGCCTCGAACTCACAGAGATCCACCTGCCTCTGCCTCCCAAGTGCTGTGATTAAAGGCATGTGCCACCACTGCCCGGCTCATGGCTTGTCTCTTAAAGGGACAGGACAGACCATTACAACATCCTTTAACATCTATGAGTTTCAGTCAATTTAGTTGTTCATGGACATAATCGTATTACTTTATGGATCGCTGGCATGTGTGTGTGTGTGTGGGCATGTGTGTGTTTGTGATTACTGAAAAAGTCTTCACTTGGTCGTTTGTTCTTTGTAAAATGTAGTTATTAATATTATTAGGGGGTTGGTTGAAGTGATGATACAAAGTGATATCAGTAAAATGTGCAAAAAGTGGAAAAGTCATCAGTGTTACAACGTTTGAGTGATGAGGAAGTGTGCATTATCCCCCTCCTTTTTAAATGAGGTTTAATGCACTGAGTTGGTCCGTCCCCAGTGGACCTGTTTTGCCACTTTTCCTTGGTAAATGTGAATAAGTGTCTATTCATGCCAGGCAGGTCACCAACCATAGATCAACTCCATCCAGAAAACTAGTTCCATCCAGGTCCAGCTTAGTGAATCAACTGATTTATTAGCATTACTTATAGGAACACGGGTGAGGGGTTACTAACGGGTAGGAATGGTAACTGCATCATCAAAACCATCATAGCATGGGTGATGACTCACAAAGGCTGCATCCCTGGAGCTCCCCGCACAGCCTGTAGTAGGTTCAGCTGGGCAGCGAGTCTCTTCTCCACCAAGTCTCTTTTCTAGCAATCATCACTGTGGCTATAACCATGGGAAGGGGCCTTGTGAATCTTGTAAGTTTTAGGAACTTTCTGAGACTGGTGAATTTTATTTACTTCCTGAGTCTTAAGTAGCCTCCCTCCAGGATGGACTGTTTTGATTTGGAGTAAATCATCACATAACAGCCCTGTCTGAGCGGACACATTTATTTGCATTCACTCATCACCAGCTATTGAACCTCAGCAATGGACAAGGGGTTCACTTTTTTTCTTGCATTGATTACTCTGTGGGTAGTAATTGATACTTCTCTCTTAAGTTGTGTATTGTAACAGGTGGTGCTTGGTCTCTCAGAGCCTTCCCAGGCATGTAGAACATGGCCATGTTAGGACTGCTAAGCCATGCTCCCAGCCCCTCACTGGGGGTTTCCTAGCAGGTGTTCAGCCACTAAGCCACATCCCAGCCCCTCACTGGGGGATACTAGGCAGGTACTCTACCACTGAGTCACACCCTGGTCCTCACTGAGGGATTCTAGGCAGGTGTTCTACCACTGAGCCACACCCTGGCCCTCACTGAGGGATTTTAGGCAGGGGCTCTACCACTGAGCCACACCCCAGCCTCTCACCGGTGGGCTCTAGGTAGGGGTTCTTTTCTTTTCTTTTTAAAATATTTATTATGTATACATTATTCTGTCTGTGTGTATGTCTGCAGGCCAGAAGAGGGCACCAGACCTCATTACAGATGGTTTTGAGCCACCATGTGGTTGCCGGGAATTGAACTTAGGACCTTTGGAAGAGCAGGCAATGCTCTTAACCACTGAGCCATCTCTCCAGCCCCTAGGCAGGTGCTCTACCACTGAGCCACACACAGCCCCTCACTGGGGGATTCTAGGCAGGTGCTCTACCACTGAGCCACACCCCAGCCCCTCACTGGGGGATTCTAGGCAGGTGCTCTACCACTGAGCCACACCCCAGCCCCTCACTGGGGGATTCTAGGCAGATGCTCTACCACTGAGCCACACCCAGCCCTCACTGTGGGATTCTCCAGCACTGTACTCAATCCCCAGCCTCTCCAAACATATAAACACTCATTATGCCCTTTTCGGAGGGGGTGGCATTCTAACCGCTTTACAGTTTAGAAAGACTGAGGCACGTGCGAGTTTTTCAAGTTCTTGGAACCAACAAGAGGCAGAGACAGAGACATGAGTTTCAAATGCATGCCCCTGACTCCCATGCCCACACAATTCTTCCCCGACTCAAAGGGATACCACTTCCCTTGTGTGCTCTGTGGATAATTATTTTGCTGAATCGACTCACTGGTATTCATCTCTAAATCCAATTCTTGTTACAGGGGCCATGTGTGGCCAGATAAGCTCCCAATTAAGCCTCTGGCCTCTTGCCTCATTCGCCTCCCAGCTGGGAGCTCCAGCTGGGCTCTGCACACACCATTCCAAGCCTTTGGACTCCGTGGAATCTGCTGGCTCCCGTCTGAGCTCTCCCTTCTCCACCCACTTTCCAGAAACTGCCAGTCATGTGCGTTCTCATTAATCACTTCCAGGGAAGGCAGGAGACAATATAATTGCTCCGTGTACACCTGTCAGGTAGACACTGCATCAAGAGCATGTTTAAGGTTGTTTTTAGTTCTGATCAGAGTGATTGAAACAGATGTACCTCATGGGTCTTATTAAACGGCAGGGAAAATTAGTCATCAGACGTCTGGCTTCTTCTGTGATTTGTCTGTATGCAGATGCGGCTGCGTTTAACCCGTTAGATTAACAGTTCTTTCGTTCACTGATCGATAGTGAAGACTGGGCAAGCCGGAGGAGGGGGTCCATTAAACACAGATACAGAATGGTGGTTGTCTGTTGTGATGCTCTCCTGTGGAAGGGTTGGAAATAAATTGCAGAGACAGAGATAGAGATAGATAGATAGATAGATAGATAGATAGATAGATAGATAGATAGATAGATAGATAGATAGATAAAAGAGAGAGCTGTCATGCATCTGCTTCTCATTCATTCACTGATTCAATAATTATTGACCGGGCACCTGCCACATCACATGGCAGGGCCAATGCTAGGTGATTCAATATTTTTGTGATGGATTTTCCATAGTTCTTATTTTCAGGAGGCCCACAGTCTGCAGGGGGAGAGGGGCTAATTTATACACAATCATGGTAAGTGTTTGTCTTAGGTTTCTATTGCTGTGACAAAATACCATGGCCGAGAGAAACATGGAGAGGCATATGTCGTCTTGTGCTCCCAGGAAATAGTCCATCACTGGGGGAAGTCATGGCTACTCAAACAGGGCAGGAACCTGGAGGTAGGAACTGAAGCAGAGCCCGTGAAAGGATATTGCTTATTGGCTTGCTCTTCATGGTTGCTTTCTTATAGTATCCAGGATCACCAGCTCCAGGGGTCGCACCACCCACAGTGAGCTGAGCCTTCCCACATCAACCATCAATCAAGAAGACATCACAGGCCAATCTGGTGGGGGCATTTTCTCATTTGAGGTTCTCTCTTTCCAGATGAGTCTATCTGGTGTCAGTTCGACATAAATCTAGCCCAGCACAAGGCCTAATCAATAAGTGAGCACTCAGCATAGCATTGCCTCTAGGTGTGCACATGGAGTACAAACTCCTGAAGTGCCGGCCAATATAGTTTGCCCCCTGACATCTGTGACCTTGAAGGCAGGCTGGACCCAATGGCTTGCTTCTAAGAAACAATGCTGGGAATAGTGGTGGAGAGGTGGTGCAGTTGGTGGGGTTACTGGGGTACAAGCATGGGGACCTGAGCGTGGGTCTCAAGCACCTATGTAAAATGTGAGACATGTAGGTCTATGTCTGCCATCCTAGTACCGAGCAGGGCAGAAATGGTCAGGTCCTTAGAGCTTTCTGGCCAGGCAGTATTGCAGAAGTGATGAATTCCAGATTTATTGAGAGACCCTGTCTCAAAACACACTTGGAGAGTGTTAGAGAAAGATGTTCAGTTTTGACCTCTTGTCTTTGTAGGCACATATGCATACCTATACACACATAATCACATACAGATTTCTTTCTCCCTGTGTATGTGTGTTTGCCTTTCTCTGTCATCTCTATCATCTCTGTCTCTCTCTCTCTCTGTTTCTCTCTCTCTCTGTTTCTCTCTCTCTCTGTTTCTCTCTCTCTCTCTCTCTCTGTTTCTCTCTCTCTCTCTCTCTCTCTCTCTCTCTCTGTTTCTCTCTCTCTCTCTCTCTCACACACACACACACACACACACACACACAAGAATACACTTTGGCAAGAATGATATATGTTACCCTGGGGTGTGACTTCCCAGATTAGGCTATAGTCACGATTTGAATCGTGACCCATCATCACAGAAGGACACATTGACATCCCAACCCTTCGTATCTCAGAATGTGAGCTTACTTGCAAATAAGGTAATTATATATGTGATCAAGTTAAAGAGCCAGTAGGGTAGTTCCTGATCCAATGTGACCACTGTCTTTATAAAGGAGACAGGAGGACACAAACACGCAGAGGGAGAACGCTACTCATCACAGGTCACAAAGTGGCAGGGTCAACTGACTAGACACAGTCGCTTTTTCCTTCTTTTTCCCTGATGGTGTTAGGCGTTTTGTTATAATATAAAAAGCTAGCATATCATGGCTATGTCTTCAATGGCTAGCTTATGGCCTCCCAAGTCTTGGAGATCTTACTGGTATCGTTCCACAGGACCAGTCCTTTCACCAGCTCCAGCAGGTCCCAGATGGGGGAGATGCCAGGGTGGGTCAACCTAAGGCCCAGCTGGGGGCCTGGGTGGTAGCTAAATTGGTCAGTCTGGGCCACTGGGGTCACCTGCCTCAGGCAAGGGGGCAGAGCCTGCTCCCCTACATGTATGCCCTCAGGGTGGGTTCACCCTCACCTGTGGTGAGGAGTGGGAGCCACCTCTCTCACGTGCAGGGACCGGCTCTTTTGCTGTAGTGTCCAGTGAGAGGCAAGGCCAGTTTTCCCAGGGCCAGCAAAAGGCGGGGTTGGCTCAGCATGGCCCTCTGATTTCAACTCCCATGGTTCCTAAAGCCTCTTGAGGTGACATAGGCCACAGACATCACCGCAGACCTCCTGATGGTTTTCACCTGAGCAGAGGCAGCCTTTCTCTGTATTTCTCCCGGTAAATTTCTTATGTGAGGTTTGTTGTGTGGGGTGACTTTATGGTATTCCTTGGCTTCCGACTACCAGGACACCTTTCCCCTCAGAGCTGCAACACTTCCGCTGCGGAAACCTCCCCCTTAAAGTTGTTAACACTTATGAAGAATAGACTCCCTGAGCTGTTGAGCTGAATGTTAGCCATGCAGAAAGTGCCAAGATTGTTTTGGGACTTTTCACCTACGTTGGGTGTGCTTTCTGGTGATGCGGCTGTCTTTGAGTCATTCCATACGCCTATTAGTAACCCAAGTAAAAACTCGTGGGTTCACTAACTTGGGCATCCTGGAAATTGTTCCTTAGGTCTATTTTTGGGGTTCCTCTATTTGGGGTGAGCGACATGATGGCATAGTTTGCTTTCTCTTGCTGTGATACAAAAGTGACCCAAAACAGCTTGGTTAGGAAAAGGGTTATTTTATCTCATACTTCACAGTCCACCACCGAGAGAAACCAAGGCAGGAGCTCAGCTCAGTTCCTGGAGGAAGGAACTGAAGTAGAGACCATGGAAGACCGCTGCTTTCAGGAAAGCTCCAAGGTTGAAGGTCAGTTATCTTTCTTTATAGCCCAGGCCCATCTGGCTAGGGACGGCACCACCCTCCAAGGTCTGGGTCCCCTTACGTCATTTAGTGATTAAGAAAATGTCCCACAGACATGCCCACAGGGCACTTTGGTGGAGGTGATTCCTCAGCTGACAGTTCCTCTTCCTAAGTGTGTCAAGTTGATAACCGTGATCAGCCATCACATCATGAGTGTCTGTGTCGTCGTCCCTCCACCCTGCCCCCATCTCTCCAGGTAAACCATTTGCTAAATTGCCTTGAATAGGATTACTATAGAGGCAGTGAAGACTGCAAAGAGAAATGAATGTGTCATAATGAATGGCCGTGGGGCGCGAGGCAGTTTTCTTTAGCACCGTTTACAGGAAGGTTACCACCTTCTAATTAAAAACAAACATTCTAGGGCTGGAGCGATGGATCAGTGGGTAAAGAGCTTTTCCTGAAGGCTTGACAACCTGAGTTTGCAGTCCAAGAACCCATGTAAAAGCTGGACACGGTCGGGCACTTCTGTAACACCAGCATCCGGAAGCAAGATGGGAGACTCCAGAGGTACCCAGGCCAGCTATCCCAGCATGCACAGCAGGGAATGACAAGACGTTCTCTGCCTCAAACAAGGTGGAAGGTGAGCTCTCTCTCTTTCTCTTTCTCTGTCTCATACACATACACGCAAGCATGCATATTTGTGTGTGTGTGTGTGTGTGCATATGTGCGTGGGAGGTGGGGACAGAGAACAAACGCGTTTCAGATCCCATTCAGATTCTTTGATATAGTCTTTGGGAAGGTGGGACACAGAAATCAGAGTGTAAATGAACCCATTACCACGATGCATCTCTGTCTCTCTCCTCTTCTTGCCTCAGTTCCCCAAAGGCAGAGATAACAGTGTGATTTACCATGTCCATACTCCCCACCCCTAGCGGTAGGGCTACACACACTGAGTAGTGGCCCTATTGCTGAGCCATGCCCCTAGCCCTTGGCAAGTGCTCTAACACTCAACCAAGGTCTCAGCCCCTCACTGGGGGATTCTAGGCAGGTGCTCTACCACTGAGCCACACCCCAGCCCCTCACTGGGGGATTCTAGGCGAGTATTCTACCACTGAGTCACACTCCAGATGGTGGTTATTGAAGCAGTTTGCTTTCCCCACCATAGGGCTTCTGGGTCAACCTTAATTGTACATACTCAACTGATAACACCAAATTTTCAGTCTCAACAATGCTTTTGTTTATTCCAATGAGGAGATAAGCCCATTTTTTTAGATAGGAGCTGTTAAGGTTAAGACAATGAGCTGAGACTTTGTTACCAGAGACTGAGGTACCTTTTTTGAGTTCTTAGTCTCATTAATCAAGAGTTAAAAAACTGACTTGGAAGGAAGTGTGAAGAAAATTTTATCAGTGTTTGAAAGGGATAAATGTTGAAATAAGGAGCGGCGGGGCTGCGTCCCCAGCACCCAGCCACCCGCACGGCTAGCTTTACCCAAAATAATTACATGGAAACTGTATTCTTTTAAACACCGCTTGGCCCATTTCTATCTAGCCTCTTCTAGGCTAGCTCTCGCACCTGGACTAGCCCATTTCTAATAATCTGCTGTAGCCCATGAGCTGGCTTACCAGGAATGATCTTAACCTGCATCTGCCTGGAGTGGGAGAACCATGGCGACTCCCTGACTCAGCTTTTTTCTCCCAGCATTCCGTTCTGTTTACTCCGCCTACCTAAGGGTTGGCCTATCAAATGGGTCTAGGCAGTTTCTTTAGTAATAAGAAATCACTCCCACATCAGATAAAAAAATAATGTCGGGCCAGCTGTAAATATTGGCAGTGGCCAGGAGGAGAGGAGATGGAGAAAGAATTATGCTTTAAGTTAGGTATTGGAGGTCAGAGAAACTGGGAGAGAGCTCAGAGTGTCTAGGACAGCAGTTTAAGGTTGCTGGGCCACAGGTCTGAGTTCAGAGTTTGGCTTGGCCAGATGTGGTATTGCACGCCTTTAATCCCAGCACTTGGAAGGCAGAGGCAGGGTAGATCTCTGTGAGTTCAAGGCCAGTCAAGTCTACATAGCAAATTAGCAAACTACAGTCCAGCCAGGGTCACACAAGGAGAATGTCTGAAAAGACAAGAAGAAGAAGAAGGAGAAGGAGGAGGAGGAGGAGGAGGAGAAGAAGAAGAAGAAGAAGAAGAGGAAGAAGGAGGAGGAGGAGGAGGAGGAGGAGGAGGAGGAGGAGGAGGAGGAGGAGGGGGAGGAAGAGATAGTTTATTATGAAAAGAAAAGCGTTCTTAAGGTAGGGTGAGCCAGTGAGCTGATGGAAGAGCTTAGAAAGCATGCAGCGGTGTGGGGTTTAGCCTCTGCCCTTGCATTCCCATCCCTCTCTGCTGTTTGATGGAGCCCAGGTGAGGAAGGGGCTTCCAGGCTTCCTTCACAGACTGGCCTGTTCCAGTTCAGCCTCTAGTCTCCTGTCACAACTTGTGGCACTGAATTATAGCATTTGAACCCACACCAAGACCGTGCCCTTGAATTTCGGGAGAGTTAGAACAGTGTGTTTGGGGGTGATGGACCTGTGCCTTAACCTTGGCACTGCAGTCTTCAAACTGTGTCTTCGAGCAGCGACTTCCTCGTTTGGAGTTTGCATTTTGGCCTCTGTCAAATGGGCGCAATTAGGAGGCAGGTTACCAGGTAGTCTGCGGGCAGCGTTGAGTGTCGAGGCTGCTAGAGATGAGATGTTCAACAGAAGAGCGTGTGTACCTCACTGCCCTTTCCCTAGGGTGTATGAAGGTTGTTCTCAGGTCAGAGCCTGGGCGCCGCCAGCCACAACAAGCTGGGCTTGGCCCCTTACCCTTAAGGCATCACTTAAAGAGACAAGGCAATGTGAAAAGCAGAGACTGGAGATGTGGGCAATGTGGCCACACTGGGAAAAGGAGCAAACGAACAGGTCCAGTGAGCCCCAGGTCCATCAGGGTCCTGGCATGGGTTTAAACAGAGGGCAAGCGGTACATATACATGATCAGTTCTTGTGCCCGCCCACTGCTGTTGGTTTAATGAATGTCAGAGCTGTGTGAAGTCTGTTCCTGGGGTACCAGTTGCCCCTGCGGTTGGCACCAGGCTTCACCATTTCCATCCGCTTAGCGTGAGATTCCTAAGGAAATGCCAGTGTTTTTTTTTTTTTGGGGGGGTCCATTGTTTCAATAGTCTCACTGCCAGAGGGAGGGACACACATGCCACAGCATACAAGGGGAGGTCAGGACAGCTTGCGGGAGTGTGTTCTCTCCTTTCACCCCATCTGTCCCAGGGATTAAAATGAGGTCATCAGGTTTGGTGGCCTTTACCTGCCACCTCACTGGCGGGGAGGTTTATTGAGGTTCAGGGGGTCATTCCACTTGCCTTGATTCCCTGGGCGTGGGGATGACTTTCGCATGACCTCAGCTTGTCGCTTCAATCTGATTAGAAAAACCGAAGAATGCTCCCAAGGCTCCAGAATCCAGAGGCGGCTGCCTCAAAGAAGTCTTTATCCTAAACCCACTGCTAATCTCTTTGGAAATTCTGCTTTAGCATTCCTCCCACTTCTCGTGGGGAGGTGTAGCGGTTGTTCTGACAATAGACGTGCTAAGAGAGGCATCTGTAAGTTCTGTTTCTCCAGCCCTGGTCCCTTTCTTTCAGGCTCCTGGGAGGTCTCTCATTGCTAGCCCAATGGGATGGTATGGAGCAGAGAAAAGAGAAACCTTTGAAGTGGAAGTCTCTTGCACTAATGGCATAATTACTCCAGGAAACCATTTACAAAGTAATTATGGGCTATTGTTAGCTTGCTCTAGCTTCCCCCCCCCCTTCTTAAGCAATGAGGCTTAGCTCAGTGACTGTGGGAGGAGGGGGAAACCCTATAATATGCATGAAAGAGGAGAGAGAGAGAGAGAGAGAGAGAGAGAGAGAGAGAGAGAGAGAGAGAGAGAGAGAGAGAAGCTCTCCTTGCAAACTAATTGGTCTCCTTCTCTGTCCCCCTATTACAATAGCAAAAATGAATTCAGACGTCTCCAAGCCCCATGGGCATCCACAATGTTCCCTGCCTGGCTCGGTATGTTTCTGGTATTAAAATGCACGTTCGACAAATGCTGGTTGTAGCCTTTGCCCAGATCCGCCTCCCCTGCCCCCCAACAAGGAGAAGAGGGCTTTAAAGGCTGTGTGGTTAAAGTCATGAGAGCGCAAGACTCTCCTGTTGGAAGGTTCTTGAACAGCTTTGTCCAGCTTTCCCAGCCCAAGCCTGACTTCCATCTTTCTATGCCCGCTCTCTGGAGATGCCCATGAGATACTGACTTTCCTCAGAGTCCTTGAGCCCCGAGGCTACCTAGCCCGTTGCCTCCCTTCAGCGAGCTAATGGAAATACATATTACAATATTAACTTTTAAAATTCCATATTAGCACTCTGTTGGGATAAATGAGGTGTGTAGAAAAACCCGTAACACCGCATTAGCTTCTGTCTTTGGGTAGCACATCTGCTCCCTCCAGATGAAATCCTCAGAGCCATAAAGAAAGAGAAGGGCCAAGGAGAAGAGCACACTTCCTCTTGAGTCTGAGTTTCTGGCTGACATGGAAGAGTTGACAGTTGGCTGGAGGGGCTTCAAATCTATTTAAGGCCCCATTTGAACTAAAGTTTACAGAATAATAATAATAAAAAAGTCCTCACCCTTGTTAAAGATTCTATAAGGCTGTGTTTTTGCATCAACACTCCTGATTTAGCACTCCCCCCCCCCCCCAAATATCACAGGAAACTGGGAATCCTTCATATGCCATGAATAGAGCCAGGGACAATGATCATGAATAATTACACTCCCAGGTTTCTCAAGCTTCTGGAAGGGTTTGCCCTCTGTAAGCTTTGCCACTGAATTCTCATAGACCAGAGGCCAGGGCGGGAGGGATTTACCCAAGGTCCTTATCAACTCGACACAGCCTACATGACCTGACAGGAAAACCTCAGCTGAAGAATTGCATGGACCAAACTGGCCTGTGGACACATCTGTGGGGGAGAGTGTATCAATTATTAATGGATGTAGAAGGGCCCAGCCCACTGTGGGCGGCACCATTCCCTGGGTAGATGGTCCAGGGCTGTATAAGTAAGCTAGCTAAGTTTGAGCCTGAGGGTGAGCAAGGCAGCCAGCACAGAGTTCCTCGATGGTCCCTGATTTAGGTTCCTGCCTTGATTTCCCTCAGTGATTGCAAACCAAAGAAGGCCTTTCTCTCCTCTGCTAATGTGTTTCGGGTCAGAATGTTTGCTCATAGCAATAGGAAGGAAACAAGGACAGACTATGTCTGGGGTTTCCCACGCAAACATTCAGGTCTATAGTCTGATGCCCTATGGTACTGGTTCTCAGCCTGTGTGTCACGACCCCACACAGGGGTCACATATCAAATATCCTGAATATCAGATATTTACATCATGATTCATAGCAGTTGCAAAATTACAGTTATGAAGTAGCGACGGAATGATTTTACCGTTGGGGGTCACCCCAACATGAGGAACTGTGCTAAAGGGTCCCAGCATTAGGAAGGTTGGGAACCACTGATCTATGGTGTTCATCTTTGGTGATGGTGAGCCCAGGGCTCTGGGTATGCTAGATAGGGAAACCTGCAAGTTTTCAAGGAAGGTTCTATCTCAGGATAGACTCAGCTACTAGTTGTTACAAGGGTGGGTTGTAGTCTGTACACCCATCAAGTTAGGATGCAGGTCAATAGTGTGTTATAGACACCTTTAAGCCCAACTTAAGCATGTGCATGCCATAGTCAGGGCTCTCTAGAGGAACAGACCTGATGCAATGGATATCTGTATATTAAAATGGGATTTCTTAGAGTGGCTGACAGGCTGTGGTCTGGGTGGTTCAACAGTGTTGGTTCCGCTACAGAACAGCTGAGAATTCAGTAGTTGTTCAGTGACGGTGGTGGTCTCAGCAGTCCCAGTCTGGTACTAGAGGCCTGGAGTATTCCTGGAGAGATGCTGGTCTATGCTGGCATCCCAAGGAAGTTAGTTCTAATGCAGGTGAAGGAATGCCTCAGCCGCAGGATAGATGGACTTGCCAGCAAGAGTGAGGGCAAGCAGGCAGAAAACAGTTTCCTTTTTATTCATTCATTTATTCATTCATCTATCCATCCATCCATCCATCCATCCATCCATCCATCCATCCATCCATCTGTCCATTCTTCTATCTATCTATCTATCTATCTATCTATCTATCTATCTATCTATCTATCTATCTATCTATCTATCTATCTTTTTTTATTTTTCCAGACAGGGTCTCACTATATAGCCCTGACTGTCTTAGGACTCAGTAAGTAGACCCGGCTGGCCTTGAACTCATGGAGATGTACCTGCTTCTTCCTCTGAGTCACTGGGACTAAAGGTGTGCACCACCATGCTTCGTGTGCATGTGGGTGTCAGAGGATCACTTGCGGTAATCCTTTCTTTCCTTCCACCACATGGGATCTAGGGTTGAAGTCATGCCCTCAGGCTTGGCAGCAAGCGCCTTTACCCCCTGAGCCGCCCTTCTGCCCCCCCTCGGGCGTATTTCAGAAGGCTGACCTTGAGATTGTACTGAATGTAGATGTGACTGGCTGGTAGACGTCAGCAGGGATGGGGCAATGGCTGGGAGCAGCTGCCTGCACACGAGCATCTCAGGGCTGAGCCTATAATCAGTGTCACACAGAGCCACCCTTCGCCTCTTGTCTGATCCCAGCATCCCTGGAGATGCTGAGGTCTGCATTGTGCTGCTGAGTGCTACAGCCACTTCACCGTGACGGAAAGATTAAGCCACCTATTGTACCGAGGGGCGAATCATCCTCTGAGGCTTTTGTGCGAGCAAATAGAATATATCTATCTGCATCCCAGGGAACCTAGGACACCTTGAAATAACCTGATGTCTTGAAGCGCAGTCAGTTGAAATCTTTAAGCTTCTGAGTTGGATGGCTTCCCTCACGATCACACGCTGTCAGTTACGAGAGTAGGATGTTTGTGTGTGTGTACATAGGTGTGCACATGTTTGTGTGCCTATGGGTACATGTGTGTGGGTGGCAGATGACAATTTCAATTATTTCTCAGAAACTGGTCATCTCTTTCCCCCCTCTTCAATAATTTTATTTTTTTTAATTAGTTCATACGTGTGTGGGTTTGTGTATGTAAGTTCAGGTATCCACAAGGGGCAGAACTGGTTATCAAACCACTTGGAGCTGGAGTTAATGTAGGCAGCTGTGAACGACTCGATGTGAGCACCAAGGACCGACCTGGGTCCTTTACAAGCCCAGCACGCACTCCAAGTGGTTGAGATATCTCTCCAGCCTTCCATCTTTGTGTTTTGGGACAGGGTCTTTCACTGGTCTGGAGCTCTCCAAATAGGCTAGCCTGGCCAGCCAGCCCCAGGGGTCCTCCTGTCTCTGCTTCCCCAGTGCTGAGATTACAAGGATGCACATTCAATTTTTTTTAAATTTAATTCTTTATTGATTCTTGGGCATTTCACTTCATGCACCCCAATCCCACTCACCTCCCAGTCCCTCCATATTCTTTCCCCACACCTGCAGCATCCTCCCCAACCCCCCCAAATCAATTGAAAAAATGAAGTAAAACAAACAAAAAAGCTAACTTTGCTCCTGCGTCGTTCCAACACCTCTTCATGCATCCTAGTGCTGTGGGTTCTGAGAGGCAAACTCAGGTCTTCACACTTGCACAGCAAGCGGTTTGCCACCTAGCTCTCTCCCCAGCCCTGAGGGATATATATATATATATATATATATATATATATATATATATATATATATATATGTGTGTGTGTGTGTGTGTGTGTGTGTGTGTGTGTGTGTGTGTGTGTGTATGTATGTATATGGAGATTACCTTCCAGCAAGAAGCTTGAGAATAAGACTGCTGGCTCCTACCTGCACTCATATGGATGCAAACACACACACACACGCACGCATGCACGCACACATGCACACCCATGTGTACACTTTCCTTTCTTTCTTTCCTTTTTTTTTACACTTTTCTTTTCTATTCTGAGTGACCAGATACACCCTGACTTTCACTGGGTGTTTTGAGAAGTGTAAGGAGTGGCTGTTCAAATCGTAAGCTGAACTAGACATGCTTTTCTTTCTTCTCTTTTTGTGGAGCACAGTTTTAATTGAAAGAGCAATCGGTGGGCAAGCTGCAGCACACGTTTCCTTGGGAGCAAACAAAGTGAGGCTGTCACTTAAAACACAATAGCATGCAGGATGTGTTATCAGTGATGACATGGAAGCGCCTCACTGAACAGTGCAGTTTTGGGAAATGTATCTGCCTCCGTGAGCTGGCTAGCTTTCCAGTCCAGAACAGCTTTTCTGATGAGATGGCTGGGGCTATGGACAAACAGGATTATTTAGCATCATATAGTAAAGGCTGTAGATATTCAGATCTGTGTGAGAGATTCATGCGTTTTAAGACTTTAGGCATTATTATCTATTAACTTAGTGTGTACATGTGTGTGTGAGTGTGTGTATATAAGTGTGCATGTCTGTGAAAACTAAAGGACACCTTGTAGGGAAGTTGGTTTTCTCTTTTTCTTGTGTGAAACAGGGATTAGACACAGGTCATCAGGCTTGGTAGTAAGTGCCTTTACCCACACACTGAGTCATTTGGCTGCTTCCCTTGTTTTGTTTTTCCTTCTTGAGACAGGGTTTCACTATGTACCCTTGACTGATGTGGAACTCGCTCTGTAGACCAGGCTGTCTTTGAACTCATAGAGATCTGCTTGCCTCTGCCTCCCAAGTGCTGGAATTAAAGACATGCATCACCATGCCCAGCCTGGCCCACATTTTAAGTATGTGTTCAGCTTTGTAGGTCATGCTAGTGAGACTTTGGGTACACTGTAGGGCACATAATTTTTTTTATTAATATGGGCATTTTAAAAGAATATGTCATCAATCTTTTGTGAATTTTTGTTTATAGGGATTATCATCAAAATGTATTTAGTTCCACTTTTCTGTCAAATCTGTGGGCAGTCTTGGGGGAACAGTGTTAATGCTTCATTTTATAAGCTTGATGATCTTCAGTCTCTTTGGTGTGTATATGTGTACTCTTTTATAAGACAAGCTCTGCCCATTCCAGCAGGCAGGTGTTTGGGCTCTCTCTCTCCTGCCATCTTTCTCTCACCTGCCAAGGTCCCTCCTATCAAAACAGATGACACAACCTGTCAGGAAAAAATATCAACAGATTCTTCCCTAGGGCCGGTGGCATCACCAGCCATAGATTTTGACCATTTTTTTTCACTGTTCTGCCTGCTTGTATGCTGCAATGCAAGCCAGGAGGTGGCACCAGAATGTATTATAGATGGTTGTGAGCCACCGTGTGGTTGCTGGGAATTGAACTTATGACTTCTGGCAGAACAGTCAGGGCTCTTCACCTCTAGGTCATCTCTCCAGCCCTCCAGGTTTTGACAATTTTTAAAGTAGCAGGCATGCATGAATTTTCTTCTGTGGAATAGGCCTCAAGTTCAATGAAAGATCAGTTGGCTACCCTTTTACCTCTGCATATTGTCTAGGCATTATGGCACCATTGGGTACACCCCGCCTGACATGGCATTATTGCAGTATGCAGTGTCCAGTGCTGGGCAAGGTCTTTCCTCCCCTGCCCCCCAGCAGCCTGCATAGCACATTCCAGTGAAGGAGTAGTGTCTTCAGCAATAGATCCTTACTATCTAGGAGAAACCTATTTCTTTGTCATTCTTTTTATTTTTATTTATTTTGAGAAAAGGTCTCATTGTGTATCCCTGCCTTGCCTGAAACTCATGGAGATCCACCTGCCTCATGATACACACCTGAGTGCTGGAACTACAGGTGTGTATCACCATGCCCTGTCCTATTTCTTTGACCATAACATGCCGTCAGCTTCTGTTTATGTCTATACCTGGTTCTAATAACCTCTTGTATATGGAGACCCAAATCTTTCCCATTATTGTCGATATTTTCAGCTGCTACTTCACTGAATAGACGCCTATGTCTACACCCTCATTCCCTCCTCCACTGTCCACAAAATGAGGGTGTTTGTTCACTGAATGGCTTTCCACAGATGTTTGAATACTTTCTTCATTTTTTGTAGTCTTTCATGTGCTGTGGTATTTCAATAGATCTATCCATTCCCATATTCTTTCACTTGCTTCTTTAAACCGGTTTCAGCTTCCAGCCGTGTCGCTAAACTGTTTCTTTTTGAAATCTCATCTTATCTCACTCAAACCCTACCTTGTCTTGCTTCTTCTTTACGTTCCTCTTTTTTCTGTTTTTGTTTTATTTTGTCATTGTATAGCCCTGGCTGTCCCATAATTCACTCAGTAGACCAGGTTGGCCTCAAACTCACAGAGATCCTCCTGCCTCTGCCTCCCAAGTGCTGGGATTAAAGGCGTGCGCCACCACCTCTGGCCTCCATTGTCTTTCTAATCAGTGAACCGATTATCATAATTTCTTAGAACATCCTGAACTTTTTCTTAAATGATCGTTTCCTAGGTTCCTAAAGAGGAATATATATGAGGGAATGTGACTCCTAGAATATTCCAGATCTGGCAGTGGCTCCTGGCAGTGACAGTCTGAAAAGTTTTTCTGAAGCTATGGATATTTCAGGTTATTTTTCTAAGTGGGATTCAGCCTTGTGAAGGATCTGAAACTTTCCAGTCGCTAGAGTTGCCAACATCTACACCTTTGGGAGATTGTCTTTTGTGTCTTTTCTTGTGCTGTTATTGGGTCTCTGAATCACATACACGACTTCATTCTCTCCATTGCTGAGTTCCATGGTAACCTACCTTAAAATGTAACAACAGACTTTTTACCATTTCTCTTCTGTTTGGAGGAGAATGTTTGTGCAGGGCATTTCCAGATGGCCATCTTGAGTGCCCTCTTGCTTTTACTTTCCTGTCTCTTTTTGTATACACATGTAAGCCTGGTGTCCGTGGAGGTGAGAATAGGGTGTTGGATACCCTGGAGCTGGAGTATGGGCAGCTCTGAGCTATCATATGGGTGTTAGAATCGAATCTGAGTCTTAGTTTTAGAGGTTCAGTCTATTATGATCATGACAGAGAATGGCAGTGTACAGGCAGACATGATGCTGGAGGAATAGCTGGGAGTCCTACATCTTGACTCAGAAGCAACAGGAAATTCACTCAAAGCCTTTCCTTCCTATACAGCAGCCCACACACTGACTCTGAATTATGTCTTTCTCACTGGCCCAATAAATGGTAGAAACAGTTGCTAATCACTGGATTTATCATGTAGATATATTACGGCCATTTGTTCTTGATGAGATTTATTGCAATAAAATTGATTTGCTCTAGTGTCCTTTTTTAATAAGGCAAAGGAGACCATGTAACTCTTCAGTTTTATGTGCTTCCGTTAATGTGACACTTCAGCTAATGTAGGGCCGGCCGGTGTCTGAACTCTGCTCACACACAAAAACAAACAAATAAACAAAACTCTAAGCTGGTTGGTATTTTTCAAAAAATTCCTTAGCAAAGGGAAGTTTTCTAGGAGAGATGCTCAGTGTTGTGTGGCTATTTCATCCAAGTTAGAGCGAGGGGAGAGACTCACTAAGTCTCAGAATGTGAACCCAATTTGTTAGTCTCAGGAAGTTCCTGAAACTTACAAGACTCAGAAAGCTATACTAGCAGTGAACAATTTCTAGGGAGAGGAGACTCTGGCTAAGCTCCCTACAAATCAGTGAGTTCCAGGATTGTCACCCCTTACCTGTCCTCTGTATGTGAGCCCAATAAACTCATTGCTTTTTCCAAATTGGATTTCGGTGGCACTGTTTCTTTGTTCTGTTGCTGGTGTCCCAATTATGGGGGCATAGATACTTGTTGACATCTGCACCCCAGAAAAAGCCACACAGTACCCAAGAAAGCCACAGAGTCAGGGTTTCTTAAGGGCATTTTTAGTTTTAGCCTTTCCTTAGCTATTATTTCCCCAGGAGACTCAGCTCAGAGCCCTTAAACATGTGAGCCAGTATGTGCATCTGCGTCTGTTGGGTAACTCCATGAAAGTCTCTAACAAGGTCTCTAGCAAAGCACCATTTGAAAGCCGTTGGTGATGATGCAGGCTTTGCAGGCTGCGCCTGGCTCAAGAGATTCTCAGCCTTCTTCTTCTCTGCCATGCTGAAGTCTTTATGGTAGTTACTATTTGTTGCTGTGACAAGCGTCATGACCAAAAGCAACTTGGTATAGGAAAGGGTTTATTTCAGTTTATAGATTATAATCTATTATCAGGGGAAGTCAGGGCAGGAGCTCAAGACAGGAACCTTGCAGCAGGAACCGAAGCAGAGACTGTAGAGGAAAGCTTGCCTCCTGGTTTGCCTCCCCTGGCTTGCTTAGCTACACTTCTTAGACATCCCAGACCCACCTTCTTAGGGATGGCACTCCCCACAGTGTCTGGGGTCCCCTACATTAGTTAGCAATTAAGAAATGCCCTGTCGATATGGCCACAGACCAATTTTGATGGAGGCAATCATCAATTGTGTTTTCTTCTTCCTAGGTGAGTCTAGGTTTATGTCAAGCTGGCAAAAAGCAAGCAACACAGATTCCTTTCTCATCTCTGTGACCAACCTAAAGGAGAAAAGGTTTCTTTTGGTCCAGAGTTTGAAGGGTTAAGGTCTATAATGGCCAAGGAGACATGGCTCTCAGCTGGAGCAGCAGGCTCGTGGAGCTGCTGGCTCATATCCGAGCAAGATGTCAGTGGATCAGGAAGCAGAGGGTAGGGAGGGAATGGAAGCAAGCTATAAACCTCAAGGTGTTTATATCTGCATGTGGGTATCTGTGTATACATAGTTAAATGTAGATTCTACATATGAGAGAAATTGTGTGGACACTGGTGGATACTTCTTTCTCTCCTCTTTTTCTTTTTGGTGATCCGATGGGTTTCACTGGGGTTGTTTGCAGGAATATGGGGAAAGGCTTACTTATAGAACTATGGAGAGCTTACCAGTGGTTACACTAGTGAAGGAAATATTTACTCTCCTCTAAGAAACTGTTCGCTGCTTACACATCTCCAGGAGAGACCGGAGCCTAGTGAATCTCCCCAGCATCCCTGATGGAAGGATGGCAGGCCAAATCTTGTGTAGGTCTTATGCAGGCAATCATCATGACTGATCGTCAAAGAGTAATGGCCATGTTCCGTACATTTGTTATATATAAACACCCTTCCCTTTCCTTTGTCACTTACATTCCTTCTGCCCCCAACTACTGAAATGTACCCTGAGCCTTTAAGGAAGTTATATAGACCTCCCATTTAAAAGAGCTTTATTTTGATGCGCGCGCGTGTGTGTGGTGTGTCTGTGTACATGCTTGTGTGCTTGTGTATGCCAGTGCCCGTGGAGGCCAGGAGAAGACATCCACTTCCTTTGTAGCTAGAGTTACATGCAATTATAAGCTGCCTGACATAGGTGCTGGGGACTGAACTCTGGTCCTCAGCAAGTGCTCCTAACCACCCAGCCCAGCCCCTTCCACGTCTCATTTTGAACCAAGCCTTCAACAGTCACATATTCTCAGCAATTTGGCCAGTTTAAGTATCTGCAGAAATTGCTGCTTACACAAAAAAGAAGCGCATATTGCCGGAGCTGACAGCAGTATTGGTGGCCATCTCTTAAAATCCCCTAGAAAACTCTCCTGTGTGTGTTGGGCTGAGAATGACCAAGCGCATCACTGACATGATGTTAACTGGAAGGGAATCCCTGCTTATGACGATTATTAACTGTGTCTGTCAACCCCGAGGTCTCTACTCTTGGGTATTCTTTTTGTTTATGGAGTTAGGTTAGAGGGTGTTTAGGGGTCCCTTGAGGTCTCACACCCTGCATATCTGTGTGTAGAGTAGATCCTGTGAACCAGAGGGAATGTCTAGTGGTGACACCTGTTGTCACTTCGTTACCGGTGGGAGAAAGGCTCTTCAAAAGCCTTTGCAATGGCTGTCATCACCCAGGGGAGGTACACCCCCATGTCAGTCAACTTTCCATGCTTCTAAGGCCAGCGGGGTGATAAATGTGCCGGCTTTGAACCATCTGAGGCGAGCGTTCCTGGCTGTCAGCAGCAGAGCGTATTAACCGTCAGATTCATGGTGACCCCCAGCCCCTGTCAGTCTCAACAGCTCCTTACCCGTCTGGGAGATTGACAGCCCTGTCTTGTCAGTTTGTCAAATCGGATGACATTCTCTACAGAGTTGCCTCTGCACGGACAAGGGAGCTGTCACCGATACCTTGTCGAAGCAGGCAAGCTGCTGGCAAGTCACTGCAGTTCTGTGTAAAGAGAACGGCGCAGGTAGCTACGCGACAGCATTATTAATGTAAGAACATTTGCAAATTAGAGCTTGTCGCTTCCTTAGAGGAACTCAACCATCATGAAATCCTAACCGCTGAGACACAAAGCGGAAGTCTGCATTGGGAGTGATGGTTGCAATTTCGCAGCCTCCGTTTTTGTTTTTAAGGTTTATTTTATTCTTATTTGTGTGCATGTGTGCTCATGTATGCGCATGCGCACACACACACACACACACGCACGCACACACACACACACACACGTGTATGAGTAGGTACCCGTGGTGGCCAGAAGAAGGTGCCACATCTCTTAGGACTGGAGTTAGAGGCGATTATTTGCTACCCACATGTGGATGCTGGGAATTAAACTCTGGTCCTCTGCAAGAGCAACAAACGTTCTTAACCACTGAGTGTTCTCTCCAGCCCTGCAGCGCTCTACTTCAGCGGAGGTAACCTCTTTAAAAGCAGTGTGCACTGGAATTAACGAGAAGGCTCTTGCTGATTGTTGGTAGCCACCAAGTTGAGAAAAGAATGTGAGCCCTCTGTTAGCTCCAATGAAGCTGATACATTTCTCTTCTAGGCATGCACGTAAAGCGCTTGGTGTTTACGTAATTTCTCTTGGGCTGAACATTTCATCATAGGCACAGATCAGAAGTGTGCCTAGGGGCAGGACTTCCTCCTCCAGTAACAGGATATCCCTTATCAAATTGTGTTTTAAATATTTTTAGTTTGTAGGGGCCTAGAGAGATGGCTCAATGGTTAAGAGCACTGGCTGTTCTTCTAGAGGACCAGATTCAGTATCCAGTGCCCACTTGGTAGCCCACAGCTGTCAGTGATTTCCGTCCTAGGGGGCCGAGTGCCCTCTTCTGTGCTCAATAGCACTGCGTACACATGCAGCCATAACACCTAAACATATAAAGATAAAAACAAAACCATGATGTTCTGGGGCTGGAGAGATGGCCCAGTAATTAGAAGAGATTGATGCTGTTGCAGAGGACCAGAGTCCAGTGGCCAGTGACTCACAATTCCTATAAGCCTCAATTATAGGGGAGTCAATGCCCTCTTCTCGCCTCTATGGGAACGCTCTCTCTCTGTGTGTCTCATGCATGAATGCATGCCCCCAAACACATGCACACCCCCAGAATGTGTATATACACATTCCCATACCCTGATATCTTTTTTAAAATTGATTTTATTGAGCTATGCATTTTTCTCTGCTCCCCTCCCCTCCTCTACTTTCCCTTTCTACCCTCTCCCATGGTTCCTATGCTCCCAATTTACTCAGGAGATCTTGTCCTTTTCTACTTTCCATGTAGATTAGATCCATGTATGTCTCTCTTAGTGTCCTCACTGTTGTCTAGGTTCTCTGGGATTGCTGCACGCTGAAATCTTAAAAATTTGTTTATGAAGCCGGGCGGTGGTGGCGCACGCCTTTAATCCCAGCACTTGGGAGGCAGAGGCAGGCAGATCTCTGTGAGTTCGAGACTAGCCTGGTCTACAAGAGCTAGTTCCAGGACAGGCTCCAAAACCACAGAGAAACCCTGTCTCGAAAAACCAAAAAAAATTTTTGTTTATGTATTTTCAGAAATACAGATTGCTACATGCAATATATAATTTATATGGCCCGACTACTCTATGTTCTTGTAGAAGGACATTGAGATCCTCTTTTGGCAGTTCCTTCTGGCATGGTAATACAGTTGCTCTTATACCCTCAACTGGAGAATGTTGTTTCTGTTGGACAAGGTTATCCTCTTTGATGAAGCACTCAGCTTTAGGAATGATGTTCATGTAGTGGTAAAGGAGGAGCTATAACCATCTTGGCAGAAATGAAGATATTCTAAGAAGAGATGCTTGTTCCCCTCCTTTCACTGTGTGACTATTGAGACAATGGACTCTAAGAAGCTGGACTTTATACAGGAATATTAAGCTGGAAAAGGGAATAACTGAAGTCTGGTTCAAGTCAGAGAGGGAATGTTTTTCTGGGGAAGAGATTCCACACAGTTCTGACAGCTTCTCAGATCACTTGCATTGTAGCTCAGATAATGGTGGCTTAGGGATAGGTAGGACCACACCTTGACCGGGGTTGCCTAGCTATGAAATACCTCTTGCCCTCTATTTAAACTTCAGCCTCATGTCATGACCCCAAAGATAGCCTTGAAGCATCACTTGGACTCCTGTATTTGTTCTTCTTCTTAATGTCTTGAAAGTTGACCTGTTGAGTAAGAGCAATAGCCTAGCTCGTTAGGGCCACCAGAGCATAGGCTTTGATGCCAAAACTACGGTAATAGGGACATCCACTTAGCCAGCAAATCAGCTGAGTTTACCCTGGCCATCAGTGGAGTGACAGATGTCACAGCTAGAGGAACATTACAGCCTCTAACTGCACTTCAAATGCTTTAACAAGTGAGGTGAGTTCCTCCTTTGCCAAGGTTTATGTGTGCACCATGTATGCTGTCTGTCAAAGATACTTACCAGTCTCATTCAAATAATCCCAGGCTCTGCTTGTCCATTAGCCTGAACCAGGCATCTGGCCCTACTTCTTCTGAGTCAGCAACATAGAGATGTCTAGTAAGTTTCATTTATTTCTTGAACTTTCTTGGGGAGTCTGTTACTCCCTCCAAGATTCTGGCGGGGCAACCAGGATGGCTATTCTTTGAAGACCTGTGGTCTCTAAATGCTTCCCCACATATGCATTGTATCAGCTAACATTGTGTTGCTGTGCCCAAGAAGAGCAACTCAAGAGAAGAAAGATTTATTTTGGTTCGTGGATTTGGAAATTTCAGTCCATGATTGTTGGGCTCCGTTGCTTTGGGTCTGAGGCAAGGAAGAATATCATGGTGGTAGAGGGTATTGTTTACCTCGTGGTGGCCGGGAAGCAGAGGTAGAGAAAGAAAGGTATTGGGGACAATAAGTACCCTTATGGCACACGCCCCAGTGACCTATTTCTTTCAGACACACCACCTTTTAATAGTCTGTGAGTGCACCATGCATCAGTGGATTAGCTCATTGTTGTGCAACTTCCTGGAGAGATGTAGACAAATATAGAACACCAAGGAGAGATCAAACAAATGACTCCACCCAAGTCTAGCTCAGTGAAACAGTGAGCTTATTAGGGTTACTTACAGAAGTATAGGTGAGGGGTTATTTACAGGAACATGAATGGCTCAAAGGCAGTTCCATCACCAAAAGCCCACCTCAACATGGGCATGAAACTTGCATCCCCAGAGCTCCATGAATGACTTACAGGCAGTTCCACTGGATAGAGTCTCCCTCCCCTACCAGTTGTTACTTCTTATACAACCTTGGGGAGGGGCTTTATGAATCCTGTAAGCTTCTGGAACTTCCTGGGCCTTGTGAGTTTATTTATTTCCTGGGTCTTGTTTTTTTTTTTTTTTTTTTTTTTGCACTTCCAAAGTCTTGAGAACCCACCTCTTAGGAGGGACTCTTTTAGTCTGGAGGGAACAACTTCATAACATCTGTTGATGAGTCAGCCCCTCATGTTCCAGTCACGCCTCTAAGCTCAGCGGCTTGCCTGAAAGATGTAAGCCTTGGGGCACAAATTCTGATTTAAACTATAACAGCTATGTTTCTCAGATGCCCTGATGTAAAAATGACTGACATATGACTGAGTGCTTTCATGTCAGAGGCCTCTGTCTCTCTGATGGTTAGTGTTGACAGCCAACTGCACAGGGTCTAGGATTATCTGGGAGACAGGCCTCTAGGCACGCCTGTGGAAGATTATCTTGATTGTGTTCATTGAGGGAAACCCAGCCATTGAGGACTGTGTCACAGGAGTGCCTGCGCTGTGCTCCAGTTGCCCACGTGTCTTGATTCTTTTCAAAGGTGAACAGAATTGAAGGACTGGGGACAAAGACAGGGAAGACTCAGAAGAGGTGCAAACTGGTATTTATTGAAGCAGAAAGCACCCTGTTGGGAAGTGTGGCATCTCTAAATCTGGAAGGCCACCGAATGGTCTCTGAGTTGGTCCTCCGATAAGGCTGCCAGACCGTTGTTTCCTTTGATCTTCTTTTCCACATTTTGTTTCCTCACACAGGACAGAAAATACACAACAAAAGAGGGAACTGCTTGATTAGAATAGTCAGAAAAATATACTGTTGTTTAAAAAAAAATGGCTTTTACTTGACATATGTTCCTGGTTAGTGGAAGTTTTGTTTGATAAGCTCACTCCAGATGTTGCGTGGGAAAGTCATCTCCTTCCCAAGGCCGTGGGTGGGGAGGATGGTGTTTCTTTTGTATGAGAATATTCTTTCTCTCCCTATAACTCCAACCCTGCCTGCTTCCCGTTTACTAACTCCTTGACTGATGGCTCCATCCCCTGCCTGGGACCCTGGACTGATAGATGGAGAGAGTCAATATGGTGGATGTCCTACCTGTTTCAAGCTCTTGCTTGCCCTGGCTTCTGCCACCAGGACAGAATGCACAAGCATGAACCGTGAGCTAAAATCATGAGCCCTTTCCCCTTCAGTTGCTTTGTCAGAGCATCTTATCACAGCACCAGGAAAAGTAAGACAGGACCTGAGGGAGAAACCAAGAGATTGGTAGTGTTACTGACCCAGAGTCCTAAGCTCAAGGGGCAGCAGTGCCAACCCCAAAGTCATTGGCCATCAGACTTCTGCTAAAGGAGGAATGAATCACCTACTTCAGCTTAGGTTTCTGCACGTTGCTTCCTTGAGTACAAACCACACATTTCAAGACTGCCAGGAGGAAGTAAGACAATAAAGATGACCCATACAGACCTGGTACCTGGTCTTCTGGGTCGTTTTATGTCAACTTGACACAAGCAAAGTCATCTGAGAGGAAGAAATCTCAGTTGAGGAAATGCTTCCATAAGATAAGGTTGTAGGCAAACGTGTAGGGCATTTTCTTATTTAGTGACTGATGGGGGAGAACCCAGCCTTTTGTGGGTGGTACCATCCTTGGGTTCGTGGTCCTTGGTTCTATAGGAAAACAGACTGAGGAAGCCATGGCGAGCAAGCCAGTAAACAGCACTCTTTCATGGCCTTTGCTTCAGTTCTCGCCTCTAGGCTTCTGTCCTGTTTAGTTGCTGTCCTGATTTCCTCCAGTGATGGACTACAAGGAGGAAATAGATCTAGAATAAACTCTTTCCTTCCCATTTTGCTTTTGGTCATGGTGTTTCATCTTGACCAAAAGCAATAGTAGCCCTGTCTAAGACACCTAACTAAGGCTAACTGATCAGGAGCACTGCTCCCTATTCTCACAGAGAATCCTAGCTTTCTGATGTTTCTAGAAGTTACTCCCTGTTTTCCAAGAAGACTCGAGCATCTCAGTGCTGGCAGCAGTCTGGCTTTTTCCTCTGTGCATCACGTGACCTTTGCCATCTTGAGCAGAAAGTACTGTGTTGACTGACCCTGTAGTCATGGCAACAAAAGAAGCAAAACAAAAACAAAAGGAGTGTGTGTGGGGGGGGCAAGGATCCTTTCTGGAATTTCAGCCATTTCTTGATCTGCCATGTCTTAGGAGGTGTTGGAATATTTGGGTGAGGCTTAGAGTGAAGGTCCTGAGAAGCTCCTGTGAGGTCATCACCCATGTTAGGATGTCATTGTCCTTGGTGATACTGCTGCCTTTGACTCTGTGATCCTCTGAGAGATCCTTCACCCCCGCACCTGTGAGGAACCCCAATGAGCTCATTGGTTCATCCAGCTGAACTTGGATGGGATCTTTTCCCTGGTCTGCGTGTCCTATCTAGAATAAATAGTTTTTCACACGTCCCCAGGGGAAAGTCACACAGCAAGGCCATTTCCAAATGTCCTTACGGTGGAATGGTTATTTTTCTTCCTTAACTAGTAGCAGGTGTTTGGCTTTGTCCATTAAAAGCCATTTCGTGTTCCCCTGACAAACGAGTTTTTTATTTAGTGGTGTAGGATCGATAATGCGGTACCTCATGCGAACTATTAAAATGGAAAATGTCTGCGGGGCTGACAATTGTAGCATTGATATGTACTGAGTAATAAATTACGCCAAACAAAATGGGGCAACTGGCCTTATAAAAGGCATGCCTCTGTGTGTGTGTATGTGTGGTGGGGTCATGTCTGGTTTTGTTATAAACAGCAGCCGGAGTTCCTGGGGCATTTGGGAAGGCAGTTGATGGAACCTGGGCATCGTTCCATTTGGAGTGGGGATGTGGTTGCCTCCACTCTTTCCTGTTAGCTGATACTGATTTGGATTAAGCTCATCTTCCCTGCTTCGCAGGCTCTGATGGAGAAGTTTCTCTTCCAGCTGTAGGATCTGTCCCTTAATGAGGCTGACCATCTTCCTCTCTCATGTTTGGTGGCCATCACTTCTGAGTATTGCATAGCAAGGAATCCTGGGATTTCAGCTTGTTAGTTCTTAAAAAAGGAGTTCTTTTCTTTGTTTTCATGTGTTTATAAAAATGTGCATTTGTAGAAATATGGTTATATGAGTGTGTCTGTGTGCACACATGCATGCAGATGCCTGTAGAAGCCAGAAGGAGGTGTTCTACAGTATGGAGACCTTTGGTGGAAGGCTTTTGGTGGAGAAATCCTGTCTCCAAAGAGTAAACAAACAAACAAACAGATAGAAGTAAATGTTTCCTGACGAAAGACATAAACATGTGCGCACACATATGCATACACATGAACATGTATATGTAGATCCTCACACACGAAACATAAAAAGATTTATTTATGTGTATGAGTGCTTTGCTCAAATGTATGTCTGTGCTCCATGTGTGTGCCTAGTGCCCATGAAGGACAGAAGAAGGCACTGGATCCTCTGTACCTGGAGTTATGGGCTGTTGTGAGCTGCTAACATAGATGCTGGGAGTCAAACCTGGGTCCTCTGTAAAAATAAGAAGTGCTCTCCACTACTGAACCATCTCTCCAGTCTTGTAGCCCACAAACTTGCTCTTATAAGCCCCTACACTGGGCAGTGGCTTAGTCAATAGCAATTCATAGTTGTATAAGTGAGTGTTAACCCAGAAGATATGGCTTAGATGAAAGAATACTGTCTGCTAATGGATGAAGAGAACGAGAAGAAGGAAGGAGGTTACAAAGCAAAGATGACCATTGTAGATACAGTTTTTTTTTCTACAGTTGCTAAGGACCTGCTTGATAGAGTGACTGTGTGTTGTCAGAGGGTGTAGATGTTGGTGAAGCCTGGTACCAAAATGTTCTCCATTTCCTGCCTGCTGCTATTTCTGCGTGTCTACTCTTAGCATATATGCAACGCTCGCACTCAAAAGAGTGTCTGTATGCACACGTGTGTGTATGTATATGTGTGTGGACATGTGTGAGGTTACCTGAGGCCAGAAGATGGATTCCCTGTAGCTGGATGGGCTGTGAGCTTCTGGTTATAGGTGCAGGGAACCAAACTCATTCCCTAAGCAAGAATAACAAGTGCTCTTAGACACGGAACCCATTTCCCCAGCCTCGTTACCTGGCTTCTTAGGAAAGATTTTGTTCTGAGATGAATTGTCTATGCTTCTGTAAGTAATCCCCAACCCATGCTCATTGTAAGGAACCCCAATAAACTCGTTGGTTAACCAGGCTAGAGCAGGACAGGACCTTACTTTGACCTGCTTGTGTCCTCTGTATCTGGGATCAGTAGATGTTTTTTAATATCTCCCTGAGAAAGTCTCACACCAGCATCTTGGATAGGAAATTCACCCTCTAGATTCACTCCCGTCCCCGGGAGACTGCCTAAGGTTAGATGAGATGCTCACCTCTGTAGTCTTAGCTGACATTTTTTTGATTTAGGCTTTTAGGGGAAAATATTCATTTTACAGAACTTTGCATTAGATCAGTGCTAAGCAGAGTCTTATACAGGTTTGTGATAGTTGATGACCTAGCCCACATTTAGTGGAATGCAATTTGAAGGATTTTAAAAGAACAATGATTTATTGTCTGCCTGTGCGTGTGTGTGGGCACATGTATGTCATGGCATGCCCGTGGGAGTCAGAGGACAACTTGGGGAAGTTGTTTCCTTCCCCTCTTCCCTGTGAGACCTGAGGATCTAACTCAGGTGCTCAGTCTTGGCAGCAAGCACCTTTACTTCTTGAGCTATCGGGATAGTACAATAATAGTAATAATAATAATAATAAATCACCTTTACTTCTGGAGCTATCGGGATAGTACAATAATAATGATAACAACAACAGCAATAAATGATAATAATAAGCATGTGTATGAGGGAATGAATGTGGATGTGCATTTGCCACGATGTGTACTGGAGATCAGAAGATGATCTCAGGCACTGGTCTTGCCTTCCACCTTGTTTGAAGCAGTCTCTTTACTGTTAGCTGTTCTGTGCACCAGGCTAGTTGGCCCGTGAGCTTCTGGGGATTTTGTCTCCACCTCCCACCTCAAAGCAGGAGTGCTGGTGTTAGCGACATGTGCACCACTGTGTCTGGCTTTATGTGGGTTCAACTCCTCAGGCTTCCTCCACAAGCACTTTACCCATTTAGACATCACTCCAGGCCACGAGTGGAAGAATATGAATGATGCCCACCATCACAGGGCGGAGTGGCTCACGTCTGTTATCCTATTACTTGAAAGGCAGAGGCAGGAGGATTGTTACAAGCCTGAGAACAGCATGGGCTACAAAGTGATACCCTGACTCAAAAACAACAACAAAACAAAGCAACAATGACAAAACAAAACCTAATCTAGGGAAAAAGGTGATTTGATACCCATGGGGATAATTGCATTGAGGTGCCACCATCACCCCACGTTCATCACTGCCAGCTTCCATTGATTGCTGTTCCACCTTCTGCCCCTTCCAACCTCTACTGCACTGGCAAAAACCAGAGACTCTCCTGCAGAGTTGGGCTTAATGTCTCCTATTCATTCCCTAAGTGTTGGAAAGGATAATTGGGAGGTAATTGCATTACTACACAGTTTGTAGTTAACCTTCTATTTTGGCTCTTAATGCGCGTATCTTTGCTCCAGGAGTACATTAAGGGTAATTATAGGCAGTTCCCTGCCAGATCCAGGAAAGGCCTTTGCAATGAGTACAACAGCCCACCAGGAAGGAAGTCTTAACAGAGCTGAGCTTGAATAGGATCCCAAAAGGCAAATGATTGAAGGTCAACTTGACATGAAATTTGGCTAAGTAGAACTGGAGATAGGAGTGAGATAAAAATTCTGTCTTTTTCTTTTCTTAAAAATTTAAATTCTCTCTCTCTCTCCTCTCTCTTCCTCTCTCCCTCCCTCTCCCTTCCGCTCCCCCTCCCCCCTCTCTCCTCTGTGTGCATGTGAGCATGGTGCCCAAGAAAGCCAGAAGAGGATGTTGTATTCTCTGAGTCTTGAGTTTTAGGTGGTTGTGAGCTACTCAAAGTGGACTCTAGGAGGCAAACTTGGATATTTTAGAAGATCAAATGCTGTTAACTACAGAGTCATCTCTCCAGTCCCTCATCTCCTTCCCTCTTATTTTTGAGATGGAGTCTCTTATAGTCTGGGCTGGCTTCCAACTCACTAGGTAGCCAAAGATGAACTCCCATTCCTCTTGCCTCTATTTCCTGAGTTCTAGATATGTGCTACCAGTAGAGTATTTGCTAGAATCCCCCAGTAAGGTGCTAGGGGCTTGGCTCAGAGATAGAGCAGTTGCTTAGAACCCCCTTCCATTGGGGGTTCTGAGGATATAACTCAGTGGTGGAGCACTTGTAAGAACAGCCTATGAAGGACTTTGGGTATGCATTGCTCAGTGGTAGATTGCTTGCCTAGCAAGTGCAAGGCCCTGGGCACTCTATCTAAAACCATACACACACACACACACTACTCAGTTATCAATATTGCTGAAACAGTGAATATTTTCTAGACACTTTCTTGTTACTCTTTCCAATATGTTCAATAATAATTTTCTTGAGGGCCAGAGGCAAATGAAGAATGGATTTCTCCATTGATCATGTGCTGTGGGACAGTGGTCTTTTGTCCTGTCACTTGTATTATTTTTAATAAAATGCTGATTGGCCGGTAGCCAGGCAGGAAGTATAGGTGAGATGACCAGGCAGGAAGTAGAAGTAGGACAACAAGAACAGGAGAATTCTGGGAAGAGGAAAGATCAGTCTACAGTCATCACCCAGACTCAGAGGAAGCCAGACACAGAGGAAGCAAGATGAGAATGCCTCTCTAATGAAAGGTACTCAGCTACATGGCTAATATAGGCAAGAATTATGGACTAATACAAGTTATAACAGTTATAAGAAGCCTGAGCTAATAGGCCATCCAGTTCATAATTAATGTAGACCTCTGTGTGTTTCTCTGGGACTGAATGACTGCAGGACCAGGTGGGACAGAAACCTTGGTCAACAACCATCAGTGATTCATTTCCATTGCCTTCCATCTCCCATTGTAATTCAAGCTGAGAGGACATTTCATTTCTCCCTGACCAACAACTTGGTAAGCAAGGTGGAGGGTCAGTTGTTAACTGGGATTCACCCCTACCTGAGATAGGATCTCACTATTGTAGTAAGCATTTTTGTTGGACTATATTTGATTGCCAGCCCCCAAATAATGGCCCAGAGACTTATTATTACTTACGAAAGCTTTGCCTTTAGGCTAGGTTGGTTTCCAACTAGCTCCTATAATTTAGTTAACCCATACTTTTTAATCTGCGTTCTGTCACATGGTTTGGTTACCTCTCCTCAGTATAGCAACACCCCAACTCTGTTGGTGAAATCCTAGATTCCTCCTCCTCTTCCTCTCTCTCCCCAGAAATCCTGCCATCCTCTCCTGCCTACCTATTGACCAGTCAACACTTTATCAAACCAATCACAAGGTTCTTGGCAAAGACATATCTTCACAGTGTACAAAAGGATTATCCCGCAACATACTATGTAGCCCAGGCTGGCCTTGAACTGGAATCTTACCACCTCACCACCCTGAATGATGGGATTGCAGGTGTGGGCCAGCCCAATCATTCATGTTTTTTAAATATTCTTTTTTATTAATTCTTTGAGAATAAATGTATTTTGATCACTTTTACATCCTCCCCCTTGTTTTACAACTCCTCCCAGATCTGCCTCTACTTTCTTACCTACTTAACCCCATATTCTCTTGTTTTGTTTCTAAAACTCACTGAGTTCGATTTTTGCTGCCCAAATATTCTTGTACATGGGGCCACCCTCTGGAGTGTGGCTGATCACACCCTTAAAAGGACTCCCTCTCTTAGGGGCTATCAATTGCCAATAGATCCTCCTTAGGGGTGAAACTTTATACGCACCTGCCCTCCGCATGAATTTTTGGCTGCCTTGAGATTACACAGGTCTTGTGCACACACTCACAGCCACTGTGAGTTCAGACGTGCAATTGCCCTGTTGTTCCTAGGAAGCACGGCTTCAGGGTGTCATTCACTACCTCTGGTTCTTACAGACTTTCTGCCCCCTCTTCGGTGACAACGATCCCTGAACCTGGGGAGGAGGATATGATGCAAATACACTGTGGTAGTCTGATGTAATGGGTCCCCACAAACTCACAGGGGGTCTCACTGGGGAAACAAACAACTCTTAAGGGTAGGCCCCATGCCCAGCAGTAGAGGGCCAACATGAAATGAACTCGGTGGCATCTTTGGGGTTTCTTTGTCTCATAATGTTGGGTCAGAGCATTTTATTTTGATTTTTTCTACTTCTTGAAGGTCCTTTGTGTATTATATTATGGCTTCCATTTTTGTCTTTTTATGGGGTTCCTGTGTGCATGAATGGATGTGTCTGTGTCTATATGTGTTTCTTGTGCTTTTTTGACTCTTTTTCTTCTGTTTGTTTTGTCCTATTTTGATTTGTCTGTTTTATGTTTTTAAATTTTACTATTATTTCTTAGATGCTTGTTTGTTTTCTAAGGAGAGACAGAAAATGTGTGGATGTGGATAGGAGGGAGGATGGGGGTGCAGGGACCTGGAAGGACTAGAGAGAGGGAAAACTAATCAGAATATATTACATAAAAAATTTCAATTAAAAAAGAATTTTATTCTTAGCAACATTTTAAGTATGATTCAGATTTTCAGAACAAACATCATGGAGTAGTTCCACTGTATTAATATACACTAAATTTTAGTGTTTTTTTTTTTAGTTTTTCATCTATACTGATTCTAATTTTTCCAAGTCTGTTTTTCAATGACATTATACTTAATGTAATTTTTATCACTTTTGCCTATTTATAAAGTATTTTTTTTTTGCTGAGAAAAAGATAGAGCTTTTCGTTCTTTGCAGGTCGACCATCCATGTCAGTTGTTGTTTGCACAGGAATAAGCTTCTCTGAGGAGGGCAGAGAGCAGCACTAATACGTGGGTAGACCAGTAAGTCTTTAGGAGTTGGTTTAATACCATGACCATCTAGCAGAATCGTTCCGTGCTGGGCCTTTCCCTAGGGTCTTTGACATATCTGGGCATAGGTTTTCAGACCCATTAATGATAGCAGATATGGGCTCCATCTTTTGGAGCAGCCTCCAGATGCAATCAGAAAGTGTGTAGTTGCTCCCATGATGTTTGCACCACTATTGCATCGTATTTTACCAGGCCGGTTTTTACTGTAGCTCATAGGGTTCACAGCGAGTGGGACTGATGACTGCTTTTCTCCTGTAGTAGTATGCTACAGCACTATGAAGGTTTGCCAGTACGGATCAAGATTCCAGGTAAGTGCTAGTTTTATTTCTCCATGTTCAAGCATGCAGCATCTTTAGCAGTAGGGTCATACTGTAATGTCTGAGGGCAGCCAATAGCATCAGCAATAGTCTGTTTGGGAATCTTTGAGATTCTATAGTCAACAAGACTAACAGAGGTAACCCATTCATAGCCATGATCTTTTTATTTCCTCACCTGTGGTGTCCAGTAGAGGCATCGTTGCTCTGTTACGAGGTAATTCAATTTAAATTCTTTTCACACATGTATGTGTGTATTTTGAGAAAGTTTCTTAGTAGTAGGTTCCCATATGACATTTTCAAAAGGTCTTTAGTGATAGTTATTGTTTTCCATGTATTTCTTCCTCTAGTCTTTCCTCCCTTTCCCCCATTGAAACAATCCTGTTCCATGATTCCTTCTTCTACCTTCTCTCCGCTGAAAACCCCCACCCCCCCAGCCCAGGCCCTTTACCAGTTTCCTGAATTTCTTCTAGCCCAGACCAGTTGCTTCTCAAGGGCCCTAAAGATATTGATGAAGATTAGTGATCCTGTAAATAGGTGTACAAAAAAAGATGAAAACATGGATGAGGGAGAAAGCACAGCGGGTTAATAAATGAGGTGTTCGGAGGCAAGTGCCTCCAAGATTATTTTAGCAATTAGCGGGAAGCGTTTTGTCACAAACAAAATAAATCTGTAATCAGAAAATAATTCGTAATCAGCTTTGCAAGTCAAATGGCTTTTTCCCATCCATCGAAGGCAGCTTGAGAATGAAATGATCCAGTGGAGAATGATATTTTCAGGGGATAAAGGCTCGGGATAGATTGTCTAGGCAATCAGTCAATAGCTAGGTCCTGGGCTTTATAAGAAAGCTATCTAAGTCTGAGCATGCCTGGGTTGCCAGCCAGCATCATTCCAACAGGGCGGATATTATAGGGAATGCTCCCCACACCCCTCACAAGCTGTCTAACCACACCAGGAAAAGAAAAACCTCCGTGATGGTTGCTTCCTGGAGCTTAGTAAATGTACACAGGAAAAACTTTGCAAGCCTGCTGTAAGGGATTGGGGTTCTGGCTCAGTCTTAGAATGTTTGCCCAGGATCCCCCAATGAGGGGATAAGGTGTGGCTCTGTTCTAGAGCACTTACCTAGAATCCTTGTTTCTGGACATCTCACTAGCTGATTTCCCTGGAGGGTATTTTTTCAAAGCCCATTTTAATGACATTGAGAGGATGATACAAAGAACGGGAGATAAGACCTGAGCCAGGGAAGACACTTCTCTAGAAGCCCAGCTCCAAGTGACCAAGAACTCAGTGTCCAGAGAAGTGCTATTTATCCTTAAAGGCATTCACGATTTTCACACATCATGTAGATTACTCTTTGTGCACAGATAACAAGTGTTTTAGGTGCTCCTAGGAACATGGTCTTTGTCCTAGTCAGCTTTAACTGCCAAAATAACAGTCTAGAGTCACAGTGTAGGAATTGTTTAGATCATACTGACCTCTAAGCAAGCCTGTGGAGGATGACCTTGACTATTAAGTGATGTAGGAGATCGCAGCCCACTGGGCCAGTGTCCTGGGCTGTATTAACTAAGCCTGAACCTGCTTGTGTGCCAGCCAGCAGTGTTCCGCCAAGATTTCTGCTTCAAGTTCCACCTTGAATTCTTGCCCTGACTTCCCTCAGTGACGGACTACGACCTAGAATTCTAAGTCAAATAAACACTTTCCTCCACTAAGTTACTTCTGGTTATGGCATTTGTCAAAGCAACAGAACGAAACTAGAACAGTCTTCATACATGGTTTTATTTCTTTGAAGACCAAAATGAAGGTTGAAAGTAGTTTTTGCAGATGAGCAGTTATCGAGGCAGACTCTATTAAGAACCAAGTTATCGATAATTTCCCTAAATGTAGTTATTGATCATAAAGGTTCAACTCAGAGGGAACATAATGAGCATGTCTGTCTTACTTAATATTTCTACTGCCGTGAAGAGACACCATGACCACAGCAATACTCATAAAGGACAGTCCACCGCCATCATGGCAGGAACCATGGTGGCAGACAGGAAGACATGGTTCTGGAGAGGTGGCTGAGAGTTCTACATCTGGATCCTCCGCAGCAGGAAGAGAATGTGACACAGTGGCCAGGCTTGAGCATCTGAGACCTCAAAGTGTACCCCAGTGACACACTTTCTCCAACAAAGCCGCACCTCCTAATAGTACCACTCCCTGGTGACCAAGCATTCAAGCAGATGACTCTGCGGGGGCATTCCTATTCAAACCACTGCAGTGTATCAGCTACTTTCCCCTTTTCGTCTGCAGATAAAATGGAAAATGCAAATAGAAGAGGACGTCTGGGCTGGGGAGATGCTGAGTTGGTAAAGCACCTGCTGTGCCAACTTGAGAGCCGGAGTTTGAGCTTCCACATCCATGCAAAATGCTGGGTATGGTGGTGTGTCTTTGTAGTCCTACAGCTGGAAGGGTGGAGACAGGAGGATCCCTAGGGATTTGCTATCAGCCAGCCTAGCCAAATGGACAAACCCCAACTCCCAGTGAGAGACCCTGTCTCAAAATTCAAGGTGTATGACACTTGAGGTGTTGACCTCTGACCTCTGGTCTCCACACACAGGCACCACACTTGCATACACATGCATATGCACCTCACACAGAGGAACACACACAACATGAGTGCGCACCCACGCACGCACGTGCGCGCGCACACACACACGAACAGAGTGTATTTATAGAAATTCAGTGTGCAGACTAAAGTCAGGATGCTTCTTTACATTTTTTTTCAAGACAGGTTTTCTCTATATCTTTGAAGCCTATCCTGGAACTAGCTCTTGTAGACCAGGATGGCCTTGAACTCACAGAGATCCGCTTGCCTCTGCCTCCCAAGTGCTGGGATTAAAGGTGTGTGCCACCATCGCCTGACTAGCCTTTAACTTTTTTTTTTAAAGATTTATTTATTTTATGTGGACGAGTGTTTTGCCTGCGTGTAAGTATGTATACCATGTGGGTGCCCACCAAGGTCAGAAAAGGACTTTGGATCCCCTGGAATTGACGTTATGGATGGTTGTGAGCCATTAACATGAATCCTGAGAACTGAACCCGGGTCATCTCCAAGAGCAGCAATGTCCCCTTAACTGCTGAGCCCTCCATCTCTTCAGTCCCCAAGACAAGAAGACCTTGAAGCCAGTGCTCAGTCTAACTAGATGGTGGGCAGCAGGCTGCCAGTCTCACAGTCACTGGCATTTTCTCTCCCAGTGTCTTAAATATTTAGAACGCTTGCTTAGGCTGCACGGATCCAAGAAATAAAATAGACTTATTTTAATAAAGGAGATGCCGGAACGTGCCCCTGTGATTTAGAAAGCCCATTTCATGGTGTGTGTCAGAGCAAGAAATTATGAATTTGGAAAGTCTTTGCTCTCTAGCTGAGGCTGCATTAATGATATTAGAATATTAAATATAATGGTCTTTCACATTCATTATCCTCCTGCTCGTTTGGAGCCCTTGTCTTCATGGGAGAACCGTGTCCAAGGGCGTGACGAAAGCACACAAGACTGAGGACGAAAGGCGTGATCCTGCAGCTGGCTGTTGGTTTTGGATCTCAGTGCTCGGGTCTTCCTTGCTTCTTCCCTCATTTCATTTTGAAAGGGTTCGACTAATCCCTTCCCATCATTCACCAGCTTTAGTACTTCGACAGGTCTGAATTTATGTCCTACCCCAAGTCAATAAAAGCAAACTCGTTCTCTGGTGCATTAGACCCAATTCTTCTCTAACTCCATTTTGGTACCCACAACCCATAACCGTTTGTTACAGATTTCAAAAGGAGAGAGTTTAGAGTTTCACGCCACAGAAAAACACATTGCTCGGGTTTGACCCTAACTCTCTATAGGTGTGTATCAAGGGCACTTACTTTACTCCACATATAAGAACAAGTGCGTGTCCATTAAGAGCAAATGCAAGTGGGGTTTGAGGGTACAGGTGTGCAATCCCAGCATTTTGACTGTAGAGGCAGGAGGATCAGGAGCTTAAGGTTACTTGTGACTACATAGCAAGTTTCAGGTTAGCCTGGGCTACATGAGACCCTCTTAAAAATAGCAACACTACCACCACCACCATCACCACCATCATCATAACTATCACCACCATCACCACCACCATTAGTAACACAACCACCATCACCAGCACCGACACCATCATCACAACCACCACCACCACCACCACCACCACTGCTACCACCACCACCTTCACCATCACTACCACTACCACCATAACCACCATCATCATAACTATCACCACCATCACCACCACCATTAGTAACACAACCACCATCACCAGCACCGACACCACCACCACCACCACCACCACCATCACTACCACTACCACCACCACCACCAAAACCAAATATGAATATAGCAACTCACACCTATAATCCAAAGACTAAGGAGGCTGAGACAGGAGGATCATGTATTTGAGTCAATTTGGGTACACAGTGATACCCTGTCTCAAATAAAACAAAATAAAAAACCATTACTACCACCACCACCACAACAGCAATAAACGTCCCCCACCTCCAAAAGTGTTGAGGTTGGATTTTGTCAACTTGGCAGGAACCTAGATATATCTGGGAAGAGGGAATCCTAACTGAGAAAACACCTCTATAAGATTGGCCTTAATTAGTGACTGGTATGGGAGAGTCCAGCCCACTGTGGGAGGTACCATCCCAGGGCAGATGGTCCTGGATGGTGTAAGAAAGCAGGCTGAGAAGGCTCTGAGGAGCAAGCCAGTAAGCAGCATCCCTCCATGGCCTCTGCATCAGCTCGAGTCCCTGTTCTTGACGTCCTTTGATGTATCTGTCCTTTCATTCTTTTATTAATGAAACTAAGAACCCCACAATGGGACCCCAATTTTCTAGGCATCCTTGAACTCCCAAGATTTCTGGTAATGTGTCTTTCCTAACTTTTAACTCTACATTGAGAAAGAAAGCAACCCTGTTCGTGCACTTATAGATCACATCACTGGGACCTTGAACTTCCAAACCTCTGAATTGAATAAACGCCCTTTTCATTGTAAATAACCTGTCTTAGGGTTTCTATTGCTGGGAGGAAACACCATAACCACAGCAACTCTTATAAAGGAGAAACATTTAATTGGGTTACATTTTCAGAAATTCAGCCCATTATCATCATGGTGGGACATTGTGGCATGTAGGCAGACGTGGTGCTGGAGAAGTAGCTGGGAGTCCTACATCTTATTGGCAACAGGAAGTGGTCTGCAACACTGGGTTGTATCTTGAGCATATATGAGACCTCAAATCCCACCTCCACAGTGACACACTTTCTCCATCAAGACTACACCTACTCCAACAAGGCTACACCTCCTAATAGTGCCACTCCCTATGAGATTATGGGCACCAATTACATTCAAACTACCACATAGACTGTCTCAGGTATTTCATTACAGAGATGAAAAACTGACAAATGCAAGTTATGACCAAATCTGTCTGGCCAACTTACAGTCTTACTCTGGAACATATTTTGGTTTTCCACTGCTGTTGAGTGAAGTTCAGGTGTTTTGTTTCAGTAATGTGAAGTTCATATAGACTATATATATATATATATATATATATATATATATATATATATAGCAAATTGTATAATCCCCATGCCAACCAGGATGCAGAAACACAACAGGAAGTGGCAGAGGGCATGGCATATTTTCAAAGGCTTGTCTCTGGTGACCTGCTTTCTCTGACCAAATCCCATATCCTTCAGATTTTGAATTCATCCATGGATAAAACTATCAATCATATCTGAATCCTCATGATCTGTCTATGGAAATTCTGTCACAGACACATGCAGAGACAGATGTTGTCAACATTTCAGGCACATCTGTCTATCAATAACTTTGTTTGTCTCTTATCTACCATCTATCTACATTCTGTTTGACTCTATCTATCTATCTATCTATCTATCTATCTATCTATCTATCTATCCATCTATCATCTATGTATCTGTCTATCATCTATCTACTATCTATATCTATACATCTATCTGTCTATAATCTATCTGCCTATCATCTATTATCTCTCTATCATCTATGTATCAATTTGTCTATCATCTACTATCATCTATATATATCTGTGTCTATCATCTATTAATTTATCTGTCTGTCTATCATCCATCTATCTATTATCTACCTATCTATTATCTATCTGTCTATCATCTATCTATCTATCTATCTATCTATCTATCTATCTATCTATCTATCTATCTATCTATCTATCTGCCTACCATCTGTCTGCTACCTTTCTGTCATCTATCTATGTATCTATCTGCTGGTCATCTATCTATTATCTGCCTGTCACCTCTACCTGTCATCTATCTAGTATCTGTGTGTCTGTCTTCCATTTATCATCTATCGATCATGTGTCTATCATGTATCTGTCACGTGTCTATCATCTGTCATCGCTCTATCAATCGTCTGTCATATCTATCTATCATATATAGGCGCGTATCCACCATTTATCTACCTATCCACACATCTGTCTTCCTAATGTCCACATATGCACTCTGCTGAGCAGAGCAGGGTTCATACTGAGGTCTGTCTCATCCCCAGCCGGAGCTTTTGCTCTAACACAGGTTAGTAGCAATTTTCTGTAAAGAGCCCTAAAGTGAATACTTTAGTTGCTATGGTCTCAGTAGCTCCTGCTCAGTGCTGCCCTAGCAGTGCCGAAACAGCTGTTTACAACACATAAACAAATGTGTATGGACATCTTCTCGTAAAATACTATTTACCCCCAAAGGCAGGGAACTAGAGTCACACAAAGCCTCTGCTTTGTCCTGCTGTCCATTTCTAGGATGATTCTGGGTAGAAGAGAGCGTAGAGAGAGGTGGCTATGCACTCTGCACGATGGCTTTGAGAGATGAAAGGTAATTTCACGAGGCAGGAGCAGATGGCGTTCATGTGAGGTATGGGAATTGAAGGATAGGTAAACGTGGGAAATGTGATGGGGAATCAAGTCTCACAGATCTAGTTGTTAAGCAAAGTTCTACCATGTGGCCCAGCCTTTTCTAGGCCTTGGGAACATTGAATGGAGAAGTAAATAAAACCAGCTTTTGAGACTGGGAGTTTGAGTCAGTGACTGAGTGCTTGCCTCCCAAGTACAAGGCCCTGGCTTCAACCCCAGCACTGATAAATGAACACATAAATAAAACATTAAAAAAAAAATCTATCCCTTGTCTTCAAAACAGGTGGCAGTTTGGAAGAGAGAGAGAGAGAGCTCTGGAAGGTTACAGTACAAAGGGAAGATAGAATTTTTCAACGCTTTACTATTTGTATCTGGGTCTCTGGAAGCTTCCATCGCTTCCTGGAAAGGTCTGTCTTTCCTCTTAGTTAATCCTTGGAAATTCCCTTCCAGACCCTTCTGGGGGCATGACTCCTAGATCATTCCAGATCCAATTAGGTCAACAAGATTAATCATCACAGATGGTATTGGAAGGTGTGGGATGTTTAAGAATATAAAGTTTGGTCCTATGAGGGTATGCCTTTAAGAAGAACATTGGCCTTCCTCTTTCTCTGGTTTTGCTCCCCTGCTGCCATGAGGTAGCTTTCTGTGCTGTGTATTCCTGTGATGACATTTTGCCTTGCCACAGCCTTAGGAGCACTGGGATCCAACTGACCCTGGACTGAAACCTCCATAGCTGTGAACTAAAAATAAACCCCTTCTTTCCTTGCTTTTTCAGTTTCAAGTATGCATGTGGGTGTGTGCGTGTGGGTGTGTGCGTGTGGGTGTGTGCACAAGAGTGTGTGCATGTGGGTGTGTGCGTGTGGGTGTGTGTGTGTGGGTGTGTGCACAAGAGTGTGTGCATGTGGGTGTGTGTGGGTGCATGCATGTAGGTGCATGCATGTGGGTTGTGTGCACTTGAGTGTGTGCGTGTGGGTGTGTGCACGTGGGTGTGGACATGTGGGTGTGGGCATGTGGGTGCGTATGTGTGGGTGTGTGCTTGCAGGTGTGTGCACATGAGTGTGTGCATGTGTGTGTGAGCACGTGGGTGTGTGCGTGTGGAGGTCCAAGGTTGATACTGGGAATCATTCCCAGTCATTCTCTCCCCTTATTCAACAAGACTATCTCTCCATCAAAACCAAAATTCATTGATACATCTAGTCTTGTTAGATTCCTCTGGGGACACCCGGTCTCTACTTTCTGAGACTGGACTTACAGACCACCCAGCATTCACTCGGATGTTGGTGACCTAAACTCTGGTATTTGTACTTGCTCAGCAAGTGCTTAACCATGGAGCCATCTCTCCCACCCACCCTCTCTCTTTAAGGGAATTGGGAAAGTTCCTCTTTTGTGTGGTATGTGTGTATGTGCTGGATAAACTTTTTTAAAATTATAATTACATCATTTCCCTCCATTTCCTTTATTCCCTATAACTCACACATATATGTATATGGATATATAGATACATACATATATGTGTGTGTGTGTTGCGTGTCTGTACATATACATACACACATACATTCCACTGAGTCTGTTCCGTGTTTCATGTACACGATTTCAGGGCTGTCCACTTGGTATTAGATAACCAACTAGGGGGTCCTCCCGGGGGGAAAAACTACTTCTACTCTTAGCATCCTTTAGTTGCCTGTAGTTCTTTGTCTAGGGTGGGACCCTCAGAGATTTACCCCTTCCAAGTTTGCATATCTATTATTGTGGTCTTTGTTCAGGTCTTGGCTAAGCAGCCATATTGTTGAGGTATCACGGCTGAAGCTTCCTTGCCATTTCTAGAAGATATAATCTCACCTCACACATTTGCTGATCCTCTGTATCTTAGTGTTTCTTCTGAACTAAGGAGCTGTGATGTAGATGCAGTCATTAGGGTTAAGGACCCACATTTTGACCAGTGGTGGTAAAATGATCCATGTGAGATAGATATCGACAATCACATCGATCAAAGCAGACCTAAAATAAAGTTCGGGACAAGAAGGGGTTACCTTAGTTATCTCAGTGGTTTTCTGTAATGATCTCTCTGGCAAAGAAAAGTGATAGTTATTCTTTTTCTTTTTGTTTGGTTTTTCGAGGCAACTAGCTCTTGTAGATCAGGCTGGCCTTGAATTCAGATATCTGTCTACCTCTGCCTCCCAAGTGCTGGGATTAAAGGCGTGTGCCACCCCCACCCAGTGATCGTTAGTTATTCTTGACTGTCAACCCAATTAGACCAAGAATGGCCCAGAAGACACAAGCTGTTTTTTTATTCCTTTTTTTACCTTGTCTTTCATATCATAGTAGACTTAACCCCACGAAGCCAGGAACCAAACAAACCTTCCTTCTTTTTAAAATGATTGTCTTACACATTCTCTCAGTGACGGGAAGATGGCTAAAGGAGTCCCATACTAAGACGGTAAGTTGGAGAGTATTATCCAAGTTCTTCTCCGAGCCTCAAGGAGAGATGAGACTAATGGTTATCTATTGAGCAAAGAATAAGCATGAAACAAATTTCTCCCATCCTACCCTACTACAGTTACTCTGTTGTGTGCTGTTGTATTTCCTCCTAATTGAAATGTTTCCTCCAAACAAAAAACAAAAAAACAACAAAAGAAATGTTTCCTCCTGGAAGGAGGATGGAGGCTCATAAAATTCAGGAAGTAAATAAACGTCACAAATGTGGGAAAGCTGAAACTAACTAACAAGAAGTACGAGTCCGTGGCCCCTCCCCAGGGCTGTGGAAACAGCAAACAACTGGCTGGGGCTGACATTCTACCACCTTGCTTGCTGCATGGAGATCCCACAAGGAGCTCCAGGGATGTGGTTTTCATGAGTTGTATTACCTTCTAGGGTGGGCTTTTTGTAATGTAGCTGCTTTTGGGTCATTCCTGTTCCTCTAAGTAGCTTCTCACCCATGCTTCTTCAGTTAGGAACTCAAAAAAATTCTCTGGTTTTGCCAAGTTGGATTTTGGTAGGATCATTGACCTTGGTTTGTCATAGGGTGAGTGGACGTTTGCATACCCCTGGGAAAAGTCTCACACAGAGTGCGTATGTGTGTATCTGAGTGGGGAAGCCAGAGGACAATGTTGTGTGCCATTCCTCAGACACTGGCCACCTTGATTTTTTTTTTTTTTTGAGACAGTGTCTCTCAAAGAACCTGGAGCTCACCAAAAAGACAAATCAACAAGCACCATGGATCTATTTGTCCCCTAAGTGCTAGGATTACAAACACACACTATGTGTAGCTTTAAAAACATGGAACTCAGATCCTTGTGTATATAACCTCTTCTAGTTGGTGTTATCTGCCAGCTTGACACAACCGGGCGTCACCAGATCAGATGGGCTTGTGGGTGACGCCTTTTGGGATTTGCCTTGACTGTTAATTGGTGTAGGAGGGTCCAGTCCATTGTGGGTGGACCATTCCCTAGGCAAATGGTCCTGGGTTGTATAGAAACATATCTAACCATAAGTCTGTGAGCATTTCTCTGTGGTTTCTGCTTCAAGTTCCCATGTGAGTCCTGCCCTAACTTCTTCATTGATAGAGTGTGACCTGGAATTTTAAACCGAATGATCCCTGTCCTCCCCTCAGTTGCCATCAGCCAGTGTTTTGTCATAGCAGCGGGAAAGAAACTAGAACACAAGCAAAGCACTTTACCAACTCAACCATCTCTCTGGTCCCTCAGCCTCTTTCCTAAGAATTGCCTTATTGCGGACGCAGTTTTTGAAAGGCTGAATCTGGTACCTGTTTGAAAGAGTTAACACATTCCATTTGGAAAAAAAAAGAAATTAAAAAAAAACGTAACCATGTGGTGACAGAGAATTTGTTCTCTCCTTTGGGCAGCAGCTACAGGATTCCTCGCCAATTAGAAGCATCTGGTCCTCATAGGAGATGCATCCCTGGTTGAGCTGGCAGGTACCTATGGATGTGACACTCTGTGAAGTTCCTGATGGCCCATCTGTGATGTCTTCCCTTCCCAGAGACTGGGCCCCTCCCTCCTCCTCTCCAACTAGTCTGCTTTTCATTTGAAATATTTTTAAACACTTAGAACTGAAAAAGCAAGACCATCTCTACTATCTCCCTCCTCCTTCTCCCTTCCCTTGTTCTCTCTCTTCTTGTCCCCCCTCCTTCTTTTAAATAGAGATGAGAGTGGTACTCTAATTTGCTTTTTCAAGTTTATTTCATTTTAATTATTTTTTAGATTTATTTATTTTTTCAATGGTGTGTGTGGTATGTACACCACATGTATGAGGGTGCCCTCGATGGGAGATGAAGACATCAGACCCCCTGGAGGTGGACTTACAGGAGGTTGTGAGCTTCCTGACATGGGTGCTAGGATCCTAATGCAAGAGCAGCGAGTGTTCTCAATCACTGAGTCAACTCTCCAAACCCTGGCTTTTCCAAATGTGATCAAAGGGGGCATCTACAACAGGGATAGTCATGATGGACGTTTATTTGTGTAAGAGTGTACATGTGTGCCACAGGGCACTTGTGGGTGCCAAAGAACAACTTGCAGAAGTTGTTTCTTTCCTGCTATTCTACTATATGGGTGCCTGTGTGTGTGTGTGTGTGTGTGTGTGTGTGTGTAGATGTGTTGACTAAGATTTCTGTCCCTCTCGGTCTCACAGCTGTTAAGCCCCAAAGAAACACACAGAGGTCTACATTAATTATAAACTGATTGACCTAGTAGCGTAGTTCAGGCTTCTTATTAACTCTCATAATTTATATTAGCCCATAATTCTTGTCTGTGTTAGCCACGTGGCTTGGTACCTTTTTTGGCGAGGCAGTCATATCTTGCTTCCTCTGTGTCTGGGTGATGACTGCAGACTGACTCTTTCTTCCTCCCAGAATTCTCCTGTTCTCATTGCCCCGCCTCTACTTCCTGCCTGGTTGCCCTGCCTATATTTCCTACCTGGCTACTGGCCAATCAGCATTTTATTAAAATACAACTGACAGGATACAGACTATTGCCCCACAGCATGCATGCGTGTGTGAATCTCAGGTACTCAGGCTTGGTGGCAAGCATCCTTTATTTTGCTGAGCCAGCTGGCTGGCCCGCTGCCCATGATTTATCGAGCAGTTATACACCCTGGCATCTGTGCCCAACATTTTACATGCATCATCTCACTTAACTACTGAAACACCGTGTGAGTGTGTCAGTGCCATCAGCAGCCCACTTACAGAGAAGGAACACAGATTTCCCAAAGTGTAACTTCCCTAGTCCAGTGTCACATGGTACCTGAGGGGTTCAACGGAATCCTAGCACCATGCCGTCAGGGTTCACCGCTCATACTGGCAGATCTAAAAGTCTTTATAATATATATAAAATATGTTATATAATTATATAATGCATTTTTACATAAATAAAAATACACAATAAATTTATAGATAAATTTGTAAAATATATAATATAAAATATATAATGTGTATGTATAAAACATATATAATATATAAACTTGTGATCCCTTCCTGCCTCTCTGCCCCATTATCCCTGAATCTAGCACTTTCCTGAACTCTCAAACTATTCACTGTAACGTTTTTTTCAGGTGGATAGGGCTCTCTCCTGGAATTCTTCTCTCCCTGGTGCCCTAGTTTCATTTCTGTTGCTGTGATAAAGCAGCCTGACCCAAAGCAGAGAAGAGGAGAGAAGGAGTTTGCATGGCTTTCACTTCTTTGTCACAGTCCATTTTCTTCGGGGAAGTCGCGGCAGGAACTCTAGCAGCCAATCCCATCCCATCCCCAGTCAAGAGTATAGAGAAAGGGATGTGCCCACGCTGCCTGCTTCTTCTCGTTAGCTAGCCTTCATCCAGCTTTCTCCTGTCTCATACAGATCAGGGCCATCTGCCTCGAGAATGGTGCCACTTACAATGGGCTGCGTCCTCCCGCACCAATTAACCATCTCGACAACCCCCCACAAGCCCAGAGGCCAACCTGGTCTAGGCAGTTCCTCAATGAAGGCTCTTTTCTCGGGTGAGTCTTTCTAGGCTGTAAGTTGACATTTAAAACTAACCATCACGTTCACGGTTCTCGTGAATGCAGCCTTTCATTTCTTTCCAGTCTAAACCTTATTAACCAGCCTGTTTTTCCAAATGGACTCTTGAATGAATGAACGGGAAGAGAATGAGATGCAGCTGTTATTCAGACACACGGGTTTCACTCATTGAGGGAAAGAAAAGGCTTGGGTCTTAATGGAAAACCAAGAATTCTACAGATGAGCCCTTCAGCCTCCTCGCAAAGGCTCAGAAATTGGAGAACTTTCGTGTTGCCCAGCTTGTGGTCTTTTATTTTAAGCCACAGTGGGATTAAACAGGGATGGTAGCAATCGAATACATGCATTATTTTCCCTAAATAGAGGATGCATCTGGCTACTTCATCCCCTTTCAATTTCAAATGTGATTTGTTCAAATCCCTCAATTTAAAGCAATAGATCCTCTTTAAATAATAGAACACACAACCTCCTACCTTCCCATGAAAAGACAGAGGTTGTGTGAGTGTGTGCAGCTGTATGGACATGCATTTGTGTGCATGTCTCTGTGTCTGTCTTTATGTGCATGCCTCTGTGTGTATTGTTGACGTATATACATTTGTGTGTAAATGTATGTGTGTATTGTGTATCTAGATGCATTTATATGCATGTGTATTTTTTATTTGCTTATATGGGCATGCTAATAGGTATATATGTGTTTGCATATTATGGATGTATATGGATTTGTGTGCACCTATGTGTGTGAGTTTATATGTATATGCCTGTGTGTGGGCTGTGGATGTATATGCATTTGTGTGCATGTGTGTGTGTACTGTTTATCTATAATGTATATATATGCATGTGTATACTTTTGTTTACATGTGCATACTTGCATGTACATATGTTTGTTTATTGTATATGTATATGCATTTGTGTGCAGATATGTGTATCTTTTTATATGTGTGCTGTTTCTCTGTGTATATGTATGTGCAAATGCAATAGTATGCATGGGTACATGTATATTCTCATGCCTATGTACATATATATTCATGTGTGTATATGTATATTTACTTATTTATATGTTACTGTGTCCAAAATTCCTGAAAAACATCCTCGGGGGGATTTATTTTGGCACGGGGTTTCAGGAGAAACAGTCTATCATGGAAAGTGTGATGATTACTCTTAACTGTTATCCTAACACAACCTAGAATCACTTGGAAGAATTTTATTGACCAATGTTTTAGGTCAGGTTGGCTCATGGGCACATCTATGAGAGGTTGTCTTGATTGTTAACTAGCAGATCCCACTGTGAGCAGCACTATTCCCTGGGCCCAGTGGTTCTGGGCTATGTAAGAGTGGAGGGTAATGGCCGAAAGCAACCAGACAGCATGGGTACTTTTGTGTTTTCTCTGTTCTTGACTATAGCTGCTTTGAGTTGTTGACTTGATTTCTTTCCCCCTTGTATCCAAATGTTACAGTTCATCACCAAGTGGAAGTTAGGGCTGGAACTCAAGGCCTCATATCCACAGTCAAGAGCAGAGAGAGCAAATGTATCCATGCTGCCTGCTTGCCTGTCATTTCTGTTCCGCTGGCTTTCTTTACTCTTCAGCAGTTCAGGGTCCACATTCAGGGTGGGCTTCCCCACCTTAGCTAACAGTCAAGACAACCTCCCACAGACATGCTAATAGGCCAAGCTAGATAATTCCTTGAGACTCTCTTCCTGAGTGAGTCCAGTTGGTGTCAAGTTGACAATGACAATCAATCAATTCACCACCTTAATTAACCTAGACAATTCCTAAGAGCTGCGTGGTTCTAGATCCCGTCAAGCTGATAATAGGTATTAAATGTCATGACCTCCGTTTAACCAGTTCCCACTGCTGAGATGACATTTCCCCCCTCCTCTTCCTTTGGCTGTGTTTAAAGGCAGCACCTGTCTTTCCAGATTGGCAGAGCACAGAATCGTTTAATGTGTTGGAAAGATTCTTTGAAGTTGGAAGGCTTGCTTTGTCTTGAAACCCTCTCTTCCTGCTGTGTTCTGCAAGATTCTGCACAGTCATGACTTTCCCTGGAAGTTGCTACCTTCTCTGAAAAGTGGAGGAGGTGGCTTAATAAATATGCAGCAGACTAACACATATGTAAATGTATGAGTGGAGGGGCTATGCTGCTTGGTCTCCATTATCAACTTGATAGGCTCGAGAATCACCCAGGAGAGAGAAATCTCTGGGCATGTCTGTCAGGGGGTTTCTAGCTTGAGTTCATTGAGATGGGAAGACCCACCATAAATATGAGGGGCACCGTACCATAGGCTGGGATCCTGGATGGGCTAAGAAGAGAAAGCGAGTTGAATACTCTCATTCATTTCTCTGCTTTCTGCTATGTTCTATGAGCACGTAGGATGGATTTGTTGACTTCTTGCTATAACGAAACTAACAGAAATGGACTTTTCCTGGAGATTGGGAGTTCAGTATCAAGAGGATGGGCAGCTCGCTCTCTTGAAGACCATCACTCTCCACGGCTTGAAGTTGTCTTCATTCTTGTATGTGCACATATGTGCGTTATTGTATGTATATGGGTACATCTGTGTATATAGTATGTGTATGTGTGTATGTGATGTAGGGGCTAGCGCACACTTGGTTTTTGTTACTCAGGAATGCTATTCCCTTTGCTTTAGACAGGGCTGTCATTGACCCAGAACTGGTCAAATAGACTATGTTGGATAACCAGGGAGCCCCAAGGGTCTGCCTCTGTTTCCCCAGCATGCCACCACAGTTAGATTTTTATCTTTAATGTAGACTCCCATCATTGAACTCAGGTCCTAGGTACAGCAAACTCTGCCCGCTCACCTGTCTCCCAGCCCCCAGGCGGTTGCTCTCCGTGTCCCATCTGTCCCTTTCTCTATGTGTATCTGTGTACTAGGACACCAGTAAGGTTGGACTGGATCCCACCAATATGACCTCATTTTACCTAAACTACTTCTTTAATGACCTTTAAAGTTCTGTGTATTCGGTATGCCCAAGTCTAGGGGTTATTACATCAGTATGTGAATTTGGGGGTGCTTACAGCTCCCTCAGGGGGCACAAATGCAGGCTTCTTTCCTTTCCCTTCTTCTGTTTTATGAGCCGTTTGGAACACGTTGCCACTCTCATTTTCTTGGCCTGTGATGTGTTCTTAATGGCATTAATTCTTCCTCTGAAGGGCCTCTAAATATAGCTCCCCATCTGCCGCCAGGCAGTGAGTTATCACTCATCACCCACTTACCGGTGGCTTCCTTACACGCACAGAGGAGGAAAAGCTGTGGGAACTCAGGGAAGGCATGTCCTCTGTGAGGCTCTCAGTCAGTGCAGGTCCGTAGAAAAGCTGGTAGTCAAGTGAGGCTCCAGAACCTCCAAGAACACAGACAGATGCCCAGACTCCAGCACTCTGCCATTTGCGGGCTGGAGAGATGGCTCAGCAGTTCGGCTCCCAGTATCCATGTTAGAGGGTACACAAGTGTCTGTAACTACAGTTCCAGGGGATCTGAGACCTCTGGTCTCTGCTATTGTGCACTCACATACATTCACATTGATGGGCATGCCCATCTCCATAAATAAAAAGAAAATAAACCTCAAAAAAAGATTGTGCTATCATTGATTCTCTGGTATTTGCATCTTGCTTACTGACTTGGAGACTAGGGCTCTATGCTAGCTAATTTTATGTCAACTAGACACAGGCTAGAGTCATCTGAGAGGAGGGAACCCCAGTTGAGGAAATGCTTCCGTAAGACTGGGCTATAGGCAAGTCTATAGAACATTGTCTTAGTGATTGTTGGGGGAGGATCCAGGCCATTGTGGGTGGTGTCATTGCTGGGCTGGTGGTCCTGGATTCTATAAGAAAACAGGGTGAGCAAGCCACTACGAGCAAGCTAGTTAACAGTATTCCTCCATGGCCTCTGCATCAGCTCCTGCTTCCAGGTTCCTGCCTTGTTTGAATTCCTGTCCTGACTTCCTTTGATAATGTGGAAACATAAGCCTAATAAACCCTTTCCTCCCCAAGCTGCTTTGGTCATGGTGTTTCGTCACAGCCATAGAAACCCAAATGGACAGGCTCTTTTCACTTCCTCTACAGCCACGCATCAGCACAGACAGTGGTGGAAATTTCTGCTCATAAAACAGACAAGTGGCCTGGGGCCCCGGAGACAGCTCAGTGTGCAGAGTGCTTGCTGTGTGAGCAAGAGGGCCTGAGTGCCAGTCCTGGAACCCAAATAAAAAAGCCAGCTGGGGTGGCACATATTTTAATCTTAGTACCGGGAAGGCGGGATAAGGGGGATCCCTGAAACTTAGCCTTTCAGTCTTAGCCAGTGAGAGACCCTGCCTCAAAAATAAATAACACAAGAGAACCCAAAAATAACCAAGGTGGAGGGTGTCTGAGGAATGCTGCCAAGTTTGACCTCTGGTCTTCACAAACCTGTGTACTCATACATAACCCATTTGTAAAACACATACACACGCATAACACAAATGCATACATACACACACACATACACACACACACGCACACATACAAATGCATACATACACACACACACATTTCCTCTTATAGTGCACAGTGTCTCCTGCCAACGTTGATTGACATCCCCACATCAATTAGGGAGACTGTTCACCATACAGACACGAGCTGGCCCTGTCAGTGTCGTTGTCTGTTCTTGGAACAACGGCCTTAGCTCCTTGCTGGCCAATCTGCTGCCGATTGGCTTATTTCAGTAACCCTCACAGAGATGTACAATTCGACTCCATGGTTAATCCTTGTAAAGTTCTAGGTTTCAATTACAGAGTTAATTACTTTTTGCCATATTGCTCCCATTAAAGACATTTTCATTATGAAATCAATTTGTTGGAACCAAAGAACTGTGTAAGATGGAAGAATGATTGTCCACTGCTAGGCAGTCTCTTTCTGCATTCAGGTGACAGGCTCAAGTCTTTGTTTCAGATTCCAGCCCCTCGTTCATTCAACAGTCACCCATGAATCACTTCCTTTATGTTCAGTCCTAGGTAATGGAGGTCACAAAAGCATGTAGACTCTTTGTTGCTGTGGTAAACCTCTGAGAAGAAAATGAAGTCTAGATTTATTTTGGATCATAGTTTCAGAGGTTTGTCTTTGAGAACATGTATTGCTTCAAGCCTGAGGTGAGGCTGACTGTCATGGCAGTGGGAGTATCTGGCAGGGACTGTTCATAGCGTGGCAGACAGGAAGCAGGAAAGAGAGACAGGAAGTGGTCAGGGATAAGATGTCCTTCAACATGATCTACTTCCTTTATTGAGCTCTGCTGTCTAAGACTCTTTCTTAATATTGACTTTCTTAATGGATTAATCCACAGAAGAAGGGAAACCCTTTATGAGCCAGTCACCTCTCCACGGTGCCATCAGCTGGGGACTAAGACCACAACACGTGAGCCTTGGGGGAGGTACTGAGTATCTCAAGGACAAAAGAAGGGAGGTCAGATGTAGTTTCTCCCGTTGGAGGGTCACAACAGAAAGCTAGAAAAGGAGTGAGTTATCTCAGAAGGACGAGCCCTGCAGCTGGATGTGTCCGAACGCACCTGGAGCATAAGGAGGGAGAAGTGATGAGCTGGGAATTCATTCCAGATAAAGTGAAAACTTGCATAGCTCTTCTAGGATGCATAGGTATTCAGCAGCTCGAGGGTGTATTAGCTGGCTTCCTGGCACTGTGCAAAAGTACCCGGGAAGATACTGCTCTAAGGAAGAAAGATGTACTTTGGCTCATGGTTTCAGAGATTTTGGTCCATGGTTGCTTGACCCCCTTGCTTTGGGTGTGTGACGAGGCAGAGCATCGTGGCCGCCAGCAGAAGGCAGAGGGGAACTGCTTATTTCATGGAAGCGAGGAAGCAGAGAGGCAGAAGGGAGAAAGAAGGAAAAGGAGGAGAGAGGGGAGTATTGTGTTTTTCAATGTGTTTATCTTATGTGTTTGTGCATGTGTTTGTGTGAGTGTATGCCACATGTGTGCTGGTGCCCATGGTGGCCAGAAGAGGGTGTCAGATCCCAGGAAACTGTGGTTACAGGCTGATGTGGGTGCTAGGAAAAGAACTCAGGTCCTCTGGAAGAGCAGCAAGTGCTCTTAACCACTGAGCCCTCTTTCCAGCCCCTAGAGGGCATTGTTTTATGTGTGTGTGGGGTGCATGTGTACATACTTGCATGTGTGCAGGTGCACATGCGTGAGTGTCCATGTGGATACCTGAGGTTGGCCCCAGATAGCTTCATGAATCACTCTCCAATGCACAGATTGAAGCAGAGTCTTTCTCTGAAGTTGGAGCCCACCATTTTGGCTAGCCCTGTTACCCAGTTTTTTCGGGGAATGCTCATCTCTGCTATATTGAGATCATAGATGGGTCACTACGCCCACCTGGCATTTACACGGGCTCTCAACTCTGTTTCTCTTTCTTGTTTTCCTCATGCTTTCTTGACAGAAGCCTTACCCATTGCCGTCTCTAAAGAGAGCCTTCTTCCTGAGTATAATACTGGTTCTAGGGAGGCTAAGGAAACTCCACTTAACTGTTCAATCATCTGTGGCTGTCTGGATGCTGATTCTATTTGATTCTACATCCAGATGCTCAGAGCCACAATAAAGCTTAGCATTTACTCTGTGGGTGGGGCTGGGGGAGACAGCGACTCAAAGCTTGAGAAACACCAGTTGTCAACCATTGGGCAGACTCTGTCCTCTTTTTAAGAACGTTAAGTTATATTTGTTATTTATTATTGTGTGCATTGTGTACATGTGTGTGTGGAGGTCAGAGGACAACTTGCAGGAGTCAGTTCTCTCCTTCTGCCATGTCCCTCTTAGAGATGGAACTCAGGTCATCAGGCCTTCACCCACTGAGCCCCCTCTATCTGGCCCCAGCCTTCTCAATGCCTGTGCACTCTCTCCATGGTGCGGGTGGACCATTAAGTATTTGGCTACTTATTCAGCTATTGATTCGGTGTCCAGATTTTTGCCCCAGGGTGAACACTGCTGTTCACAGATGGCGCCTTTCATTTCTATGCCACCACTTTGTAGGGTAGAAATCTGGGTCACAGGAGAGCCGGTTTTAATTTTGTGATCAATGCTACCCATTTGCTCTTCCCAAAGGCAGAAACACCTCCCACTGGACTCCCTCCCTTACCAGGAGCTCATACCAGGTGTGAGCAGTGCCTGCCGGTTTAATTTGCATCTCTTTGACTAGCAGCCAGTGTGAGCATCTTTTCACACTATGAGCGGTCAGGTGGCTTTGCTCTTGACATAGATCCTCGACTCCAGGTTTTCATTGTGGTGTTTATCATTTCTTGTTAATTCCCAAGAGCTCCTTGTCTATTATACATATTTGCCTTTAAACTAACTTACATCTGTACTGTAACTACTACTCTAGTTCCATTCTGTTGCTGAATTAATACCATGACTAACAGCAGCATGGAAGAGGAGAAGGTTTATTTGGCTTACACACCAGATCACAACCCATCATTGAGGGAAGACAGGACAAGAACTTGAAGTAGAAATCATGAAGGAATGCTGCTGGCTGGCTTGCTCAAAGGCTTATATTCATTCATATATCTTTCTTATATAGCTCAGGACCATCTGCCTAGGGAATGGTGCTGCCCACAGTGGGCTGGGCCCTCCTGCATCAATTAACAACCAAGATGATCCCCCCACAGCCCAATTCAATCTGGGCAGTTCCTCAATTGCAACTTCCTGCTGAGGTTGACTCTAAACTGTGTCTAGTTGTCAAAACTAACTTAGACAAGTACTTCATCTTTCCCACATATGTCTTCATTTACAATTCTTGTTTAAAATGTACACGATTATCGTGTTTAACTTTATAGCTTTGGAGTTTCTCGTCTAGGTGTGGAGAATCGCTTTAATGTTCCAATGTGTATATGATCTCTTAGACTTTCTTGGAAACTCTTTGCTTTCCCTTTCACATTTTTGTTTTCTGACTCAGGAGTTGCCTGGTTGGGGAAATGGCTCAGTTGGTAAGGAGCTTCCTGCTCAAACCTGAGGACCAGAGTGGGATCCTCAGGCCCATATAAAAAGCTAGCGTAGCAACAGGTGTTTGCAATGGCATTGCAGGGAGGCAGAGGCAGGTAGAATGCTGAGTAAGGCTAACCAGCCAGCCCAGTTTAACTGATGAACTTCAGTTCCTAGTAAGAGACTGTGTCTCGGAAAAATCAAAGTGGGTAGCATCTGAGAGAAGCATCCCTTAACATCTCTGAGCTTGGCTCCATCTTTTAAATGAGGGAGGAAATAAGCTCAACCCAACCCAAAACCTCCGTATGCACAATCATTGTGAGAACAAAAAGGCATGTTTGGAGTGGTCCTGGAACGGGGTCCACAGTGGCTTCTTCATGAATGATGCCTGCTTTTCCTTTCTTTGGAGGGTTGGGGATTCGTTAATGAAAGATGACCTCACAGTCTTTGGAACTTTCCTCACTGAAAGGCGGGAACTGTGGCAGGTCTTCTTCTATCAAGAGGTTGCAGCAATGGATGGAGCAGTGGGAATATAGAAGGCTCAGCAGTGCCTGGGCTCAGGTCGGAAGAGAACTGCACTTTCTATCTCTTGCTCTGAGCCTCGGGGCTGTGAAGAAGCCCAAGCAGCCTAGAGGAGAGGCCTGTGTGCACAGGAGTCAAGGCCCCAACAGATAAAAGCTCTGCCTGGATTGCAATCCAACAACAACAACAACACTTAAACTACTTATTTTTGTCTAATTAATTAATTAGCTCATTAATTATTTCTATATATGTGCATGGAGGTCTTACGAGTACCGTGGCACGCATGTGCAATTGAGAGGATAACTTGTGGGAGTCAGCTGAGACCTCTCTCTAGTTCTTCCTTTTTCTTTTTTTTTAAGAGATAATCTCACTGTGTGGCCTAGGCTGGCATGAAACCTGCTTTATAGCCCAGGCTACCTTCAAACATTTGCGCTCTTAATCTTCTTCCTCAGACTTCCAGGTCTTGTGCTGTGTAATAATCCTCTTGTACACTGTAAAGATTTGTCACTCGACTTGGTTTAATAAAAAGCTGACTGGTCGGTAGCCAGGCAGGAAGTATAGGTGGAACAGCCAAGCTAAGGATGCTGGGATGAGAAAGGGCAGAGAGAGGAGATGCCAGAAGTCACAGAGGAAGTAGGATGTGTACAAAATGAGGTAACAAACTATGAGCCTCGTTGCAAAGCATCGATAAGAAATACATATTAATTTAAATATAAGAGGTAGCTAGCTAGTAACAGGCCTGAGTTATCAGTTGAGCATTTGTAATTAACATTAAGCCTCTGTGTGTTTATTTGGGAGCTTCTGGTGAGACAGAAACTTCTGTCTACATTGCTGGGGTTACAGGTGCTCACCACCAGACCTGGCTATGCTCCATTTCTTAGAATTTCCACAATGGGAGGAAACTCCTAGGCCATGAAGTTCATCTGAAAGAGGGATACAAATCGTATTTAAAGCATAGCGAGCCTTCATGCTTTGAGATGGTCTGTCACTGAGCCATGGTTAGTAGGAACATGTGCATCATAGTGTAAGGAAGGGCTCAGAAGTAAACACAGCCATGGTGGGCCTCAGTTTTTAACGTTGCGTATCTGTTCCTGGAGGCAGCCCTTCTACTGTTTCTAGCCATCTTGTTACAGGTAGTCAGGGTGTGTGTTTCCAAGGAATTGAGCTCATACAAATTTGCCAAAGTAGCTGAGTAGGAGCTGGCAAGATGGCTCAGTGGTGAAGTGCACTGGCTGCCCTTCTGGAGGACCCAGGTTCGATTCCCAGCACCAATATGGCAGCTCCCAACCATCTCTAACTTCCATCTCAGGGGATCTGATGCCCTCTTTGGTCCTCTGTGGACACACCACGCATTTGGTACACACGTGCAGTCGAAACACCCATACATATAAAAAAATAGCAGAGTAACTATATGCAAAATGATAGAATGGGTCAGATGTGCTTTTGAGACTGACAGGGGAACTGTGGGTCATGGAACTCAAGGGCCCTGATTAGAGTCTGGGGGCTTCCAAAGAGAATCCTCCCTCTCCCAGCAGCTACCGTTGCTGATAAATAGTTCATCAGTGTGGGGTGGGGCCTGGAGAGCACCTCCTCATCCATGTCAGAATTTTGGCTGGCTCCATTTTGACAGGTGACCGCAGCTGCCGTGAGTTCGTGACTGGGAGACCAAACAGCTGGGTCTTGCTCTGAAGAATGACCACAGCTCTCCTCCCACTGTCTGGCTCTTATGCTCATCCGCACGCTTTTCCACGATGCTCCCTGAACCTCAGTGGGGTGTATGTGTGGGTGATATAGGTGTCCCATTTAGGGCTGACACTTAGTCTCTTAGTCTCAGCACTCTGATGAGTTATGTAACTTTCTGGTGATGTAAGAAGAAGATCCTCAGGCCAAGGTTAGAGCAGCCAAGGTCTATGGGTAGAAGCATAAATATTTAGAAAGCATTTTGACAGCATGGCCATTTAGCAAAATAACCAGAGCAGGTTCTACCTTAGGCCCTGGGTCTCTGTTTGGATTGACAGACCTGGCTTACATAAGCCATTACTCATGTATACATGTATCTATCTGCTTTCCTGTGAGGCATCTGCTTTTAATCACATGCATACCTAATTATGAATAGGCACAAGATGGTACATAGGAGGTTCTCTCTAAATGCTCACTTAGAGGACACAGTTTGCCTTATTGTACATGTATCCTCAAACCAGTCTAGGCTGGATCAGCTGCCCCCAGCTTCCATGCCTGGCTAACTGAAATACAACTAACAATGTAGAATCTGCTTAAGTTTGATGGTTTCTAAGGAGAAGAGAAACTTATTTCTCCATCCCAAGAGGGGTGTGCATGTGACTTGACAGGAGTGGGCATCCTAGGTTGCTAACAGGCTGCCTAGTACATAGTTCAGGAAGAGGCATGTTTGCGTAGTACATACAGATAAAGGTCTCAGGTACTGAGGGCGTTAGTAGATGTAAGATTGGGCACAGCTCATGCCAAGTACAGTCTCAGCTTCCTAAACGATTTCTTGTGTTTACCTACCTCAAATGGCCCATAAATATCTTTTTATTCATACGTGATGAGGCAGATCGGCAGATTTATGTTTAACAGATATTTATTTTTATTGTTCTTAAATTATGTATACGTGTCCAAGTGTGGCTACAGGCACATGCGTAGGTGCCTGTGGAGGCCAGAGGTATTGTGTTTCCTTTGGAGCTGGAGTTACAAGTAGTTGTGAGTTACCTGACTTGGAGGCTGGGTACTGAACTCAGGCACTGTTAACCACTAAGCCTTTCTCCAGACCCTAATTAATTAATTAATTAAAAATGATGTATATCCGCATGTGGGTATCTGCCTGTGGGTGCCTGCAGAGTCCAGAAGAGGGCATCAACGTCCTTGGATCGGGAGATACAGGTGGTTATAAATCACCATGTAGTTGTTGGGAACCATCTCTCCAGCCCATAAACTGGTGTTTTGAAGGCATTTCTTTATCCCTGGCAGGACTCCTGGGCTCCCCACAGACCAGAAGGGAGGCAACTCCGGGGACCAGAATAGGAAGCAGCCACTGGAATTTAGCTGAGGAGGGAGGAATCCTCAGCATCCCCTCTTTCCTGGGACCAGGTGGAAATGGCACTCTTCTCATAATTAGAGGCCCTCAGACAGGACACCCCTGGGCTTTGGCAATCTCCATAAAGAGCTCTTGCGCACAGAGGAGCTGTTGACAGTGATGGGAGAGGTGAAGTGACAGAGACCGGAGGGGTCACATTACCTCTAAGAAGGGAGGCTGTAAACAATTCGGTGTCACTTCCCACCTACCAAATTAGCTGGGAAAATAAAAGAGAATGGAGCAGTTGCTGTTAGCATCCCGCTCTTGAGGAGATTGGCTTTGGTGATCTGTCACTAGCTGCTTCTCCTTCCTGTCTCGGGGAGCCCTGGCTGATGAGAGGCTCGGGACATTATTAACGCCACTTTGCGGAAGAGGCTGCACACTCAGACTAATGCCTTATGGCATTCGTTGCTTTCCTGGGGCTCCAAGGATGGAGAGAATGTCCTGAAATAGCAACTCTGAGCTGGTTGTCAAGGCAACAGGATCCATCAGGAGGTACTGTCAGGTGCTGTGCTGAGCGTTGTGGAGGGATGGGCTAAGAGAAACCGCAAATGCAGACTTTACCCTCCATGAGCCTACATTCTGGGGAAGATAAGGCTTTGCTTGTGAATCTATTATGGCCACATTTCCTTACCCAGGGAGCATGAGGGCACAGGTGTAGGCAGATATTAACTAGTGTTAATCAGATGCAGTCAGGTGCATAAGGAGAGATAATCTCGCAAAGCACATTGGGTAAAACCAAAGTTAAACATTGCTGGACGTCGCTGGGTCTTTAATGAGCTTCTGTCTATGGTGAGAATCAACACTACATTTCCACGAATGATTTGTTCACAGCGCGCCGGCGAGACTGGCCAAATAGCTCGGTTGTTAAAGCACTTGCTTTGCAAGAGTGAGGAACTGAGTTCGATCCCCAGGGCTTATGTAAAAAAAAAATCAGGCATGGTGGTGCACACTTGTGTTAGGAAGTCAGAGAAAAGCAAAGCCTTGGGGCTTGTTGGTCAGTCAGCCCAACTTCCTTAGCAAGTCTTGGGCTCGTTGAGAGAACTTGCTTCAAAACAAATAAGCAAACAGAGTGGCTGGCATCTGAGGAATGACACTTGAGGATGTCCTCTGGCCTCCCGTGCATGAGCACACACATGCACACATGCATTTGCATGCCCTCACATGCAAACATATGCACACATATGCACTCACACAAAACTTGTGCACAGGATATTGCAGAGGACCACAGAACGTTTTTGGGATTCTAAATTGGGACACTTTTCAAAGTAGCGATCAACTGAGTTCTTAGAGTTGTGGGAAAGCTCAGGAGTGCGACGGGATTCAGGCATGAAGGTTAGTGTGGACTCAGCAAAGTGGAGCCTTCTGGGAGAGCGAGCCAAACTGTGCCTTTTAAACTTTGAGTGGGTGGTGAGAATGGAAAAGTCACTCTTTATAGGGTGTGGCTGGTTCTTTCTCCGAGAGGGAGGGAGGGGAGGAAGGTGAGGAGGAACTCCATATCGGGCACTAAACGGACGCTTATGGTTCAATAGCTTATGTGTGTGTCTGTATCAGTGGTTCCTGTTCTTCCAGAGGACCTGAGTTCATGACCCAGTCCAATCATGGTGGGGAAAAGATATAATTCCCGGGAGAGAGCATGCATCTCATGGAGACTCGTCACGTGGTGGTGGATGAGGACACAGAGTTGGCTTGGGGACCTACTTCCACTAGATAGTCCCCACTTCCTAAAGGCTCCACAACCTTCAAAGCAGTACGGCAAACTGGAGACCAAGTGTACAAGGCTCCTAGGAGGCTCCGGGGAGACATTTAAAAAAAAAGACAATGATGTCATTTTCCAATGACCGCACCTCCTTGAATTCTACCAAGACCCAGAGAAGGAAAACTGTTCTGTGATCTTCTTGCTTCAGGGTTCCCTTAGCAGCTTTAACAGCACATCCAGTTACCACTTCCTCCCAGAAGCCCTTCCTAACTCTCCCTCCCCCTCTCTGCAAATAAAATGTTTTTTTTTTAACAGAGTCTAACTATGCTGTCTTGACTAACCTTGAGCTCACATAGATCCACCTGAAGCCTACCTCCCAAGTGCTGGGATTAAAGGTGTGTACCTACCATGCCCTGATAGGCTCTTTAAAAAGAGATTTATTTTTGTTTTTTATTTACGGACCTATGTGTGTGGCACATATATCTGGGGTATCTAAGGAGGCTAGAAGAGGGCATCAGATCTCTGGGAGCTAGAGATATAGGTGATTGTGAACCGCTCAGTATGGGTGCTGGAAACCAAACTCAGGTCCTCTGGAAGAGCAACAGATACTCTGAACCATCTCCCAAATCCACTGAGAGGTCTTAATATATACACACACACACACACGTACACATGCATATATACACACAACACACACATATATACATACATGCATGCATACATACATGTATGTATACATACACACAATATTTTGGCAGGGTCATTATATCTGCATATCTAGGTATGTATCTATTATATAATGTATACATATAATATAATGCGTATAAAATGTATATTTTATTTTTTTGTGTCAGGATTATACTGTATGGGCTGACTTTCAAAGTACAGTCCTCTGCCTTAGCCTCTCCAGTTCTGGGATTACAGTCATGGGCCATCATGTTGTCTTTGCTCATTTATTTTTAATATCCAGCACTTGGAGTCTGTTGTTGCCAATGTCATTATGGTGGTTACTCTCCACTGTCAACTTGATTTAGGAGATACATTTTTTTTTTAAAAAAGGATTTATTTGTTTATGCATATGGGTGTTTTGTTTGCATGTATGCACACCAGAAGAGGGCACTGGGTCCTATGGGACTATGGTTATAGACACTGTGAGCTGCTACATGGATGGTGAGTGTCGAACTCAGGACTTCTTGAGAAGCAGCTAGTGTTCTGTACCACTGAGCCATCTCTCCAGCCCAGGGAGGTACACCTCTGAGGGCATCTGTAAGGGTGTTTTCCGAGAGATTATATTGAGATAGAAAGACCTGCTACTGTATGTAAAGCCATCCCATGGGCTGAGATCCCAGACAAAATACAAAGGAGAAAGTGAGCTGAGCACCGGCATCCATCTCTCTCTGCTTCCTGACTGTGGGTGCCACGTGACCAGTCTCCTCACGGTCCTGTTCCCATGCCTTCCTCATCAAGGTGTACTGCGTGTACCCTCAGGTTGTGAGCCGTGATAAAGTCTTCCCTCCATAAGCTGATGTGTGTCAGGAACTTTGCCAGAGCAATGGGAAAAGAAACAAATACAGCCTCTGTCCTTCAATCTCTGATCACTGTTTTTTATCCTGCCTTTTTTATTGTGGTAAAATATAGATAACATTTGTCAAACACAGCATTTTTAAATATGACTTACTGATATTTAATACATGTACAATGTTGTGCGACTAAAACCATTATCGACTTCCAAATTTCATCACCCCAAACAGAAACTTGGCATTCACTTGGCAGTGACTTCCAGTTCTCCCCCGGTCCCTGGGAACGTCGGCTTTCATTCTGTATGGGTTTGATTTTCTAGATGGCTCATATAAATAGAATTACGAGGCAGCTCTTTTGTGACTGACTTGTTTCATTGAGCATCTGTGCAAGCCTTGTCCATGTTGCACAGCCATCAGAATTTCATTCATTTGTATGAGTGAATGCTACGCCTGTGTATGGCTAGACTACCTTTTGCATATGTATTCATCCATTCATCCACGCGTGGCACTTGGGTTGCTTCCATCTTTTGGCTCTTGTGTATAAGGCTTCTGTGAATTTGGGTGTAAAAATATTGGATAGAGTTTTTTATTCTTTTTCTTTTTGTTATTGAAGTTCGGAGAATTGAATCTAGGGCTTTGTGCATACTAGGCAAATGTTTTACTGTTGAACCACATCCCTAGCCCCTCAGTGGGGGATTCTAGGCAGGTGCTCTACCACTGAGTCACACCCCAGCCCCTCCCTGTTGGATTCTAGGCATGGCTCTGCCACTGAGCCACACCCCAGCCCCTCACTGGGGGATTCTAGTCAGGGGCTCTACCACTGAGCCACACCCCCCGCCCCTCACTGGGGGATTCTAGTCAGGGGCTCTACCACTGAGTCACACCCCAGCCCCTCACTGGGGATTCTAGGCAGGGGCTCTACCACTGAGCCACACCCCCCGCCCCTCACCCCCCGCCCCTCACTGGGGGATTCTAGGCAGGGGCTCTACCACTGAGCTACACCCCAGCCCCTCACTGGGGATTCTAGGCAGGGGCTCTACCACTGAGCCACATCCCAGTCCCTCACTGGGGGATTCTAGGCAGCTGCTCTACCACTGAACCACACTCCAGCCCCTCACTGGGGGATTCTAGGTAAGTGCTCTACCACTGAGTTACACTCTCAGCTCCTCTTTAGTTCTTATTTTATTCTGAGGCACGCTTTGTCCAAATTGCCCCAGTTAGGCTTCAAAGCTTGCAATCTTCTTTCTTCATCCTCTGATATAGAAAAGCCTGTGCTACAAGTCAGGGCTCCCGTGATCACTGGCATGTCCCCTTTCACAGCATTTATGCTACTGTCACGAAACCTATCTCCTTGCCTCTCCATGTCTAGTCTGGGGTATTAACAAGTGTTTGGTGCCCCACAATTCAGACCACAAAGATTCTAGCAAGTGTTCACATAGGAGCTGAATTAATTAAGGGAATGTGCCCAGAATGATTCAAGAGCTCAGGCCAGGGCAGACTTCAGAGATGTACGTACACACACACACACACACACACACACACACGAGCTCACACACACTTATTTGTATGTGATGTATGTATGTGTGTGGGTGTGCGTGTGTTTGAAGGCTGGAGGCTGATGCTGGGTATTGTCACTATCTCTCTCCACCTTACTTTATGAGAAGGAAGCTCTCACTGGCCCCGGAGCTCACTCACTTGGCAAGAGCAGCTGGCCAGCACGGTCCAAGGATCCTCTCACCTGCACCTCTCCAGCACTGGGATTGTGGACAGGCTGGCACCCTGGGCTCCTTAGATGGGCTCCGAAGGTCTGAGCCTATATGTCCTTACGTTTGCACTGCAATCTCTTTCCGTGCCTGAAATTTGTCCACACCACTGTATTGCTGTTCTTCTCATTGGTCTTGGGAATGTAGCACACGGAGTGCCATAGAGCTTGACAGATCGAGTTTGTTCCTGAAGTTCTTCAAATGACTATCTCCATAGGGCTACAGCCACTACTTGGGTGTTTTTATGGACAGCGCTGACAGGGGCTGAGAGGCTGTGATAATGTAGGTGCATCCCAGGACCTATTTGCTCTGTTTATTGTTTTTTTTTCTCTAGACAGTGGTGAGGTCTAGGTGATTGATTTTGGTTCCTGCATTGTATCTGCATCCTCTCCCTACCAGGGCATAAACACACACACGACTGATGTCTTCTCCCGACCCCGTGTCTGACCATGTGTGTGCATCTCCACCATACCTTCTCTATGCTTGTGCTTCCCAAAACAGATCACATGGTTTCTTTAGTTTGCAGACAAGGGACTGACGTTTTGTTGGGTAGAAGGACAAGTTAAGATCAGCCCAAACTGCCTTCTCCCCACCTCTCCAGTCTTTTCTCACATTGAGACTCCTTTCACACTGACCCTGTGGATAACTAGCTGAATGGCTGTCAGCAGTCACACTGTCATTATGTTTCACACATCAGTGCCTTTGCTTCCCATGACTGCTTCATAAATATCCACTCAACCTAACTGATTCCTGTCGTAGGAAGTAACTCCCGAGCTTCTCCCACTAGGCAAGATTGACCATTACCTCACTAGGCTCATACTTGGTCCTTTCCAAGTCTGCTCATCTATGGTGTCATATTGCTTTGATAATGCTTTCGGATCCGTCTTCTTGCCTAATTGAGCAACAATGTGTAGCTGCTTTCTCTGAATGGAAATGGGAAGGAGGAAGCTCAGGAAATGCATGCAATGTATAGGCCTAGGGAGCTCAAGATACTCACACAACTTACAAGATTCAGAAAGTTCAGGAAACCTGCAAGGCTCAGAAAGCTACAAGATTCACAAGGCCTCTCCCTAAGGTTGCATTAGCAGTCACAATTGCTGGCAGAGAGGCAACTTGTTTCCATGAAGCATCCTGAAAATTGCACCAGGAGCTCCAAGGCTGCAGCTTTTGTCAGTTGTTACATACCTTTGTTGGGGTTGGCTTTCTGGTGGTCTATGCTCATGTAAGTAAAGAAATACTTGCTGCTCCTAACTCAAACAGACTCATTCTTTGTAACAGGAGGGCCTGCTTGTTGGGGTTTCTGTCCTGCCCTGTTCCCACAGTCGTTAGGTCCCAAAGAATCACAAAGAAGGTCTCCATAATTTATAAACTGATTGGCCCATTAACTTAGGCTTCGTATTAGCTCTTCTAACTTATATTATCTCATTATTCTAGTATATGTTAGCCACATGGCTGAGTACCTTTCTCAGTGGGGCAGGTCACATCTTGCTTCTTCGGTGTCTGGAAAGGACTGAGAGGAATGGGCTTCCTTTTTCCTAGAATTTTTCTGTTCTCATTGCCCCACATCTACTTCCTGTCTGGTTATCCCGCCTATACTTCCTGCCTGGCTATTGGCCAATCAGTATTTATTTAAAACATAATTGACAGGATACAGAATTGTCCCCCACCAATTCTTTGGTCTGATGTTAGTGACTTACCCAGGCTAAGCTACTGTTTGCTCACACTTCCCCTGGAACAATTCAACAAAAGGCTGGGATAGCGGTGGCTTTGCTTTATGTGTTGGTTATGTAGATGTTTCCCATGGGTTGAAACATTCTTTCATGGAATGGGGGAAGATCCCAAAACATGGAAACAACTTACAAGAACCGGGAGCTCTGGAACCTTATTAGAGTTGTTAGGCTTTGCCCCAAAGTTACTCAAGAAACAAACAATTGGTAGGTAAGAGGAGATGCTTCAGTGGTGTAGTTGCTTGTGGATTTTGAGTAATCACCACGCGGGTGTGTATAGCATTTTGGTGGCAAAGGTGCACAAGTCCCCTGTGCTCTTGCAAGGGACCCCTGTAAAGCCACTGCTTCACCAAGCTACACCTGGAGGGGATTATTTCTTTGTTGTTCGAGCAGAGGAAGCCCTGAGTGAGTGAAGTCCTCAGTGAACGTGGGCCATGGCCATGCCAAGGACCCAAAGCCTCAGACTTGTGGGAAACGCAAAGCCTTAGGCTAGGCTCAGGCAAACAGGAGAGTCTTTCTTCCTGGTCTGAGTGTGAATGTTGATCGTGTGTATAGAAAATGTCCATGGAGTTTTCTTCCTCTGGATATTTACAGCCTGAAGACAGCTCCCCTGTACAGACTCTGTCTACTGAAATTAGTTAAAGCTGCCTCCTTTATCCAGCTGCCTAGTATAGACCCTGCCTCCTTATTTACTGGTAATAACGTCAATGCCCACTCAGCTGTGTGCAGTAACCTGCCTCTCGGTTCAATGACAAATAATAAACACTGAGATGCTGGGGTTTGTCCGTCAGAGATCCTAGTCCACCCAGCCAGCATTTCTGTGTGCCCCCGAGTCAGATTATCTACTATTTCTTCAGTCCCTCGCTGTCCCCAGTCAGTCCATCTCTGGAGCCTAGAAAGGACATGGCAGACTGTCAGCAGACTCTCTCCCTAGTGTGAATTAATATATTCCATCTAGGCAAAGACTCATAACAATGTTTTATGTTCCAATTATTCCCAAATGTTCCCAGCATCAAGCCTGGGACCGGGCTCTTCGCAAATGTTCTCTTTCTAAAGATCAAGCAAAGGGAATGAATTATGGATGTCGAGTGGCGGGCGGTGTCTTCTATTTGTCAACCCTGTTCCGCGCTGCTGTTGAGGCCCTGGGCCCTTTACCAGGGAATAGCCTCCTTCTGCCTTTGTGTCTTCAGCAGTAGGTTGACATTTCTCCAGAGTGGGTGCTTCTCTTCACCTGCAGTGAGTTTCTTTCCCAAATTACATCACAAAGAGAGCGTTTTACCTCAACCAAACAGCAACTTTTTCTATGCCTGTGTACCCAGGTTGGAGGTTCTATTGGGATTACGTCTATGTTTGTGGATAGAAACATGGCCCCAATCATTGTAAAAGGAGGGATGAGTGGATACCTGAGGACCAAAAACTTGAAGAGGAGGAGTCATTAGGAGTGGGATGCCTGAATCCTAGAGAAACCAAGGCCCTCTTAGAGACAGTGGCTCCCAGCTCTAGCGCTCCTTTCTGCTCAGAGAGATGCAGTGCTTGCCAATAAACGTCACTTCCGCTCTTCTCTGAGCTGCTTGCTACTCTTCTAATCAATGGAGAGAATGAAGCCACCTGTCTAGAGTGATGTCCACTTTTGCTCGGTGATGCAGAAGGTAAGCGGATGCCCCGAGAGGCCACAGACATAGGCCACCCGCCCCATAGGATGCCTTTACTTGCCTGGACCTGGCTTTGCTTCAGAGTGGATGGGCTTGTGGCTCCTGCGCCAGGCAGAGAACTCACTTCCTGGATAACGAAGCGCCTCCACTGGCAGCGTTAGAGTCTTTGCATGCTGGCCTGCCCCACGGGGTTTCCACATGTCCTCGGTGCAGTTCTGCCTGGCATTTGGAATTCGCATGATAAACAACAGTTGGCCAATAGTTACAGAAGCCTATTGGCTAGTTATGGAACAGAATACTTGCCAAAGGAGGCTTTTGATTGGGCCTGAGCCAGTGAGGAAAAAAGTGGGCAAGTCAGATGCTGTTTTGTCTCCAATTTGGCTCTGAGGTTGGGAGAACCATCCTAGGCAAGCCCACAGCATGGAGGAGACAGCCGTGATTCTGCTCAGTGAACTTCCTTCAGTTCCTGATTCCTGGGGGATGCTCACATGGCTCTTGGGTGGGAGGCACCATCCTGTGTCCTATTTTATTGAACTCTTCCATGAAACCGGTGGCAGACAGGGTACTTGATTCTTCTTTTACAGCTTTTAAAAAAATAATCTAATTTGATATGTGAGGTGATAGGACTGAGCCTGGAAGTGGGTCTTTGTCACTCATACTCTAGAATCCATTCTGCCAATGTCCTTCCTCCCTCCCTCCCTCCCTCCCTCCCTCCCTCCCTCCCTCCCTCCCTCCCTCCCTCCCTTCCTCCCTCCCTCTTTTCCTCCCTTCCCTCCTTGTTTCATTGCTCCAACCTTCTCTCTTTCTCCCTGTCTCTCTTATTTTTTCCTTCTCTTCCCAAAGGTCTGGCAGATGTTAGAGATATGTAGCAGGGAGTACCCCATGTCCCAGCCATCAACATGGTCTTTATCCTTTTTCCTTTTATATTTTGCAGTGCTGGGGTTGGAATCCAGGGCTTTGAACGTGCTGAGTAAGTGCTCCACCACTAAGCCCCACCCCAGGCCCTCATTGGAGGAGTCTAGGAAGGTGAATCACCACTGAGTCACACTCCAACCCCTTACTGGGGGATTCTAGGAAGGCGATTCATCACTGAGCCACACCCCAGCATCTTACTGGACAGTTTGAGGCAGGAACTCTACCTCTGAGTTATCTTTGGCTCTGACTTTACAGACATTCATGGTTGTGTCTGGTTTGCCTTATATGGGTTCTGGGGATCTGATACTCAGGTTCTCATCCATGTAAGACAAGCATGTTACTGACTGAGCTAATCCTTCAATCCTTTTGCTGTTGAGAGTCAAAAGTGGGTATCTCATGAGATTAACGGCATCATGTCTCTAGCTTCAAATGGGAGATATTCATTTTTAAAAGACCTATTTTATTTGAAATTATGTTTATATGCTTATATGTCTGTGGATGAGTATGGGCACATGTGGGTGAAGGTAGTCAAGAATGCCAGAAGAGGGCATTGCATTCTCCAGCACTGGAGTTATAGGTAGTTGTGTGGATGTCGGGATCTGAACTTGCATCCTCCGTCAGAGTAGTCCATACTCGTAACTACTGAACCTCATCCCTAGTCTTGGCCACATCTAATTTTAAATGGAAAATAGCAGACAAACTATCCAGGATTTCTCATCCTCTCCCCCTATAGTTCTTCATAGATGAGCTATGCCTCTAAATGTCCTTGTTGGCTCTACATCATCCCTACGGCTCTGCAGAGCTACTGTGTACTACTGGATGTTTTAGGTAAAGAGTGAGACACTACCCACTGTGCATCTTGGGTCATATTAGACCTACTGTGTGCCACTCAGTGTGCTACTCAAGGATGAACTAGCTGACCCTGCTCAGTTGTGCACTTGGGTAATAATAGTCAACTCGGCCACCCACGAGCGTAATTCTAGCATCCCACGCCAAGCACTGGGCTACACATACGTTCTACCACACTTGGTTTTTTATTTTTATTTAGATTCTGGAGATTAACTTGGGTCCTCATGCTTGCAAGGTAAGGACTTCATCAACTGAGCCTCTTCCAGCTCCTAACTCTGCCTTTCCTTCATGCTTCATATGCCAGGTTCTGGTCACGTGGTCGCCCCGCAAAGCTCCTATGCAACATTTAGAAGGAAGAAATTTCTGAATGGTCATGTCTCTGCCTTGCTGGGGAAGCCCTGTTTCCTCTGGGTCCCAGGTCTCTAACTGAAACACAGAGGTTCTGCTCTTCACGATCTACAAAGATGTCTGTCTGATCTAAGAGCCAGTGAGTGTTTTCTTTTAACATTGTTGAGCTAAACAAGCCCAGTGTTCAAAGCTGATTGGGTTTATTTCTTGGTCTTGGCCTGGCTCCCCAGTGTCTTTCACTTTGGGGTAGAGCCAGCCCTTCACAGTTTAGTCTGCTCAAAATGCTAATGAGAGCATTAGCCCCTCTTCACCTCCCTGGAAACCCTGTCCAGAGCCACCCCCTCCCCTGCAATCTTCAGAGAGGCCAAATCTGAACTTGTTTCATCAAGGCCAAACGTCAATCATAAGAAGAAATCTATATGAAATTTTAATTGCAGAATGTACTGAGTAAATTTAATGAGAGAAATAAGAGAGGGGAGAATTCCCTGGTTCTCGGTGCATGCATAATGCTGACTCAAATGGACTGTCTGGGGGTGCGGGGGAATTGCAGTTTTGGAATTTATACACCGAGAGAGCAAATCGAGTGGACCCCGGAAGGTGAAGGTCATACATCAGAATCATTTAACTGGCTTTGAATGATTGCTCCGACTTGAACGGCGAGGAGAGCTGGCTGCAACCCCAGCCATCACTGCGACTCCAATTGCCGAAATGCCACGCAGCATTCATAAATCAGCGGTCATTAGCCCTCTGAATACTACCTGTCGGCTTCCTAAAGACATTTCCAACCTGCTAATGGAGATTTGATGGGCAGCCTCTCTCAAGGAAAACAAATGGGAGCATCACTCCGACAGACCCGGAAATGTGTCTTCTTGGAACACCGAGTCACGTTGGGGTGAAGATGCCTCTGCAGAAACCGCTCTTTGCATGAAGAGATTATTATTATTTTCTCACAACACTTGTCATCTCCACAGACGACAGCTTTGATGTTTACGTCTCAATTGTGGAAATTTTGCAGAAGATCCGATCCAAAGAGTTGAAAGCGTTGATGCAATTGCCAGTTCATCCCTGTTTACCCACGGTAATTGGAAAATAAGTGCATGGCCCAGCAAAAGGCCACAGCATTTAGCGGATGGCAGGGGGGCAAGCCAGGGGGAAAGAGTCGAGGGAAAGACATTGTAATGGAGCGTCCGGTCACTTTGGTAACACATTCGGAGAGAAATCGAGAAATGGAAATGAGAGCGTGAACTCCGAGGGACATGAAACCAGAGAGCGATTTCATTACCGCAGACACCGGCGTCTGTGTTCATTTTCTCTGTATCTTGTCTCTGGGCTGGATTCATAAATTATATATAATGGTCACCAGACTTGTGGGGAAGAGCATCGCACTGTCGCGAGTAATAGGTACCACTCCACGATACTGCATTTTAAATCTGCCTTAAGTGAGATTTGTTATGTGGGTGTTGGGAGACAGGCTGGGAGATTTATCTCATGCTTGCTTCTGCCTTGAAAAAAAAATGGAGCAAAGGAAGGGAAAGCCAGAAGGAACGCTGTTTCCGTGTCTAATCACAGAGTAGTAGTGCAGCTTCCTTTCACCCCAAACTGATTCATCAAGGAGAATAGAAAACATTTTGTTTGTTTTTTTTTAAAGATTTATTTTATTGATTAAACAACAAACATGTGTATTTGTGTGAGTGTGTGCACATATGTGTGAGTGCTTGGGGAAGCCAGAAAAGGGTGTGGGATTCCAGGGAGCTAGAGTAACAGTTGGTTATGTGTCACCTGATGTGGGTGCTGGGAACTGAACTCGCTTCTTCTGCGAGAGCAGTAGGCTCTCTTCACTGCTGAACGATCTCTCCAGTTCCTTCAAAACACTTTAGATGCAAAGTCCTCTGGTGTCCTGCTCCGGAGAAGGAAGCTCAGGGTCGGAGCCTGGGAAAGGGTTTGCCTTGGGTGCTCGGAACTTCATATCGGAAGTCCAGATAATTTCTATGAAAAGAGTAACAGTTAAACAAAGAAAGGAGGAAACAAACAAACACAAACATACATGCATTCTGGAATTGGGGGTGTGTTTGAATACTTAGTCCCCAGCAGGTGTCAGGTGGCAGTGGTGTGTGTGTGTGTGTGTGTGTGTGTGTGTGTGCATACGGGTCATGCAAGCATAGGTACCTGTGGAGGCCAGAAGAGGACACGTAATCTCCTGGAACTGGATGTGCGACAGTGGGATGTGGGAGCTGGGAACCAAACCTGGGTCCTTTGCAAGAGCTGCAAATGCTCTTCACTGCTGAGCCCGCTCTCCAGACCCCGCAGTACACTGTTACCCGCTGGAGGTGAGAGCGGCCTTTGCTAACCAGATGTCCTCACCCATTCCTCCTCTAAATCATCCATCAATTCCATTAGTATTTGCTAATCTCTTATTGTGTAGACCGTGGACCAGGAGACACGAAGACCACAGCAGTGAGTAAGACCATGTTGCCCAGATGCAGAGACCAAAGATTAAAACGAGCTCAGGGAATCCTGCTGGAGAGAGAGGAAGGATTGTAGGAACCAGAGGGGTCAATGACTTCACAAGAAAACCCACAGAAACAACTAACTTGGGCTCATAGGAGCTCATAGAGTCTGAACAGACAAGCAGGGAGCCTGCATGGGACCAACCTAGGCCACCTACATACTGTGACAGTTGTGTAGCTTGGTCTTCTTGTGGGACTCCTAACAATGGGAGCAGGGGCTGTCCCTATTGCTTTGACTGGCTCTTGGAACCCTACTCCTCATCTGGATTGCCTTGGCCAGCCTTAATACAAGGGAAGATGCCTATTATTTTTTTTTTTTTCGAGACAGGATTTCTCTGTGGCTTTGGAGCCTGTCCTGGAACTAGCTCTTGTAGACCAGGCTGGCCTCAAACTCACAGAGATCCGCCAGCATCTGCCTCCTGAGTGTTGGGATTAAAGGCATGAGCCACCACTGCCTGGACAAGATGTTTATTTTTATTCAACTTGATATGCCCTGTTTTTTGCTACCCATGGGAGACCTGCCTCTCCCTGAACAGAAACAGAAGAGGAGAGGATTTGGGGGAGGTGTCAGGGGGAAGGTGGGGGAGCAAATGAGAGGAGAGGAGGGAGGGGAAACTGCAGTTGGTATGGAAAATAAATCAGTATTTTTTTTAAAGGAGAAGTTGTTGACCATAAGGGAGAGGGAATGGAGAATGAGGAGGTGGTTTTTGTACACTTAATGGTTCGGCTCATAAAGAGCAAAAGTGAGAGCTAAGTGTTCTGAGAGCTGGGTAGGAAGATTCTCCTGGGGTGTTCTGTGGCTTCTCTGCTCCCTTCTGTCTTCTGCAGTGGCTGGTCTAGACACCATGCTTGCCTTTTAACTGTGTGCTCTGGAGAGTGATCCCAGGCCCTGGCACTGCCATGGTGTGACGAGCCATCTCTCAAACCTGTCTGTGGCTTTTAAAAAGGATTAAAAAATTACGTGTGTGTGTGTGTGTGTGTGTGTGTGTGTGTGTGTGTGTGTGTGTGAGAGAGAGAGAGAGAGAGAGAGAGAGAGAGAGAGGGAAAGAGAGAAAGAGAGAGAGCGTAGGTGTAGGCACCAGGTGTAGGTGCCACTGGAGGTCAGAAGAGGGTGTCAGATCCCCTAAAGCTGAAGTTGGGTTTAAGCTCACATGGGTGCTGTGACTCGAGCTCCAGTCTCTGCAGAAGCAATAAGCACTCTTAACCATTGAGCTCTCTCTCCAGCTCCTGTGGGTAAGAAAAAAAAAATCAACCAATGGGGAGCCATGAGCTGAGCTGGGCCACTGGTTACTGTCTCCATCTATACTTCCTGGTCCACTGTGGTGTGAGCAACCTCTGCCACACACTCCCACTGCCTCGGCCGCAGGTGCCTTTACCAGTCCTCTCAAATTCTCTGAAACCACGAGCCAACTGCATCCTCCCTTCAATCGGTCCTGTCAGGTGTCTGGTCGCAGTCGCAAGCTTCTTCTTGTGGAAGCGATGAGCTGCATCTCTTCACACTGCACTGGAAGTGTGCACCTGTTCCTCTTATTTAAAGAGAAATAGAATCCTGGACGACGAAACTGCTCGTCTCCTTGGAAACCGAAAGAAGATGAAACTTCAGATTTTTCATTTTCTCCCGCTTTGAGATAATACATAAACGCGGGTAACCTCTTCTAAATTTCAACACCCTTTGCTTGCTTCTCGCGACTGCAAAAGGCGAAGATCTATGCCCCACACTCTTGTATCTATAATATGAAAAATGCTCCTGTATATTTGCTCCCGCCAGAAACATATTACCGCTTTTATTTTCAATTTCAAAGAGTGACTGGAGTCGGGACTTTCGTGGACTCACTAACACAATTTAGTTGGAATGAGGTGCAGGCGTGTGTGTGTGTGTGTGTGTGTGTGTGTGTGTGAGAGAGAGAGAGAGAGAGATCCAGGCTCGGATGCATTTCTTTCTCTCTTTGACCTGACGAAGGCTGCACTGACTCTTTCTACCCACCTCTCTCTGAGGATCTGACTCCCTATGAAGCCCTTGTGTCTTGGAGTCCAGAGCCCTGTTAAAATCCTGATACATCTTTCTCTGCCCCAACTGACAGCACCTGTCACGCTGGTTGTGTCCCCTTTCCGTTCATCATTTCATCCCACCCGGGTCTGCTTTTGCACTTATCTTGACCCCGGCTGGACCCTCTCTAGTCCTCACTTTGAAACCTCTAATCTTCAGCATATTCTACTTCCCCAGCTAGGTCCAGGGGTCTGTCTTAGTTTCTTTTCCCATTGCTGTGATAACATACCCCAGAAAGAGGAACTCAAGAGAGAAATGACTTGTTTGGCTCACAGTTCAAGGTTATGCTTCATCTTGGCAAAAATCTGGAAGCAGCTGGTTATGTCCCATCTATGATCAGGATGCAGGGGGCAGGGGGCATTCAGTTCTCTTTCTTTCTCACTTATGTAGTCTGGCGGGGGTGTGGGTGGGAGAATGATGTCACCCACAATGTGAAGGTCTTTCCACCTCAATGAATGCAATAAAGATAATCCCCCAGGGACATGCCCAGAGGTTTGTCTCCCAGATGATTCTAGACTGGTAATGTTGATGGTTCACACCAAGAATCACAACCCACCCCCACATCCGCTTGTGGACTCTTTCAGGTTTATCGTATCATCTCACTAATATCGGGGCTGGATTAGACAACTGGGACTATAGCTGTTGTATAGCTCTCTCCTTCAAACTGAAACATTTCTTTCTGGGTGGAGGAAATTTAAGCTCAGAAATAAGATGCAACTTACAAGTCTCAAAAAGCGCTGGAAACTTACAGGCTTTTCAAAGGTTTTCTCTGAGGTTCTGTGACCAGTAATAATGGCTAGGGAGCTGTTCTCATCATCAGAACTAACTGAAAGTCACTCAGAGATCTCTGGGGATGTAGTTTACTTGTGAAAGATCACCCATTCTTTAATGGGTTTTTCAGAAATATCGTTTTCTTTCAATCATCTGTGCTCCTGTGTGTAACTCCTTGTCCATGCTCATATAAGTAAGCAGAATAAACTCATTGGTTCCCTTAGCTGGAGTTGGGTGAACTAGCTCTTTGGCCAGTCATTGGGGTTTTAACTAGAGTGAATGGACGTTTTGCTTATGGCTCTGCAGGAAACACAACAGGGCATTGGCTTCTAGAGCAGCAGGCACCAGAGGTCAAGAGAACGACTTGACCAACACTGGGGAAGTCCTGAGTGGAGCATTTGCAAATGGAAGATGAGAAGGGCTGACATACCGCCTAGTGGGCAAGATTTTGTATTTATTCCTCTTGCTGCATGGTGTATATAACCCTCCGGCAGGACGGTCCCTGGGGATTAATTAAAGTGTTAATCCCCAGAACGGCACTGAAAGGACACACACCAGAACTATAAGGAAAATGGCCACTGAGAATCAGACTATGTCTCCCCAAGAAGTTGATGACAGAATTCCTCTAAGACTCAGCAACTCAGTGTATACCCCAGTGGGTGAAGACGGATAATCAAAGATTTGTAGGTGAGCGCTCATTCACAATTCCAAAGGTAAGCGATTCAAACTCCCCTCAACTGAAGACAGTGTGGGGTAGTCATGCAATGGAATATTACTACTCCAGGAAAAGGAACGACAGGCTAACACATGGCATACATGTGGATAGACCTTGACATGTAATCATCAGAGAGGCCATACTGAAGTCACCCACAGAAACGATCTCCCTTACGTGTTTTCACAGGGAATTTTTTCACAGCAGACTCTGTGAAACATCACTATCGTGTATTTGGATTATTACACATTAGTTTCCTTTGTTTATTTTTACTCATACAAGCAAGTTTTCTATTATACATATAAGTGATATTTGAAAAGAAATATTTAATAGACTCTCAGAAGTATTGACTAGTTGTGTCCAAAAATTTATCTATTTGTTAAAATTTATTTTACAATAAAGTGAGTGTATGTGTATATGTGCACACTGAGTGTAGTGCCCACAGTGACCTGAAGAGGGCAGAAGATTCTCTAGAGCTGCAGTTCTACAGGTGGTTGTTAGCTGCCAGATATGGGTACTCCAGACTGAACTCAAGTCCTCTGCAAGAGCAGTCAGGGCTGTTGGGTGCTGAGCCACCTCTCTAGTTCTATTAGTTGTTTTCTCTTAGGCAGGCAATTTAAATTCTGAGTTTCACTTTTCACATCTACAAAATTTACATAATAATATCAACCTTTCAATTGTGATGTGAAGGAAATTTGAGAATATTCACCAAAGCTCTGGATCATATTAATCATTGGGTAAATGCAGTAACCTTTTTTTTTTTCTTTCCTGGCCCATTCTCTCCTCTTCAGGAAATACTCTCATAGCAGACATTCTCTCATTAAGCTGTTATATTTTACAGTGAACTTAAAGCAATGTCTTTCCCCACCCCCAGATGGATCTGATTTTCAGTCTGTGGGGTTTCTGTTATAATATGAGAGATGTGTTTCTAGAAGTTTCCATTTAAGGGATAATTGCAATCTTTTTCCAGTTTGTTGAAACACTGAAGTCAATGGCTAGGAATTTTCTCAGCCTTTAATTTTTCCACCGCGAAATCACATTACAAACGTGTACTTAAATATTTGTCTGCTGCTTCCATAATGATCCTTGTGGAAACTTGGGTGAAATGAAATCTGTATTAGAAAAGTTATAAGTGGTTAAATATACCAGGGTTTCTGTAGCGTCCATGCGGACCCTACTGGGTGAGAGTGGCTCAGAAGCATTTTATTACAAGTATTCTAGTTGGTAGTGGTGGCACACATCTATGACCTGAGCGTTTGGGATGTGGAGGCAGGGGGATTCAGAGTTTGAGGTCATCCTAGGCTACATAGTGAATTTCAGGCTAGCCTGGTCCCAGGAGACATTGTCTCAAAAATTCAACCCCACCTAAATCAAAGCAGATAAGACCCACAAAAAGAAAAACCCAGATGGAGGTCCTGGGGAAATAACTCAGTCAGTAAATCATTTACCGTATGAATGTAAGAATCCAGTTCCACCCCTAAACCCGTGTAAAACCCTGGGCAGAGTGTGCTTGTCATCTTAGGGCCAGGGAAGGGTAAGTTGGAGACAGGAGGATCCTTGGGGTTTGCTGGCCTTTGTCAATCATCAAAGCCTTGGCTCCCAGTGAGAGACTCAAGAAAGAGTGGATGGCTCCTGAGGGGTAGCCACCAAGGTTGACTTCTGGCCTCCAGATTCACATGGACATGCATGAATGCACACAGATAAACACACAATACACTCATACACCACAGAGGCACACACACACAGCCACACACACAACCACACATATGCACACACATAGAGACACACACAACATGCATACTGACATACAGACATACATGTACATAAACACAGACACAGAAACACATACATGTACATAGAAACAGACATATAGATGCACACACACACATAGACACAGATATACCAAAACACAAATACACAGATATATGAACAGAAACAGGCATACACACGTACAGACACACACACATGCACACACGTAGCATAGACTGACAGACAGACACATGCATGCACACACATGCGTGAGGATGCACACACACGTGTGCATACACACACACACCCAGATGGAATCTAGTGGAGTTGAAAAGACTGTTCTTCCCAGGTGTGGGAGTGGTCACTTCTCGGGATGACCTCAGGCTGCTGAGAAGCAGCCTTCATATCCCACCTGCCCAACGGTTAATGTGGAAGAGATGGACATGGATGTTACATCGTCAGCATATGTCACGTGGCCCAAACTCTGGGTCAAAAGTAGCACATGAAAAACTCAGCAGACTCCCCTTGACATCTTAGCAGAAATGTCACCAAACCAATAATTTGATTGGTTAGAAGTCTAGGCTACTTTTTTTCCTCCTTTAATTTTTTTAAACAAAAGGGGTTTTGCCTGCATGTGCCACAGGAGTACCTGGTCCCTGTGGGGACTGCAAGAGACACTGGAACTGGAGTTATAGAGAACTGTGAGACACTTGTGGATGCTGGGACTCAAACCCCTCTCACAGAGCAGCAAGTGCTCTTAGCCACTGAACCATCTTTCTAGCCCAATTTCTAGCTCAAGGATACTTTGCCTGAATGCTGGACGAAATGCATGGTTTGAAGCGACAGTCCCTTGTGGTGGGAAGGTGTTGTGGCATAACTGTGAGACTGCTTGCTTTCTCGGGGGGAGATGAGATACAGATACAAAAGGAAGTGGGGTGTATCCATCAAACCTCAAAACCTGTCCTCAGTGACTCACTTCCAGCTAGCTTCTGCCTTCCAGTGGTTCCAAAACTTCCTAACCTAGCTGTCAGCAGCTGGACCAAGCATTCAAATGTGGGAGACATTTCATGGTCAAACCATGACGTGATACTTTTTAGTATATCCAACTCAAATGCTGGGGTGATGGCTAGTGAGGGAAGGACTCGTCATGCAAGTGTGAGGATCTGAGTTCAAATCCCCAGTACTCACTAACAAAGTCAGACATGGAAGTGAATGCTTGAAATCCTAGCACTGGGCAGACTGAGAGGGGAATCCCTGGTTCTTGCTGGCCAGACAGTTTAGATGAGTGATTCTTAACCTTCTTAATGCTGAGACTCTTTAACATAGCTCCTCATATCGTGATGGCTCTTCAGCCAAAAAATTATTTTTGTTGCTACTTCATAACTGTAATTTTGCTACTGTTACGAATCATAACGTTAACATCTGTGTTTTCTGATAGCCTTAGGCATCCCTTGTGAAGGGTCATTGGACCCCAAAGGGGTCACAACCCACAGGTTGAGAACCATTGTTTTAGATGATTAGTGAGCTCTGGGTTAAGAGAGAGACCTTGCTCAAAAAACAATATGGAGAGTGATTGAAGAAAACACTGGATATTGACCTCTGTTCTCTACATATACACATGCGTGTGCACACAAACAAACCTAGGCATGCATACACACACACACACACACACACACACACACACTATTCCAATTCCATTACGGGAAGCAACAAGACATACTTCCTCCAGACTGGTCTAAATTGCCCACCACCGCTTATTTTATCTCTGGATTGGTTAATAACTTCCTCCCTGGATTGGCCAGGTCTTTGTCTCCTTCACTCAGTTCAGCCACAAGCCTCATCAGAACTCCACCTGTGCTACTGGCATACAGCTGCATCTCGAGCCTGGAAACTGATGGAGAGGAAAAAAAAATGTCCCCATAGTTCCTATCAGCCTTAAACAGAAACATCTGTTCCACAGGAGCCTTTTGCTGGCTTGTTCTTTGGGGGAAGCGTTCCAGGCAGGCGACAGCACTTGGTGACATCAGCCATGAAGAAGTGCTGTAAGGGACGGTGAGCACAGGGAATTGTCTGTATGCCAGGAAATCGAATTGCAAGCTGAATACTGTAGGCAGCTTTAAAAGCACCAGTCCTTGCTTAAAAGGAGGGAGACAGCCAGGAACTGGGAAGTGCTCCCAACGAAAGGGAAAACAATACAGACAGGAAAGCTGATGGGTCCTGCAGATCTGGGGTTTATGCCCTTTTCTATCCCTGAACCTGTAGCAGAGGAAGATCTCCGCTCTGTCCGTGTCTGGAGAAACAAATGCTTTCTTTCCATGCCCCTTCAGCTGACAGCTAACCACAGTGATATCTTCAAAGACATGGGTTAAATCAGATCATTGAGGTAAGAAGTATAGTCAAGGGCCTACGGTGTGGACATCACTTCTTCATCTGGAAGTCGAATCTTGTACATGCTAGGCAAGAGCTCCACTGATGAGCCACGTCCCCAGCGGCCCCTCACTGGGGAATTCTAGGCAGGGGCTCTACCACTGAGCCACATCCCCAGCGGCCCCTCACTGGGGGATTCTAGGCAGGTGCTCTACCACTGAGCCACATCCCCAGCTGCCCCTCACAGGGGGATTCTAGGCAGGTGCTCTACCACTGAGCCACATCCCCAGCTGCCCCTCACTGGGGGATTCTAGGCAGGTGCTCTACCACTGAAGCTGTCTTTCTTGATTCTTTTTACTTTTTGTTTTGAGACAGATTAATTTTTCTGGGTTGGTCTTGAATCCACTCTGTAGTCCAGGCTGGCCTATGAACTTTCAATCCTTTTGTGTCAGCCTCCTAATTTGGAATTAAGAATAAGCCACACCCCCAGGCTACATAAGCAATTCTAGATGGTATTTTCGAGCCAGTGCTGCTTGAATGTACAGATGTGGAAACTGGTTGTGTGTGTGTGTGTGTGTGTGTGTGTGATTGAAATGGGTTTAAACACACATAGTCTAGTCACTATCCAGGCTTCTGTATTGGCATACCTTGTGAGTAACTAAATAAATAATTGAAGAGAATGGGAGCAATTTCTTATCATGGAATCTGGCGACTGTGTGTCGGAAGGCAGGTAGAAGCCATTACATTACCTAGGTGATCAGACCTAAACCATAGTGAGCGATGTTCATTCACACAGTGTCCAAATGTGTCGGTCAGCAGCATGACAAGATCAGGGTGGCGAGCCTTGCCATGGCAGCTTAAAAATCTCCCTCTCCCCTCCTCTCCTTTCCTCACCTCTTCCCTCTCCTCCTCTCCCCTCTCCTCCCCTCCCCTTTCCTCTCCTCTCTCCTCTCCTCTCCTCTCCTCTCCCCTCCCTTCTTTTCTCCTCTCCCCTCCCCTCCCCTCCCTTCCTCTCCTCTCTTCTCCTTTCCCCTCCCCTCTCCTCTCCCCTCCCTTCTCCTCTCCTCTCCCCTCTCCTCTCCTCTCCTCTCCCCTTTCCTCTCCTCCCCTCTCCCCTCCCCTCCCCTGTCCTCCCCTCTCCCCTCCCCTCCCTTCTCCTCTCCCCTCCCATCTCCTCTACTCTCCTCTCCTCCCCTCCCCTCCCCTCTCCTCTCCCCTCCCTTCCCCTCCCCTCTCCCCTCCCCTTTCCCCTCTCCCTTCCCCTCTCCATTCCCCCCTGTTCTCTCCTCCTCTCTCCTCTCCTCTCCTCTCCTCTCTCCCCTCCCCTCCCTCCCTCCCTCTCCCCCTCCCTCCCTCCCTCCCCCCCTCCCTCCCCCCCTCGGTGCAGGTGTGTGTGTGCACTGCACAGTGCAGAGGTCAGAGAGGACAGAGTTAGAGCTGGCCCTCTGGCACGTTCCGCTTTCCACTTGAGACATGGTGATGGAAGTCAGTGTTTCAGTTTTGTTTCTGTTGGTGTCGGTGTGAGAAAACACCCTGACGAGAAGCAGCTTGGGGTTTATTTTGGCTCACACTTCCAGCTACAGTCCATCGCTGTGGGAAGTCAAGGCAGGAAGCAGAAACAAACCAAGCGGTCACGTCACATCCACAGTCCAGAGCAGAGAGAAACAGGTGAATGCCTGCCTGCCTGCCTGGTGTTCGCCTAGTTTACCCTCATGTAATCCAGGGCTACAAACCAGCGAATGATGACAACCACTTTCAGGCCAGGTCTTCCCATATAGATTAAGGTAATCAATACACCCTGCCCTCACAGATGCCTACAAACCAACCCGATGTAGTTAATCCCTTGCGAAGATTCTTTTCCCAGGTGTCGCTGGACTGTCCCAAGTTGACCATTAACATGAAAGAAACATCACAGGTAGGCTAGCTGGTCAGCAAGCCCCCAGAATCCATCTGTCTCCTCTTGCCATCCTGTAGTGCTGGGGGTTACAGGCACACATCATCATAACCAGCTTTTGACATGGCTTGTGAGGATTTGAACTCAGGTCCTCATGCTAGTGAGGTAAGGACTTTATCGGGTAAGCCATCTATCCATCACTTTTTTGTATGTGTGTGTGATGCTGGGAATTAAACCCAGGGCCTCATGCATGCTGGACAAGCACTCTACCAGTGGGCTACGTATATTCCCACACCCCAGGTGTCGACACTTTTATCCTGTAGTCTCCTTTGAGCTCACCAATGACTTCACGACTCTACTGACCTGTTTCATTGAAATGGGCACAGTTTCACATCTGCAGCGTTCTTGCTAAAACAAACCATCAAACTTAACTTTGATCCACATTTGGGGTCTTTCAACAAAAACCACTGGCTGGAATTCCATTCTGTAAAAATGTCAAAATCTTGGCTGGACAGAGGCATCTGTTTTTCTTGACTTTTTCTGGGTACCACTGCCCCTTAAACAGAGCTGGAATAATCCCCATGCCCATGCTTCAGATCTGACCTCATCCTGTTGTTCCTCTTCGTGGGCACATGGTGTCACTGTTGGGACTCCATCCTGCTTCATCCCTCGGGCTGGGCAAACCCAGAGCCTGCCCAGGTTCTTTGGGAATAAAACCAGGACCAGCGGTGTCCATTTTCTTAGTCACCAGCTTGGCTAAGGTGCTTCCAGCTTGGTTTCCTGAGCTTGTCCTGCCTTCCGCCCCAGCCTTCCTCGGTCACATCTATGACTTTCTCTTGCTCTCTTTTGCTTTGTAAAAGGCTGGTTGCAGAAACTTCTCCGTGCTGTGGACTGTGTGGTTCATGCAGAGACTCACAGTTGGTCCAAGTGTAGAGAAAAAGTGTCTGGGTAAAGTTGAACCATAAATGGACCTCCATATCACACCCTCCCCCCATTAAGGCTGAGGAAACACCACGGAAGAGGGGATGGAAAGATGGTAAGAACCAACGATCTGGAAGGACCAGGACATAACAGGACCACTCCACCACGGAACTCACAGCAACTGGGGGTTGCCTGCACAAGAGTAAGTCATCAGCTCCCCAGCATGGAGTGGCTCACAAGCTCCCACCCCTAGCTAAAGAGCTAGCAACAGCTGATGGCTGTGGGGGAAGAAAACTCAACTTTAAAGGGTGTGGTCCCTTCGAAGTCAACCATACTTCAGTGAATGAGCTTATCCCCATGCATATATAGAAGCACAGGTTGGATTCAGTGGGTTACTTAGAAAAAAAAAGGCAGAAGGTGCCATGAAATTGGGAGGGGGAATGGGAGTTTGGGTTGGATCTGGGAGTGATTGGGAGAGGGATGAGGGGTGACTATGATCAAAATGTGCTCTTTGCATTATAAAATTGGTTGATGGCTAGATGGTGGTGGCGTATGCTTTTAATCCCAGCACTCAGAAAGCAGAGGCAGGTGGATCTCTGTGAGTTTGAGGCCAGCCTGGTCTATGAAGCGAGTTCTAGGAGGGCCCAAACTGTTCTACAGAGAAACCCTGTCTCAAAACAAAACACAAACAAAGAAAGAATTGGCTTACTATTGTATTCAGCACCTCGCAGCTGGTGCCCCCCCCCCCCCCCCCCCGTCTCTCTCTGGGCTGCAGGTATGTAAACTACATGCATGGGGACCTAAGTTCAACACCCAGGAGCAAAGTAAGCAAGCTGGATGGTATGGCGGTATCTGCTTGTAATCCCAGTGCTGGGGAGGTGGAGACAGGAGGACTATGTGTCTCGATGGCCAGCCAGTGTCTCTGAACTAGTGAGCTCCAGGTAAAAGTGAGAGCCCCTGCCTCCAAAATCAAGATGGAGAGCTTCTGAGGAACAATGCCTGAGGTTGACCTCCGGTCTCTATACACAAAGCGCAACACATGTATGTGTGTTCACACACCTACATACACGTACACACATGGAAACACACAATATTCAAAAAATAGACTTCTTGCTTCTCTGTCTCATTTGCAAAAGGGTAGATTGCCATAGGTGTATTCCTGTGGATAAGGCTTCTTAGACCTTTCTACTTTGTCCAAGAGACTCAGTAATCTAGAATAGATAGGTATATAAATAGCATATAAAATAAATAAATAGATAGGTATATAAAATAAATCAAACCCAGCTGACAATAAATTATCAAGAAATTTGCTTAGAAAACTCTTTGGCATAAATACAATTTTTCCATTTGTTGGAGATTAAAGCTACTTTGTGTACTAATGAGCAATGGGTGGTCTTGTTTACTGCCAAATAAAGAGTTGTATCTTGGATCAGTATTTGACACTGCAGGATGTAGAATGTTTTTGGTGTTTTTTCAGGGTTGGTTGACATTTTGGTTTTAAAACCCGCAGTGCTGAAAACACCACTTCACATACATACATAGAAGAAAATGGTGGAAGCACGTTTACAGTCATTTGAGAAACTGTCGGAAATTCTGTCCTGATCCAATGCCAAAACTTATTGGATACCGTATTTTTTTTGAAACTCAAGTTGGTAACTCAAACAGCAATTTTTTAAAATCAAGTGCTCTCCCACAGTGAAACCCAAAGATCTACTAATTAAATACTTGCACTCTGAGGAATGGCAGCAGGAAATGTTTAAGGTCTTAATTTTTTATAATTAAGCCTCATGTTTCCATAACTGTTTGCACAGGAAAAATACTGAGGTTCATAACACACAATAGGCTCAGATATGAACTGAGTTGTCGCGGACAGAATTCGCTGGTGCTGCGTGCCGTAATGGCAGGCGCAGAGCGAGGTGTGTGCGCTGTGTGTCCAGAACCAGGGCTATCGTGGACACACAGGCTGTAACACGGGTGAGCGCTATTGGAAATATTCCATGCTAATTATTCATCCGATTGGAAATCAATTTTTGGTTTTTGTACATTCAGAAGCCTTTTACTATTGCAACATTTTTTCCTGTCCCCAATTTCAGTTACATGACCTTATATGGGGTTGAAGCCACAGGAGAGATGGCTCGGGAGGTGGGGACATATTCTGCTCTTCTAGAAGACGGGAGTTCAGTTTCCACCACAGACACAGGGTGCCTCATAACAGTTTGTAAATCCAGCTTCATGGGATCCAGTGGCCTCTTCTAGCCTCCACAGGCGGTTGCACTCACATGTACCCCCACAGGGATGCATGCATACACAGACAGACAGACAGACAGACACACACACACACACACACACACACACACACACACACACACACATCTTCAGGAAAAGAAGAACTTGGCTGTAAGGAGCACCCCCATGGAAGTCTATACATCCTTCTGAGAGGATGCAGCAATTCTAGCATCATTTTCTGGCTTTTCCTTAGACGAGAGAAAGAACTGAGTTCTGCAAGCATTCACAAATTCCCACTCTCCAGCACAGAGAGTGTTTATCAAGCACTTCTTGCTCTGGGTTGTGTTCTGTCTTAGGGCTTAATAAAAATCAGGGGCAGAGTTCTTGCTGCAGATAGGAAGACGAGGCTGCAAATACTACTGAGAGCCTATGAAGCAGTTTCAGAGATAAGGGGCTTGTAAGTGCTGGGCACTGAGGGTGCCTAAGGGAAAACGCATGCTAAGCATGTCTAGCCTTGGAAGATGACACTTTTACTCAATTCTGGGGACAAAACAAAAAACGCTGCTGATATGTGAGGGGGGATTTCTTTCTCTCTCTCAAAAACTTTTAATTAATCCTGTGTATCTCTTCTTCCACCATTTGAGTCCTGAGTACTAAACTCAAGCCATCAGACTTGGTGGCAGTGCCCTTACTTACCAACTTATTGGCCTGACATCTCTCTTTGAAGAGGCAGAAAATATGAAGATTGTCCCCAGTCTGAACAAGGGCACCCGAATACCTCTCCGTATTAGACAATTTTCTAATTTCTGTGACAAATGCTGGATGAATATAACTTATGGTAGGGAAGGGTTTATTTTTGGATCACGGTTTGAGGGTTCAGTCCCTTATGGTTGGGAAGGCATCATGGCGGCAGTGTGAGGCAGAGGATCTTGTACCACAGTCGGGAAAGCAGAGAAATGGATGCTGGTGCTCAGCTCACTTTCTCTTTCTACCTGACTCTTTGCTTCCTTCCCTCCCTCCCTCCATCCCTTCCTTCTTTCCTTTCTTCCTTCTTCTCCCACTTCTCTTCTTTCTACTAAATCCAGTGTCTCTCACTATGTACCTATGATGTGGTATTCCCCTCTGTATACTATGAATATGTATTATTGCCATTGATTAATAAATAAACTGTTTCAGCCTATAGCAGGGAGAAATATAGCTAGGCTGGAAGACACACACACACACACACACACACACACACACATATATATACATATATATACGCACACACACACATATGTGAGAGAGAGAGAGAAAGAGAGAGTAGACAGAGTCAAAGAGACGCCAGGTAGCTGCCGAAGGAGAAAGACGCTAGAACCTTTCCAGTAAGCCACAGCCTCGTGGTGATACAAGATTAATAAAAATGGGTTAATTTGAGATATAAGAGGTCGGTAAGAATATGCCTAAGCTATTGGCCAAACAGTGTTGTAATTAACTCAGATTTTGGGTGATTATTTGTGTCTGGGCAGTCAGGAAAAGAACAAGCAGTCTCTGTTTACGTAGCTAGCCCTGGCTGGCCTGGAACTTTCTGTGTAAACCTTGTCAGCCAGCCTCTGCTTTCCGAGGGCTGGAAATAAAGGCCAGTGCCACCATGCCTGGTTCATGTTCTCCTTTTGACTTAGCCCAGAATTCAAGTCCATGAAACGATGCTGCCCACATTTAGGGCTGGCATTCCCACCTTAGTTAACCTAATTATGATATTTCCTCATAGGCATGCCCAGAGGCTAGCCTAATCTAGATTATGGCTCACACACGTGCCAGGGGGCCTGTCACTTGAATGATTATAGATCACAAATTGGTAATTGAGATTCATCACCACACTGTACAAATATAAGAACCTTGGATTTGCTCCCAAAAATCTGCCTAAAAATGCCTGGTGTGATTGTGTGTACTTGCAATTCTAGCCCTGGGGAAGCAGAGACAGGCAGATCTCTGGGACTTACTGGCCAGCCAGCCTAGTTTAGTCAGTGAGTGAGCTCCAGGCTAGTAAGCGACACTGTCTCAGAAAACAAGGCGAAGAGTGTCTGAGGAACAGCACCCGACATTATCCTTTGCTTCCACATGTACAGCCACACAAGTCTTCACACATGTATGGGAGTGTAGGGTCAGGACCTGGGCCCTGGCAGGCCCATCAGACTACCTTGCTCACTCATCTCCAACAGGTCAGTTAAAGAGTCAGGTAATACCGAGTAGCAGAGAAAGAGGATTTGCTCACTGTGTCTCTATTAGGAAGAGGAATAATAAAGATGTTCACTAACCCCCTTCTCCAAAGTCCATCTTCAGGATACTGGAGTGAGGTAAGGTTTAAAAGGGGGGCCAGAGGTATACTCATCAGTCATGGGGCATGCGGCTCAGCGGTTAAAGCGCTTGCTATGCAAGCACGAGGATCAGAGTTCAAGACCCTAAAACTTGTGTAAATGCTGGGCAGTGTGGCTGCTCGTCTTCACTCCTGGCCTCAGAAGGCAGATACAGTATCCTCAGCGCAAGCTGTCCAGTAAGACTAGTCATATCGCTGAACTCTGGGTTTGAGTGAGAGACTCCGCTTCAGCTCATAATGTGGAAGAGCAATCGAAGATGCTTCCTGACATCCATCCGGGTTTTTCACACTTAGGTGAACACATGTGCATCTGCATCCCCCGGTGTGCCTCCATACACATGCAAACACACACACACACACACACGCACACACACACAAACACACCACGTGCATGTGTGTGTGCACACGGAGAACACATACACACACACACAAGGAAAGACAGAAAGTAATTCTAGTAAGCACCAGAGGATTCTTAATTCTGCCTCTCCATAAAGTTCAGTAGTATTTACCAAGTTCTTAAGAGAGAGAGGGTATGACAGATACCAGAGAAGGCAGGGTGGGGAGCATTCAAAAGTGCCCTCTACAGAGGCTTCTAACTATCCCAGCAAGAGCAAAGTTCCCTAACTGGGGCTCGCATGCCCCTCCCTTTGGCTATCCGATTATTGAAACAATAGTCATCAAAGAGTAGGAATTTCCCTACAACTGTGTGGAATATGTGCATGCATATGCATGTGTGTGCAAGCGTGTGTGTGAGAATGTGTGTGTGTGTACCAGAGGATGACACTGAACACCCTTCTTGAACACTCTCCTCTTTACTTATTGCTAAACATAAGATTCGTCAATTCAGTTCATTTAACTAGCCAGCTTACCCTGAAGAGCTGCCCGTGGGCCGCCATACTTGCCTGATTTTGTATATGGAATCTGAGGATTTGAACTCTGGTCTTCATGCTTGCGTGGTCAGCACCACGCTCATGGTGCCATTTCTTTAGCCCTTGCTCGCTCATTCTCCCCCCCTTCTATTTCTTTTCCTCCATCAAAGACATCAGTCCTTCAAAGAAAAGTGATTAGGGAACTTGGGAAGACACTCACAGCAACCTCTGGACTTCCTCTGACAGGTGTAGTCTAGCCAATGGAGTTCCCACGGAGCAGTGGGCTGCTGGCAGAGCCAGTGCCCTGTCTCTGGAGATGAGTCTGGCTCTCCCATGAGCGCTGTCAGTCAGTGGAACACTCGGTGCCGCCATTGATTTTTATGTCTTTCTACACTAATTAGACATGTTATTACTAATCTTCGGTAATCACCACAAGGGGCTGGCAGAAAGTCTCTGAGATTTCAATCTAGATTAAAAAAATAAGCAATGCTATCCCCTCTGGGAAAATGCAAAGAAAGCACGTGTTATTTTAATGTTTAAATCAATAAAGCTGTCCTTCCGTTCTGTGCTGGTATTGATGAAATTTGTAAAAATCCCCTTTCAACTTCTTTCTGCCCATCTTATCCCCTCGGGGACTCACATTGATTTCTTGATGGCATCTGGTGACAGCTATGGGGAAAGGCTGTGAAAGGCCCTCTGGTACTTGGGACAGTAGAGGTCTGAGTGTGGGGAGGGCTACAGGAATCCAGTTCCCACTCCTTTATTTTGGTTCCTATCGATTCTTCTTAAGATGTTGAAAGCCACAGGGAAGCGAGTCAACCCTTTCTTCCTTAGCTCATCTTTTTCAATGATAAGATTATAAACCGGGAAGAGTCTACCATTTGGGGCAAGCAGGGAGGGGACGGGGGAAGCATCTTAATCAGGAATCCAGTCTTCAGAAAGCCCAGAAACCATCCTTGAATTCAAAGAACACACCATCTAGCACATCCCCTCTGATAACGGAAGCTGATGTGTCGATAGGGAAGGAGAAACAAGCTTATTTTTGTGTTCTGGAGAAGACAGGCTGTGATTTGCGGCGTCTCTGGTCAGAAACAGTGGAGGCATATGGACTTCTAGTGAAATAAGGCTGCTAAGTCTTTGCCAGGTGGAGCGAAGAGAGAAGGGAGGGGAGAGGAGCCAAACACATTTCCACTGCCACGGCAAACTTGGCATCGGTGACGGGGACAGCTTGTGTACTCAGAAGGGTGCCACTGTGTACCACAGCTCAGGAGGCAGGCTGTGTTTGTGTCGTGTGTGTGTGTGTGTGTGTGCGTGCGTGTGTGCGGGTGTGTAGAACCTACTTAGCTACTGATGAGGCCAGAGGAACAGAATACGCTACGCATCTCCAGCTGCCTGCCTGGGAGCTCCTGGCCCTAGGTTTGGTGACATCTTAGTTTCAGACACAGAAGAAGGCCGTAACCAGCTTTTTGTGTGAGCTTAGCGTTACATTAGACTCCTGTTACTGAAAGCCCTGCCATCCCTTCAGACCTGGGTCCACTTATATGCTTATTTTCCCTATCAGACTATGGAGCTCCTGGGGCAAATCCAGTTCTATGATTCACAAACCAACCTAGCTCAGGCATTTTGTTATAGCAGGAGAAAACAGACAAGGACATGATAAAATGTGATGAAGATAGCTGACTCAAGTGCGTGGGAGGCTGCAGCAAGTAGATTCAAGTTTAAGGCCAGTGTAGGCTGTAGAATTCATGTTGGTTTGGGCCACTTAGTGAGAGCCTGTCTTAAATTAAATATATACATAAATTATATATATTTAAGCTATATATACTTAATTTTAAGATGAGTTAATCTATCTATCTATCTATCTATCTATCTATCTATCTATCTATCTATCTATCTATCTATCTGTCATCTATCTCTATCTATCTAACATGTATACATATGGCTAGTGATATAGATCAGCCATAGAGCTCTAGTCTATAATTCTGCAATGAGGGTTTGGAAGAGTGGCTCAGAGGTAGAGAACTTGTCTAGAAACCCCAGTGAGGGGCTGGGGTGTGGCTCAGTGGTAGAACCTCTGCCTAGAATCCCCCAGCGAGGGACTGGGAGTATTGCCCAGTGGTAGATCACCTGTCTAGAATCCCCCAGTGAGGGGCTGGGGTGTGGCTCAGTGGTAGAGCTTTGGCCCTGAGTTCTATTCCCAGCATTGGAAGGACCTATTTTTAAAAAGGGAAAGTAAGAAAATAGGTGAGACCCTTTTTATCTATCGAGAAGAGACCAGCATCATTGAGGTTGAATCTTCTGGGAAGTAGTTCCTCGCTGTCAGCACGCAGAAACTGTGGTCCAGAGGGTAACAAGGCTGTACCTTCTGCCAGATGCCAACCTTGATAATCTGTAAGAGTCTTCTAGGTGGTAAGGGTTTGAAGCCCTGAAAAATCACTGTCGTGATAGGAAGAGAATATTGGAGAGATCTCTCAGTGCCTCTTGTACACCATCACAACATTTACTGTCATTAGTTTTAGATTCCAGTAGCCTTTCAAGGAGAGGGCGGCACATTTTGCAGCGGACTGTGGTTCACAGAGAGACTCAGACTGGTAAAAGAGCAGACGAAGTGACAGTGAAGTGCTTAGCCTGAAAATGGACGTCTGTAGCACATCGTCTCCCAGACAGTACTCAGTAAACATCACAGAAGAAGGGGTGGAAAGACATTAAGAGTCAGAGGCCAGGGGAGGTTGCTGCAAAATAAAGTCTTCTATACACCTGAAACACAGACACACACACACACACACACACACACACACACACACACACACACACACACACACACACTTTTAAAAACCAGGAGCTAATGGTTAGAGAGGTTGAGAGTCCCTTATCTAAAATTTGAACCCAGCATTGTCTTATGCCACAACAGTTTTCTTATTCTTTGACCCCTGCACAGCTACCATAGCTGATGTTTCCTGAACCTTCTCTGCTAAGCTGTGCACTGAGCAGTTTTATGAGAGTGTGTCTCCAAGCTCAAGAGAAAAGGGTTAAGGAGAGCGGGCTGTTACAGAATTTATTCTGATGTCTTAGTTACTTTCTCATTACTGGTATAAAATACCCCAATGAGAGCAAATGAAGTTTATTTGGCTCACGATCCTTTGTGGTGGGGAGGACACAGCCACAGGCAGGAAAGGCACGGTAGCAGGAACAATGGCTCCATGGTCACAGCACATCTGTAGTCAGTAAGGAGAGAGTGGAAGGGCTGGGTTGTCAAGACTCAAGTCCCACGTCCAGTGACGTGCCTCCTCAGACAAGCTTCCTTCTCTCACAGGTTCCATCATCACCCCAAACAGCATCACCAGCTGGGGACCAACTGTTCAAAGGCACAAGCCTGAGGCTGAAGGGCTCAGTGGTTAATAGCACTTACTGCTCTTGCAGAGGACCCAGGTTTGGTTCCCAGCACCCACATTAGGTACCTCATAATGTGTATGATTCAAGTTGGAGGGAATTTGATGCCCTCCTTTGACCTCCACAGGCAATCTATACACACATGACACACATAAACCCACTCAGGCACACATACACATAAAAGTTAATTAAAAAAAATGAAACAAAACATGTGAGTCTATGGGGGAATGTTTCACGTTCAAACCACAACAGGCACCCAAAGGGGTTTGATAAAATCTGATGGAGAAAATTGTACTCACTCTTATATTCCAGTAATCAGCTTAACTGTGAACACAGCAAATGTGGAACATAATGTATGAGAGAGACCTATTAGGAGATGCTGTGTTTGTCTTGTACGTATTGCATTTTCAACGACTTTCCAAACATCTTTAATCCATTACTATTAACTCCTCACATTGTATCAATGGTAAATTAATTACCACAATTACAAGTCAAAACCCCATATTGTCCAATTATAATTTAATTCATTGGAGATGTTCTCTTTGAGCTTGAATAAAAAGCTGAAGCAATTTAGAAGGTGCTCTAATTCCCTCGAAAATCGGTGTGTGTGTGTGTGTGTGTGTGTGTGTATGTGCACATATATGAGTGTGGTGTATACCCACATGCGAATGGGTGCATGTGCTATGAATGCACACATGGAGGCCATAGGAGGAGGCTGTTCGCACGCTCTGCTGCCTTGCATCTGATTCTCTTGAGACAGACAGGGTCTCACTGAATGCAGAGCTGGGCTAGAAGCCAGATAAGGGCCAGTGATATGTCTGTGATATTTCCTCATGCCCCAGTGCAGCTACACCCAGCGCTAAATTGGGTCCCATATTTCTAGGGGGAGTTTGAACATGGAAAATGATCCAACTGGGTGCTTAGCTGTTCACCCACAAGATGATGCTCCTCAGAAAGCCAGAGTTTGAATCCACACTGAAGAGTTAGAACGGCCACTTATTAAAACCTTGGCCATCTCTCTGTGTCTCTGTTTTCTCTTCTGTGAAATAGGGCTAGTGGTTATGCTAGCTGCTTTTCTTATTTGTGTGACCCATATCTGGAAGGGAAACTGAAAAGAAGGGAGGATTGTTTTGCTCATCGCATCCGTGGTTGTGATGATGAATCTCGGCAACCTGATAGGATCTAGAATTACCTAGGAAGCAAGCACACGACCGTGAAGGAGTTTCTGGATTAGACTGACTCAGCTGGGAAGAAATACCTTCCTTGAGGGTGGTACCATTCTACGAGCTGTAGTCCCAGACTGAGTAAAAAGAAGGTAAGTGTTGTTTGCTTTCTGATGGCAAATGCAGTGTAAACAGCCACCATACGCTCCTGCCAGCACGTGTTCCCTGCCATGCACCCTTGAACTGTGAGACACACAGTAAACCTATCCTTCCTTAACCTGTTTTCGTCAGACATTTTGTCACAGTAATGAATCAAGTGATGGATAGACTCACGAACCAATTCTACTCAATGCATGTTTTCTGGGGCACAGTGTGAGGGTTGATCCAGAGGTGTAACAATGATTGATTAGTGTAGGGATTGATTAGAGATGTCTGCCAGGAGTGCGGCAGTTAGGAGACGTGGCGTGTAAGAATTAAGATCGGTTAGAGGTGGGATTCTACCTGCAGAATCCCTTCAACATTTCTAACTCTTAGCATAGCATATGGCTGCTATAAAGTCACAGCTCAATAACATGACCGCACTTGGAGGCCAGCCCTGCCTTAGACTCTTCTAGCAATCAAACAGCGCTTCTCCTTTTTATTGTTTCAGCCAATTTGGGGTGAGTTTTGACTTATAAATAAAAACTTCTTAGTGATCCAAATGGGAACCAAGTAAGTGTGTGTGTGTGTGTGTGTGTGGTTAATGGCATCAGGCATCTTCCTCAATCACTCGGCCTTATTTTTTGAGACAGGTTCTCTCATCGAACCCAGGGTTCATTAATACACCTAGCCTGGCTGGCCAGCAAGTCTCAGGGATTCTCCTGTTTCTGCCTCCTCCCATACACACTGGCATTACAGATGTGCACTGCCACACCCGGTGTTTACCAGGTGCTGAGGTCCTCGTGTTTGTATCACAGAGGCTTTGTGGATTGAGTCATCTCTCCAGTCTCAAGAAGCTATTTCTTGTCTGAGGGATTTGGTCAGCTTGTCTCTAACATCGTCAGAGCGTGACAGCCCAAAGCCTCTGGCTCTGCTCTTAGAAGTCCTCTCCCCCAAATCATTTCATTATGTCAATTACATTCTTGACGCAGAATTCCTCCCAGTGGACGGAAGAGAGGAGCAGGGTCACTCTAGTCCTGTGCTCACCGCCACTTTTCATTGCCATTTTCCTTATTAGGATATTGCTAATGTCATTGCCTCGGCTTCGGGATAAGCCATCATTTCCTGTCTTCCTTCTGAACATGTCTCTAGGGGTGATTTTATATGAATCCAATCTAATCTGCCATGTCTCAATTTTATTAACGGAATCCTTCAAATCCTGGGCAGCCTTCTCTGTAGTTTTGCCCACTGTGCACAAGTTGGAGGTCTCCCTTGCTGGATTTGTCAATTACTCAAATAACCGGAACCCCGCATAAAGGCTAGAGATGGACTTAGGGTCGCTGTCCTGTGGCTGGAGTCCTTGAGTGTGTGCATGTGAGTCTGGGCATTTGTATCTGCACGAGTGTGTGGAAGCCGAGGCATGGCCTCAGTTTTTCCTGAGGTGCCATTCGCACCTGATTTTTACATTTATTTTGTGTATGTGTGGATCTGCTTGTATGTTATGTGTACTGCATGTGCTCAGATGCCCACGGAGGCCAGAAGAGGGCATCTGATCCCTTGGAACTAGAATGACAAGTGGTTGTGATTCTCCCAATGTGGGTGCTGGGAACCAAACTCAGGTCCTCTGGAGGAGCAGCCATCGCTCTTACCCATTGAGCCATCTCCTCAGTCCTCGCCTTTGTTTTGAACCTGGGCAGGAACTCATCAAAGTGGCCAGAAAATCCCAGAGGTCTGCCTCTCTCAGTCTTTTCAGCCCCGATTACTCGTGTGCACCCCCATATCCAGCATCTTCAAGTGGGTGCTGGGGTTCTGAGTTCAGGCGGCTGTGCTTGTGAAGCAAGTGCTTCACTCACGGGAGTTGCCTGCTCAGTCTTCGTGCCTCCCTGCTTTCTCACTCTTGGAATGCCTTCTCTCCTTCCTCTCCCACTTTGTTCTGGTGATTTACAATCCAAGGCTTCTGTAGAATGGTGTGTCCTGCTTGCATGTGGTTGGAGGGATTTTTCCGGTCCTAAAACACCCGTAAGGCTCAATGTGTCTCTCATGCATCTCTGTAGCTACAGACAGACGCCTGTGAACCACTGGAGACCACACACTGCAAGCCTGAGTCCTATTCGTGGTGAATAGTGATTTCCTGACTGGCTCGCTCTTCACCCCTTTTCCACATGGATTTGTTGAGATTTCTAATCCTGCACACACGGGTGGAAGGAGTCATTTTCCTGCAGGTTGACACTAAAGATAGCTGCCAGACTGACTGAGTAACTCTGCCTCCAGCCTGGGCTTTTAATCCCCTCCTCCCCCAACATTATGCCTGGCTCAGCATGGCAAGAACACAGAGCTCATTGGCCTGGGGCCAGGAGGCCTGTCAGCGGGGAGACCAACTCTGGAATGTAATTACACCACGCGATGCCTTTTGTGTCTTTTATTTCCCCTGTGTCGCCAGCAGATGGGGAAGACGGACATTGTTTGCTTCTCTCCTGTCTGTCTGTCTGTCTGTCTGGCTGTCTCCATCTGTCTGTCTCCCCCTCTCTTGGCAGGAAGCTGCAAAAAGAATTCAGCAGCTGAGGAGTAGAAGAACTTGAGAGCAGAATACAGAGGATCCATGTGATAATGATGCTCATCCACAGAATGTTTGGCTCAAGAGTCTCCAGCAGGGGCTGGAGAGGTGGCTGAGCAGTTAAGAACCCTTGTGCTCTTTCCATGGACCTAAGTTCAGCTTCTAACTTCCGCATTGGGCAGTTCACAACTGCTTATAACTCCAGCGCCAAAGAATCTGATACCCTCTTCTGGCCTCTGTTGGTACCTTCACTCTTGTATACATAATCTCTCTCTCTCTCTCTCTCTCTCTCTCTCTCTCTCTCTCTCTCTCTCTCTCTCTCTCTCTCTCTCACACACACACACACACACCACTTAAACATTAAATCTAAAGCGAGAGAAAGAGTCTATTAACTACTCTGTTTGCCTTCATCTTGAGGACTAGAGTTCAGATCTCTAGAAGGCCAGAATGCTAGGTGGCTATGATGACTGGCGTGCCACTATTCTTGGTGAGATGTGAACACACACCTGTTGGTCCCAAACACAGAACTGACAACAGACCAAAATGAGCATCCAGCAAAGTTCAACTTGGTGAATCAATGAGGCATTTTTCATTTGGTACTTACCAGAATATGGGTGAAGGGTTACTTACAGAAGCAGAAATGATTAAAAGACAGTTATATTCCAAGCATGGGGCCAAGCTCTGGGAGTCCAGTTGACAAGAGGGAAGAGGGATTGTATGAGCAAGTGGGAGAGTCAAGATCATGATGGGGAAACTCACAGACAGTTCACCTGAGCTAATGGGAGCTCATAGATCCTGGACCAACAGTTAAGGAATCTGCATGGGACAAACCAAGGCCCTCTGCATGTGGATGATGGTTGTGTAGCTTGATCTGTTTAGGGGGCCCCAAGCTGTGGGATCGGGACCTGTCTGTGGTACATGAGCTGGCAGTTTGGGACTTATTCCCCATGCAAGAATGTCTCACCTAGCCTTCATGCAGGGGGAAGAGCTTGGTTCTCCCTCAATTTGATATGACATGCTTTGTTGACTCCAAATGGGAGGCCTGCCCCTTCTTGATTGGATGAGGAGTTGGCTTGGGGGGGGGATAAATAGGAGGTGGGGGTAGGGAATGAGAAGAGAGGAGGGAGAGGAAACTGTGGTTGGTATATAAAATAAAAACTTAATAAAAAAAAGGAAAAAAGACAACTGTATCAGTAAATCCTGCCTTTGCATACATAAAAGCTAGAAACCTGGAGCACACTATATGGCCTTCATGCACTTCAACAGGTTGGAGAGGGTCTTTTCAAGGCAATTCAGTTGGTCTGGTGCTCTTCAAGGCTACTAGGCTGGTCTTGGTGTCTTCTCTTCTAGACAGCTTGATTGGATTGAGAAAGGTTCTCAGCAGTCCTTACTGCTTTTACATGTTTGTGGAAGGAGGAACCTAGAGCATCTACTCAGTTTCAGGGACTTCCTGGTGCGTTTGAGTTGTTTACTTCCTGGGTTTAAGGAGTTTCCCTGCAGAATGCAAATTTCCCCTTCCCATTCCTTCTAACATTCTGGGGATTATTGTGTTCCCCTCCAAGATGGAAGGTTGGAATCTCAGGAAACAGCTGCACATCAGGGGATCACTTATAAGTCCAACAGTTTGCTTTTGCTGGGTTTTCCTTTAAACTCTAATGAACTATCCCAACGTTTCTACTTGAGTCTGTTCTTAAATTCTTTAATTAATGAGACTAAGTACCCCAAGTGGGGGCCTCTAGTTTCCCAAGTAGCATAAGGCGATTCTGCCAGGACTTCCCCAGATTTTCAACAACACTTCTTTTACCTTTTAATTATTTTATCAGTAAAGAAAACAAACTTGTTCCTACATCCTAAGATGGCATCGCTGCTGATGTGCTTAGTGAAGTTGTGAAACGCCGTGTCTGATGGATGCAGAGAGGCATGTTGTTATGAGTGGCACAGCTGGCAGATCAGGTATATTTGGGGTAATGGGGCAGCGGCTCCTGCTCTGTTTCCATCGCAGCAGCCTAAGAGACTCTCCCAGGGACTGGGGGTTGCCTTGGCTGTGGAGGCAATGTGGCGCTCTTAGAGCCTTGAAGGCCTTTGAATTGCAGAAATGCCACACTTGATGCTGTAATAGCTTTTCTCCTGAAGTATTTCAAGAGTGTGGGGTGATCCCAAGGATGGCCTGCAGGGTGTATCCCGCAAAGGAAATCTTCATAAAGCCTAGTGGATCTTCAGGGCTTTCAAGGGGATTTAAGTGGTTGAGGAATGAGGTATGGATGAGCGAGAGAGAGAGAGAGAGAGAGAGAGAGAGAGAGAGAGAGAGGGAGGGGGGGGGAGATCAGGCTGTTTGTGACTGTATTTATATGATTAATTAAAGCAATTAAATCAGAAGGAGCTGAGTTGTGTCCCCAGAATCCACCTTAAAAAGCCAGTGTGGAGAAATATCAGTCCTGGGGAGGTAGGGGACAGGAGAATCTCTGGGCCAACCTATCGGAATCAGGAAGCCCAGGTTCCTGGGCATGTTCTCATTGATAAAACATAGCCTCTGAGGAATGACATCTGCCATTGACTTCTGGCTTCTGCATGCACACATACATGTATGAACGTACACCTGCATACACATGAACATGCACACATAGAAAGAAAAAAATAGGAGAATCATTTTCAGTGATTCTGAATTGATTTGTGCAATGAGAATTTTCAGAGGTTCCCAAAGCTACTGAGCCAAGGGGAACACCCAGAACCCACTGCCGTGGGTGAGAGGCAATGATGACAGAGTCTTGACTGTTTCCAGGTACAGGGACATTCAGAGAGCTGTCACTTGCTGGCTTTGAACTGTGGTTCTCAGTCCATCGCATTTACTGAGCTTCATTTTTTTTTAAGTTCTTGAATTCCATGCTGAAAACCCAGCCAATTCACCACAAAACATAAATCAGAACCTGATCTTCCTTGTACTTGAGTTTTATTATATTTTTTATCTCCTTAGCTCAAAAGAAATCGGTTCTACATCACTTTTAAAAATACACCAACTCAGTTAAATGTAATTTTCTCTAAAGCCAATCGCTTAATTAGACAATAATATTAGAGAAATTGACCATTATATCTGGTTACCGACTTTTCAGATGGTCTGTTACCATTTATATTCTTTGCAGTTGGGTTTTTTTTTAAAGCATGAAAATAATTTATCGAGATTGTTCTTTGAAGCTATTTTTAATAGCCTAATGGCTTTTTAATTTTCAAATCATTTATAGTCATCAGCTGGGGCCAAGGAGAGACTCAGACAGAGTACCAAGCAGCTGTTACTTCCTCTTTGGTTATTAACTGGTTCTACTTGAAAAAAAAAAAACCAAGGGAAGCAAGGAGCTCTCCCACTATTGCTGATGTCAGAAGAGGCTCACAGTGTACACAGGGACCCTTGAGCTGGAAGCCATAGCAAGAAACGTGCTGTTTACCAGAGGACTTATCTGTGCTAGGCTATTTATGTGGGCTGTAATTTAATGGAGAGTCGGGTAGCCCATGCTGACCTCACATTCACTACGTAGCTGAGGATGGCCTTGATCTCACAGTGCCAATTCTGGGACTGCCAGAATTCACTATCACATGAGAGAGAGAGAGAGAGAGCGAGAGAGCGAGAGAGCGAGAGAGCGAGAGAGCGAGAGAGCGAGAGAGCGAGAGAGCGAGAGAGCGAGAGAGAGAGAGCGCTTATTTGTGACAGTGTTCATATGGATTGGAACCCAGGACCTGGCAGACACCGCACTCTGCCAACTCACCTGTGCATTTCTTGCTCCCAGTGGGAACCTTCATTGCCCTTACTTTATGGAGGAGGGAGGGTTAATGTCACGGTTAAGGCCAAGTGACTCGCAGAAATCACAAAAGTTAAGGGTGGAGCTGGGTGCTGAGCCCAGGCAGCCTCTAAGACCCTTCTGTCTTTTTCTGTCATGTGAAACTGAATCTTAGTCAATATCATCAATCAACATGAAAAAAAAAAAGTCTGGACCAACAAGCAAGTTCCATGAGACTAGTTATTGGGTGAGAACAGAAAAAAAATACTATAAGCACAGGAACACTGAATTGTGTTTGGTCACGGCAGAACTCAGCACCAACAAGCTGAGGGAAATCACATTGTTTTCTGTCATTGGAAGGAAACAGAGACATTGTATTGAATTAGCAGGACGAACATGTGTTGCGAAAGCCAGAGGGCAGCTGGACAGGATGTGTATAACCTTCCCAGTCGAGCAAGCTCGATTACACAAAACTCAATGATCGTCAACATCCACGATTATTTTTGAGACTTCAGACTCACTTACTGTGAAGACAGCATTTGGGGAAAGGCAGGTGGGGGGAGGGCTGAAGCTCTGGGGTCTTGTCTTCCCATCGAGATATGCTACTCTCCATCTGGAATGGCCCCAACACATTGATAACTAGTTACATGCAGAAAGGCATTATCTGTCTATTAGTCAAGAAATGGCCAAGTGTGGTTTACTGGATTTCAGAAATCTCTTGCTTTAGCAGTGAGCCTAGGTATTTGCCTGTCTCTGCTTCTCCAGTGCTCAGGTTGCAAGTGCATACTGTCATGCTCAGCTTTTTATATGGGTTCTGGGGATCAAACTCAGATCTTCATGCTAGCAAGGCAAGCATCTTGCTTACTGAGCTGCTTCCTTGGCTCTTCTTCTGTATTTTGGGGAGAAACTTTATTTTATTTTGAATTACGTGTATATGTGTGGGTGCAGGCACGTGAGCGCAAGTACACCCAGAAGCCAGAAGAGGGCGTTAGGTCCCTGAACTGGAGTTAGAGGTGGTTGTGAGCTTCCCGATGTGGGTGCTGGGAACGGAATCTGGTCCTCTTCAGGAGCTGTAGTACAGACTTTTAACCTCTGAGTCATCTGTGTAGCCTGGAAGAAAATTTCTTATAGGGGGCACTTTGGTCAGTTCTTTCATTACCTTATTTCATACTTTTATTAAAAAAAATGGCCTTTGAATTCTTCAGCCATCATGCATGGTTAGAAGAAACACAAAGAATACCATGACACCAAGCACTCATCCTGCACCTGCTCTCAAACCTCTGGTATTCATTAGTATTCTGTTCTAAGCAGCACTGTACGGTGCTATTCTTGTCCCATCAAACGGTATGCCTTCCCATTCATTTGAAAATTTCCTCAAGTTCCCCTAACTGATGACACCCAATTAACATCAGAACCTAGAAATTTCAAGGCACTGATGCTACTTTTTCTTCTTTCCCCCTCTCTGTCCTCTCTCTCTCTCTCTCTCTCTCTCTCTCTCTCTCTCTCTCTCTCTCTCTCTCTCTTTCTCTCTCTCCCTTTCTCATTCTCTCTTTCTTTGTTTGACAAGGTCTTGATGGGCACAGACTGGAATCAACTTCACAGTTCTACTGCCTCATTCTCCCCTGTGCTGGGATTGCAGGTGTGGTGTGACACCATTCCTGGAGACACGTGTACAAATGTTACTTCATGCAGGGGGAGGAGCTTGGCTCTGCCTCATTTTGATATAACATGCTTTGTTGACTCCAATGCGAGGCCTGCCCCTTCTTGATTGGATGAGGAGTTGGCGGGTGGGGGAGGGATTAAGGACCAACAACAGACCAAAGTAAGGTTACCGCTGAAGTCCAACTTGGTGAACTAGTGAGTTTATTAGGGTTACTTACAGGAATATGGGTGAAGAGTTTGAAGAAGAGCAAGGATGACTAATGTCAACTGCATCACTAAAAGCCCACCCAGCCTAGGTGACAACTCACAAAGTCTGGAAACCTGAAGTACACTACATTGTGTTACCTGTGTTACTTATAGGCAGCTCAACAGGTTGGAGGGTGTCTCTTCCAGGCAGCTCAGCTGGTCTCTATCTCTTTCAGGTCCTCTACAGGTCTCTATCTCCTTATTAGCTCTTACTGTGTATGTAAGTGTGGGTGGGGGTGGGGGAAGGTGGGCGGGGAGAAACAGAGGTCTTATTTATCTGATCTGTTTCAGGGACTTTCTTCCAACATTGAGTTGTTTACTTCTTGAGTTTTAAGCCTCCCTCAGAATGCCCTGATTCTTTAGAACTTTTTTTTAAAAACAAAAAAGGTAGAAAATATTATACATTTAATGGGTATGAATAATGTGAGGAACAGATATAATTGATTTGTTGGGAGGCCTCAGTATCTAATAGCAGTAGAATATATTCTTCTCTCTCTCTCTCTCTCTCTCTCTCTCTCTCTCTCTCTCTCTCTCTCTCTCGACAGGGTTTCTCTGTGCAACAGCCCTAGTTATCCTGGAACTAGCTCTTGTAGTCCAGGCTGGCCTCGAACTCACAAACATCATTCTTAATGAGCTTCAGGAGAAATTACTACATAAGAGATGTGCACTGTTATGATTAGTTTCTCAGCTTTCAGAGGGAATTACTAAGTACCAACTTCCCCTCCCCTCCCCCATACTTCCCTTCCTTCATTCTGTCTATTGTGTAACAATTTCCTCCACTTAGAAGGAAGCTCCTTAGGGTGCAGGATGTTCTAAAGGGAAGTGAAACAGTCCACCCTGCAGGGAAACTCATTAAAACTCAGGAAGCAAACAACTCAATAGCTTCAGGAAGTACCTGAAACTGAGCAGCTTCACTAGGTTCCTCTCACTTCCAAGTTATATCAACAGTAATGATTGCTGATAGACATTTTTCAGACAAGTCTAGTTGCCTGGAAGAGACTCAGACCTCTTCAGGTACCTGAAATAGACATCCTCCAATCTATTGAGCTGTCTACAAGAGGTCCAGTGTGCCCCAGCTTTCCAGGTTTCATGAACTGTCATCCAGGCCAGGTTGGGCTTTTTGGTGTGCAGCTGTCTTTAAGCCATCTGTGTTCCTGTAAATCACTTCTCACTAATACTCTTGTACATAACTCTGCTAAACTCATTGGTTCACCAAGGACTCTGATAGTATCCTTACTTTGGCCTGTTGTTGATTCCCTATATGGAGTGGATAGAAATTCGCTCACATCTCCTGGGAACAGTGTCACACGACCCTTTCTTTCTGTTGTCATGGAGCCCAAGCTCTCTACACTCAAGCCACACTCCCAGCCCAAGTGTTGATCACTTTTCATCTACTCTTTTGCTTATGTGAGTTCTAGAATTCAAATCTTTCAGTTACAACTCTCCATACCCCCCTGGTACCAAGCACATAGCAGTGTCACGTAGAGTGTTTCTGAATGAGTGGATTGTGGGGAGCATTTTAAACACCATCAAATCTACATGGGTCAGTGTCCAACAAAGAACAGTGGGATGAGTGTCACCCGTAGACACAGAGGCTGGCGGGAAGCCCTCTGTGACTGGAAGCACATTCCTTCCTTCCAGAGCAGTTCATTCCAAAGTACTTGCTGGCTGGCATTGCACTGAATCTTATTCCCACAAGCTTTCCTATGGAGATTAGAAGACACAAAATGTACTCTTATCCTCAAGCCGTTTGGGAACCCATGAAGAATGAATTTATAATACAACAAAATGAATTTATATAACAGACATTAGTGCTGGGCTAGAGCATGAATCTTGGAAAATTGGAACCCACAGAGTGAGACATCACGGAGGCATGGAAGAGTTCCCATTTGGACTGGGATTTTTTTTTTTTAAAGATAGGGCATCATGTAGCCCTGAGTGGCCTCATCTTTGTGTGCATCTGGGGATGACCTTGAATTTTTGATCCTCCTGCCTACAGTTCAAGAGTGCTGAGATTCTATTCTTGGTTTACATGGTGTTGGCATCAAATTCAGGACTTTACACATGTTAAGCAAACATTCTGCCTACTGAGGCACATCTCCAGCCCTGGATTGAATCTTATAGGTTAAATCAGCATTGACTGAGGAGAAGCCTGGAAGAAATAGCAGGTGCGAAAGCCATGGGACCTTTGAGTGTCATGCTTGGGGGAGGAGGTTGGTTTATAGAGCTGGGGGACATGGTGTGCTGCAGGAGGTGGGAGGAGATGAGAAGCCGGGGTCAGATTGCAAAGGGTTTTTAACTTTGACATTACAGGGAGTATAGAGGAAGAAACTAAGGAGTGTCGAGGGAGGATAGCTATGCGGAAGATGACTTTCAGCATCTGCCTTCACCTTCTGCACCAGCTGGGCAGTCACATCAAAGTACAAGCTGCCTAAGCTGCAGAATTGTCAGATATCTTCAGTGGGGGTCACCAGGGATGTACCTTCTAACCGGAAAAAAAATCTTCATGCTGTTTGTTTCCCTGGAGAATGTCAGCCAAGAGTACAGAAGTCCTTCACAGCCTTATTCATTCTCTTAGGAGTGAGAAGGGAAGGGGAGGGGCCATCTGCAAGGGGCTTTAACTGCAAATGGGCAAACCCATCACACTACTACAGCTTCCTATTGATTGGGTAGCTAATGATCAGTTTTGCAGTATTAATTCTCTCTATAATTAGGCAGCTGTTGTATGAGTTCCCTGGTGGAGACATGAGCCAACATTTATTCTTCTCAGATAGGGGACCTAGATCAGACCAAAGAAATGATTCTATGTGTGTCTAGCCCATTCAGTTAGTATTACAAACACAGCATCAGTGAGGTATTGCTTACAAGAATGTGGGTGACTAATACTCAGCTTCTTCACAGAAAAGCTGACCTTAGCATGAGTGATGGCTCATGAGAGCTTCAACCTAGGGACTCTATGAATGACTTAAAAATAGTTGGGTTGGCTAGAGAGCCTGCTCTCCCTAGAAATTGTTACTGCTTATATAACCTTGGGTAGGTACCTTATGAGTCTTGTAAGTTTCAGGAACCTCTTGAGATTTGTGAGTTTTGTTTACCTCCTGAGCCTTGTATTTTTTTTTTTATTGTTGTTGTTATTTGCTTGTTCCTTTCAAAGGCTTAAGGAGCCTCCTTGTTTTGCTGGAGGTTGGTGTAGTACTATGGATGAAATAACTATAAAACAGCATCAATTATAAATAGCTCCTTAAACTTAACTACATTTAACCTTGATCTTGCTAAGTGAAGGTTTTGTAGGTTCACAGTGTGACACTGGGAAAGAACCAGTTATCCAGTTGTTCTTAAATATTCATTGCTGGAATATTTCTTTGTGTGTGTACATATATGTACATGTTCATATGTACATGTGGATGTATGAGCACATGTGTATATATGTATGCATGTTTGTGCATGTGGAGGTCATTAATCAACTTCAAGTACCTTCTTCAGTCATTCTCTGGTGTGTTAGTGTTATTAAACAATCTCTCTCTCTCTCTCTCTCTCTCTCTCTCTCTCTCTCTGTGTGTGTGTGTGTGTGTGTGTCTCCCTCAGGTCTCATTGATTCAGTATGACTGATCAGTGACTGATCAGTGAGACCCAGGTATCTGCTTGTCTCTGCCTCCCTAGCACTAGGATTACAAACATGCCTGACTTTTCCACATAGATTCTGGGGATCTAAACTCAGGTCTTTATGCCTATGTGATACTCTAAATCCTGTCTGTTCTAATAAAATACTCTGCCAGAAACAACACAGAGAAAAGGACCTTATTTGGTTTACACTTCTAGGTCAGCATCCATCATTGAAGATCAGGGCATGAACTCAAGGCAGGAAACTAGAGGCAGGAACCATGAATGAAAGCCATTTGGAGGTTTCCTCCCAGGCTCACTCACAGATGTGTGCTTTCTTACACAACCCTGCACCATCTGCCTAGGGATGGTGCTGCCCAAAGTGAGCTTTGGCCTCCTATATCCATCAATAACTAAGACAAGCCCTCCTAAACATGTTCATGGGCCAATCTGATCCAGGCAGTTCCTCACTTGAGGTTCTTAGATGACTGTAGGCTGTGTCAGGTTGATAACTGAAGTTAACTAGGACACATGGCAAGCACAACTAAGCCATTCTCAGCTCTTATTGTTAGGAATTTCTAAAGAAACTCATTCATGCTAAAGTGAGGAATAATAATTGAATACATGCTAGATATACTATTCTATGGTATTGTGGCATATGCTAATTATAATATTATTGATTAGAATGGCTTCTCATTTTCTCTCTCATTTCCATCTTGACTGTTAATAGTATGCCTTAGTTTATCCCCAGAGTGTGAAGCTCAGGTTCCAGTCTTTAATTTCTACTACAGAGTTTGAGCAGTGATGGATAAAGCTCTCTGTCCCAACAGGCATTGACTTTGAGAGTGTGGTGCTGGCCTGGATTCCCTATTGAGACTCCTGCTGTAGGCACCCATGGGATGTCTGAGTACAATGGGTCTGTATCTTCCCACTTCAGTCACTGCTTTTTAGGGTCTATGTCAAGTCAAGAAATGGCAAGGCAGGGGCTATGATGTGCCTATCACAAGACACTTGACCACTTTTATAATCCAATGTCTACTTGGGGCGTTGGAACTATTTTAATTAGATCCTTACCACATGAGCCAATTGTATACCTCCTCCCAGCAAGGTGGAGAGTCTGGTTCCTCTACAATAGACCTTTTTGATTCAGAAATCTTTGTATCAGGAGATAGATAGTTCAAGAAAACATAAGAATGAAGTAGGGATGAAGAGACACGGCCTTCAAAGGGCACAGTTAACTTCAAAGTCTTCTCATAAAAGGCTCAAGTGCTAAAGGTTTCATTGGCAGCTGATGGGATTTGGGGAAGCAATCGTGAATCTTGAGGGCTCTGATCTAAGCAATGGATTAATTCCTTAATGCGCCCAGTATCTTGACATTATTGAGAGAAAGGAAGAAGGTGGAGTTTAGTTGGAGGAAATAGGTCACTGGAGATTGACCCTGCGACACGATACAGAACACCCGGGATTGGGAAGGCCAGATGTAGAGAGAGTATACATCATCTCCACTGTGCAGGGAGGAAGTGTTCAACTGGACATGTGTTCAGGGTCTAAGATACTTGTGAAGGATACACCTGGATCCCTATCCATTCTCCTTTCTTCTTCCCAGATGTTATGAGGTGAGCAGCTCTCCTCCATCATGCCCCCTCTACCATGATGCTCTTCCTTACCATAGGTTCAAAGAGATGGAACCACTGACCATGAACTGAGACCTCTGAAACCACCAGCCCAAATGAGTCCTTCCTCTTCTGACATTCTCTCAGGTATTTGTGACAGGGATAAAAGAGTTTTACTACTCCTACATCCTTTGGGGGTTTGTTTGTCTGGGATGTGTGTGTGTATGTGTGTGTGTGTGTGTGTGTATGTGTGTATGTGTGTGTGTGTTCACATATACAGATATGTAGAGGCGTCCTCTAGTGTATATTGCTCAGGCATTTAGGAATTGTCTGCCTTTTTAAAAAAGTAATCTCTTTTTACTACCATGGAGCTTGTCAAGTTAGGCTATGCTGACTGATCAACGGGTCCCAGGGATCTGTCTGCTTCTGCTTCTCCCTCTATTGCTGGGATTACAAGGGCACATCATCACACTCAGACTCCTATGTGGATGTTGGGGATTGAACTCCTTCCTCATGCTTACAAGGCAAGCTCTGATCTAACTGGGCCATCTCCCCTGACCCTTGTTTGGTTTTCTTTAAGCATCCAAGGTAATTTCCAGACACCTGTTTCACTATAGCACAAGTCTTTCATCCTTCATCGCCAACTGCTCTGCCTCTGATACTTGTAGGTAAGTCAAGAAATGTCAGAGACTTCACCTCTAACATGGAGGTTGATTGCCACACCTGCATGTCTGACCTTATACCTTCACAAGATTGTTCTGTTTAGAGAAGAGAGACTTAATTGTTCTAAAATTTAAGGGTCCTAAGATGTCACTTTGATAAGATAATAATAGTGCCAGTTACTTGGTCAAAAGAAGAGTTCAAAGTGATATGAACTTCAGGAAAATGCTGGGATTCTTCTGGGGGTATTATACCCAAAGTTCTAGAACATTCTAAAACCCAATTCAAGGTTGCAGTCTAGACTAATTTCTGCTTCTCACAGATACTCAGATTTGTGTTCATTCTTTTCCTTCATGAGTTTGTTTTGCTGATGAGTGACCATAGGTCTCAATTTTTTTCCTTCCTTCCTTCCTTCCTTCCTTCCTTCCTTCCTTCCTTCCTTCCTCCCTCCCTCCCTCCCTTCCTCCCTTTCTTCCTTGTTCCTCTTTCTGCCTTTCTTTGTGAAATGTTCTCACCATGTATCCCAGACATCCCTTGCACTCACAATCCTCATGTCTACACCACACTTACCTGTACAGATAATTTCCTGTATCTGTCAACTCCAGGAAGTATGTCACAGGAGATAAGAGGTAGCCTGGCCCAGCTTCTTGTTCTCGGCTTCCTGATCATGGATGCGATGTGACCAGATGCCTCACCTGCTGCAGTGCTGTCTGCACATGGATGGTCTGTGTTCCCTTAAACCGTGAGCCAAAACAAGCCCTTCTTTCCTGAGGTTGCTCTTTGTTAGGTATTTTTGTCACAGAAACAAAACAAGTAACTAAATAACATGGCGTCCTTGCTTCTGGCTTCTGGTGACTCCAGGCCTTCTGTGACACCAGGCTACAACTGTCTAATGTCTGCCTTGGTGGTCACAATGTTCTCTGTTCTATATCTGTTCCCACCTTCTCTTTACCTCTTTTCTTCCCTCTCTCTTTTTTTAGTTCTTCTTTCTTCTTTCTCTACTAACAGCCCTTTCTTTTCCATTTCTCTTTTGTGTTTCCTTCTCACTTTCTCTCTCTCATTTCCCTCCCTCATCTCTACCCCTCCCTCCTTTTTTCCCTCCTCTTTCTCCTTTTACCTACTCTCCCTCTCCTCTCTGTCCCTCTTTCATTTCTTTCCCCACTCCCTCATTTTCTTCTCTCTCTCTTTCTCTCTCTCTCTCTCTCTCTCTCTCTCTCTCTCTCTCTCTCTCTCCCTCTCTCTCTCTCTCTAACAGTCTCTCTTTGTGTTACCCTTCATAACTCTCATGCTTCAGCCCCTCAAGTGCTGGGATCACAGGCTTGAGCCATCAGACCTAATTGCTGAGGAAACATTCTGAATGTTAGTTTCCCTTCAAATTTCCAGACTTTTAAAGCAAGAAGAGCATGCATAATTCATAACTCCATTTATAAAGTCCTTAATGGATTATGTTTATTTCATGTTTTTAAAAAGCACACACTGGCTGGGGAGATGGCTTAGTTGGTAAAGTGCTTGCCACATGAGCATGAGGCTGTGAGTTTGATCCCTCATCAATGTACAATCTATGTAAAAAGAAAAGCCAGTCACATCGGCACAAGCCTATAATCCCAGTGATGACAGTAGGGGTGGGCGGCAAGGTGGGCGAAGACAGGAGGATGCCTGAAATTCATTGGTCACCAGTCTAGCCAAGTAAGAAAGATTTTGGTTCGGTGAGCTACCCTGTCTCAAAAATAAGGTGGAAAGGGACTGGAGAAGATACTGGCATCATCTGTCCCCTCACCCCCGCGGGCATACATGTACCCATGTTAGAAGGCCTTTTCCTCTGACTGGAACATTCTCTTTAGGAAGGACAGGGAAGCTCATGAGAACCTGGAAGTAAACAAACACCACATGTCTGGAGAACTTGAGACTTACAAGATCCACGAGGTCCTCAAGTTTAGAGATGCAGCGGAAAACTGTAGGGAAGGAGACTGTGACCAGACTAGCTGCTGAGAGACAACTCTTTAACCTGTCCAGTCACCCACATGTCATGCAGAGAGCTTGAGGGTGGCAGCTTTCATGAGCTGTCACTCATGTTGGTGTGGGTTTTTGGTACTACAGCTATGTGTGAGCCATCTTGTTCCTGTAAGTCACCCCACCCAAAGTCCTATCAGTAACCTCGATAAACTCATTGGCTTTACCACGCTTGACTTTGGCATAATGGCATAATTAGTACTTTAGTCTGTTGTGGGTTCACTATCTGAGGTGAGTGGACATGTGTGTGTCATGTCTCCTTGGGAAAAGTCTCACACAGAATACCCACACATACATGCGCACACATATGAACACGTACACACACACACATGCATCTTGCAGATTTTCTATTTATTCTCAACATCAATAGACTCTTTTCTTCCTGCATCCCTATTAAGGGATGACATCTCTCAGCCGCTGTTAAGCCTCTTTTTCGAGAACTTGTTTCCACTCCCAGGCCCCACTGGGATACACATGAGGAGAAATGGGTCATTGCATTGAGCGCCTCGGGGTGGAGGCAGTCAGCAAAGACCCCAGGCTTCCGTAGAGCATGCTTTCCTCTCACGTGGGTTGATCCAAGGTGAATTATGGCTCCATGCTGACTTGTAAGTGGAAATCCATATCCTGCCTGGTTGTGCTCCGCGCACCTCTTGTCATCCTCCCTTGTGAATATTGATCACGTTTAAACAGGCTCACTGCCTCAGGCCTGAGGCGCCAATTACATGTCCGCCTCTCTCTCTCTGCTTAGGTCGGCTTATACATGCTTATAAATATGGGCCTGACTGCAAGATGAGCCTCTATGGAAAGCAAAAATATGTCGCCTGAGTAATTTGTTGGAAACCCCTTTCCAACAGAAGGAGAAGAGCTGCGTGAACACACAGGGTCGCAGCAGCAACGCATTAGAGCGTCTTTGCTGTTGCTCCCCTGGTCTCATTCTGGCTTCTCACAGGTCCGCCTTGCCTTTGTGGGATGACAGCTGAGGCTGGGGATCTGTTCTCAGGCCATGTTCTGAATTCCCAATGTAAAAGTTTGAGTCTCGGGATTTAGTTTAATAGAACCAAATGCTTTAAGTCCAGAGTGGTACAGGCCAGCACTCGGAGGGCAGAGGCGGGAGGACTGTTGAGTTCAATGCCAGTCCAGGCTGCAGTATGGAGCCCTGCTGAAGAAAAGAGAGAAATATGTGTTATACACTTATTAACATTTATTATACACCCAATGTCCTCAAACCACTGTCTTGCACTGGGAAAGCTTAAATAGCAATTCCTGCCCCAGAGCTATAGGGTTCTAAAAAATAAAATCAGTTGAAGTTTTCCTTCTACCACAGTGAAGAACATTGACTTCTGCTTTGGTACTCTTATATGCTTTTCTTGAGAGAACGAATGCATATAAAACTATCTTAAGAAACCGCCTATTTGGGTTGGTTTTTTAATGTCCACTTACCACAAATTAGAATCACCTGAGTAGGCAGTCTCATGGGGACAATTGCGCTGACGAATGTGGGAAGGCCATCTCCAGTTGTGGGCTACCTTTTGGTAGCAGCCCAGATGAAAAAGCGTGTGTCGGAGGCAGATGAGGCCATCCTTTGCTGGCTTAGCCTTCTTCTTGCCTCCCTGTTGCTTTCCTCATTGCTGCCGCTGCTGCTGCCTATGCTGAAAGCAGAGCCAGTGTTTCTGAGTTTTCATCGTGGCTTAGGGACCACGATGTCTAGGAAACTCCCAGACATCTGGCACCAGGCTGGGACTGTTGAGGCATCCAGCCTTGTGGACTGAGGACTGAGTGACCATTACCTTAGGTTGTAGCCTGCTGTTGAGAGATCTTTTCTGGGACTACTCTGTTGAGGCCTCAGCCTTAAGAATCAAGTATCAGGTTTTCAGTGTCTCCAGTGTGATCTGGCCATTGTTATTATTTTAAAGTTCTTTTAACAAATCTATCTGTCCATCATATTATCTCTCTCTCTCTCTCTTTCTATCTATCCATCCCTATCTATCCGTTTCTCTGTCTCTCTGTCTGTCTACATATCAATCATTTATCTATCATCTACTTACATACAATCATCTTTCATCTATCTATCATCTATCTATCTATCTATCTATCTATCTATCTATCTATCTATCTTTTATCTATCATCTACTTAACTATCAATCATCCTTCATCTATCTATCTATCTATCTATCTATCTATCTATCTATCTATCTATCATCAATCATCTATCTATCAATACACCATCTTTATCAATTCCACCTCTGAAGACAAGCCTAACCCCAAAGGAGTTTCCTCCAAATACCCATGAACCACAGAGACCATCTGCAGGTAGCCATATCAGAGGAGACGTCAACTTTGCCTTTAAACGCTACAATACAAAGTAGTTTTCAGAGTAATTGCTGTTGCTATTTCTCAAGCTGGGTGGGCTTTTCTGTATGCTTATGTGCTTTTGTATGTATGCTGTTTGTTAATAATTTTTAAGTGGAAATGAAAAACCTGTAATAAACTGCAGGGGGAGCCAGACTTTGTGGAGTGCCCAGTTAGCGTGAAGAAAGCTGACTTCTCCGACTCTCTCAGCACTTGGAAGATCAGCGCTGGCCAGGGTTTCCTCAAAACACCATCTCAACATAAGACAAGAATGAGACACACATTAAGAAGTAGCATTGGGGCTGGGTGTGGTGGCACACACCTTTAATCCCAGCACTTGGGAGATGGAGGTAGGAGAATCTCTGTGAATTTGAGGCCAGCCTGGTCTATATAGTGAGTTCTAGCAAGAGCTACATAGCAAGAGGCTGTTTCAAAACAAAACAAACAAACAAAAACAAAACAAAAACAAAAAGTAAAGAAAAGGGAAAAAAGGAAAAGAAAAGAAAAAAAGCAGCCTTGGGGAGGTGGAGACAGGCAGATCCCTGGGACATCCTGGCTAGCTAGCATCAACTATTTTATGAGTCCCACACCAGTGAGAAATCCTGTCTCATACATAATAGTCTGTAAAGTCTTACCTTCTACTCCGTTCTGCTGTCTGAGCCCTTACTGTTGTGGCTGGTATGGTTGCGGGTACAGTCCCCAGTCAAACTCTTAGTCCTTTAGTCTGGCTTCTCTGGGATGTGCTGCTGGGTCAATGGGACATTGTTGGGCACTCACTGGGGATGTCACACTTTCTCTTTTGGGAATCATCTGTGATTGTTCTTATACCTGATTCACTAAGACAAGGCCTTTTGGTGCAGCCCAGACCTTGTGGGTTGGAGCAGTTTCTCTAGTCACCTTGTTCAGAGAATCCCTTAGTCTGCTTTCTTAAATTAGAATTACAGGTGTGGTAGTTTGAATGTAATTGGCCACTATAATCTCACAGGGAATGGCACTATTAGGAGTTGTAGCTTTGTTGGAGTGGGTATGGCCTTGTGTGTCACTGTGGGGGCGGGCTTGGAGGTTTCCTTTGCTCAGGATATCGACCAGTATCGGTCAACTTCCTGTGGCCTACATATCAAGATGCAGACAGCACCACATCTGCCTGCACGCTGCCATGTTCCCCACCACGATGATAATGGACTGAACTTCAGAAACTGGAAGTGAGCCACCCCAATTAAATGTTTTCCTTTATGTTGTCTGGAAATGATCAACCTAAGGCATTGGAGCCTGTGTGTGTGTGTGTGTGTGCTCTCATTGCTCAAGATCCTTCATTGACTTACCAACAGATATGTACTAAGTGCCTATCAAGTGCCAAGCACTGGTAAAAGAAGTTTCAGGGAAGACTGGAGACTTGTCTCAGTGGTTAAGAGCACTTACAGTTCTTGCAGAGGACCAGAGATCAGTTCCCACATCACATAGCCCACAACCATACTATAACTCCAGCCAGGTGATCTGACACCCTCTTCTGGCCTCTGGAATCACCCATATGCATATGTGCTTGCTCACACACAGACACCCATGCATACACACAATTGAAGACAAGGTGTTGACAAGAAGGTTCAGTGGTTAAGAGCATTGCCTGCTTTTCCAGAAGACCTGGGCCGTGTTCCTTGTACCCACATGGCATCTTACAACCATCTGTGATTCCAGTTCCATGGGGATTTGATGCCCTCTTTCGACCTCTGCAGGTATGCCTGTGGTGCAGTTACATACATGTAAACAAAATACTCATACACATACATATTTTGTTTTATAGCAGAAAGGAAATAAGGTAAGTTGAAAAAGCAACTTCAATGAACCTTGGTGTTCTGAGACATGCATTTAGTTTTAGAAGCAGTTTTTCTCAGCCCTCAAATAAACAGGAAGATTGACTGGTGTACAAGATTGCTACGGCTACCCTAACAGCTGGGTAGCTGAACAAGAGAGACTCGGTAATTATAGTGTCTAGAAGTCTGAGCTTAGGTGGGCAGAATTAGAACCCAGACCAGGCGCTGCTCAAGTTATGCCATCCACAGCTCTCAGTTCTCAGGGCTGATTCTGGTATCTCTGCTGCTACATGGAGAGACAGGCACAGAAGACCTTGCTGTGAGACCTTAAACAGGTACTCTGGACATCAAAGCGTTCAACGCCACTGGCGCCATACTCCCCATTTAGTGGATGCAACTATGAAGTGTGCCCCTCCTCTTCCTCACTTCCCCCACATCCTCACAGCTCCTACTCTGGCGTTTTGCCTCCTTTCCCACTACGTTCCTGATAGTAGAAGACAGTGCGGCTGTTAGCTCATAGCCTTTTGAGAAGGATAGAAAGGCGTGTAGCCCTGCCCTGGCTCTGGCTTGTGGATCTCAGCTGTCACCCTTGCCCTGATGTCTGTCTGCCACCTAAGGTGTTGAGGGTTGAACTCTCTCTCCTTGGAGCATCCACTATGCTCTTGTCTGTCCATGATGTTCATGACTCTTCTAAGAAGATTCGTACCCAGAAGGACAATCCATCCTTGTGTCTGCCTTGATAAGAGTTTACATGTCTCTCCTGTCCTGTCACCCCAGATGAAAGCCGGCTGACTGTCACCTGTCACACATGCCAAGAGAGACCACCAATGTCAAGTTGAGCTCGGAGGTGCAAACACAGGTGGAAGATCAGTGGGGGAGACCCTTTAGGCCCTTTGTGAAACTTATATATAATGGGGGAGGGGTCTAGCCGCATTATGTTAAGGAGGCAGGAGACACTCAAGAAGCAATGACATAATAGGAATAGAAGCTGAAACTCTGGTCTCTGATGGTGCCACGGAGGGGTCACAGCAACGTTGGGAAGCTTCTCGTACAGGAAAACGAAAATCCTTTTGTTCTGTCCCTGTAGTTTAGGTTTGCGATCAACCCAATATTATTCCTAAGTGACAAATTGGCTAATTAAAAATACAATGTTCTCTGAAGTGAGCTTATGTAAGACCTCTCCTTCTTCCGCATTAATTCTGATCAAGAAAAGGAGGCCGGAGGCCCCCAGGACTTACAAAAAGACAGAGACGCTTTCCAACTTGGTCAATAAAATCAAAAGGGCTCTCAGGGTTGAGCAAGAAGCCAATTATCAGAGAATGAGTTACTTAAGAGTGGTAACCGAAGTGAGAGGAGGCTGGGAGCCACCACTGTAAGCCGGATGTGGGCCAGAAGTCGAGGAGAGCAAAGAAGGAGCTGCGATGGAAAGCGAGCCCCGGTGCGGAAAAGCTCAGACAGGCGTTGTATTGATCAAGGCCTTAGTCTGCTTTCTTCAGCTATCACAAAACCCGCAAGACTAGAACTCAGAGAGAATAGAAGGTTTGTTTATTTAGTTCAGTGCTCTGGAGGCTGAGAGCTGGCATCTACTCTGGTGAGGGCATCAAGAGGTCGAGAAGGTCACACGGCAAGGCAGAGTGGGTGTGCTCGCTTACATCTCTCCTTCTCTTCTGTTAAAGCCACTAATGCCATCACCAGAACCCCATCGTCATATGTTTTATCTAATTCTAATTACGTCCTAAAGGCCCTACCCCTAAATGCCATTAGCATGGACTTGGAGTTTTCAACATATGAGCAGTTACACATTTTTACGACTTTTCTCACTGAGCGACAAAATGCCTGACCAAGGTACCTTAATGATGGAAGGACTGATTACGGTTCACAGTCTGAGGGTGGGGAAGGCGTGGCAGCAGGAGAATGAGGTGGCTGGTCACATGGCAACCACAGCCAGGAAGCAGAGAGAGATGGATGCTGGTGCTCAGCTCACTTTCTCCTTTTTAATTCAGTCTGAGACCTCAGCCCATGAAGAGTGTTGCCAACTTTCAGTATGGGTCTTCCCTACTCAGCTAAACCTTTTTGGAAACACTCTATAGACATACCAAGAGGTGTGTTTCCATGGTGAGTCTACACCCCATCAAGTCACAAGTGTGGTAGCTGAGCGCCATTGGCCCCTATAAGATCATAAGGAGTGGCACTATTAGTACGTGTGACCTTATTGGAGGAGGTGTGTCACTATTAGGGTGGGCTTTGAGGTCACCTATGCTCAAGCTACACCTAGTTTAATTCATTTCCTGTTGCCTTTGGATCAAGATGTAAGACTCTTAGCTCCTTCTCCAGCACCATGCCTGCCTGCACACCACCATGTCGTACCATGATGATAATGGACTGAACCTCTAATCTGTAAGTCACCCCAATCAAATGTTTTTCTTTATAAGAGTTGCCTTGGTCTGAAGGCCATGCAGATACCAGGGTCTGGTCAACCACCTGAGACCATGTTGGTGTCCAAGGGCCATACTGTTCTAGGGACATGGTGACATCCAGGCCAAAGCTGCTGCTGAGGGCCATGCCTGGGTTTGTGGTTCTGATGCAGCTGGGGCCTGTGTTGACCCCCATGGCCCATATTACCACAGGGACTATAGGAACCATGTGTATGAAACCTGATGACCATGCTAAACTGGTTCTGCCCCTTGATAGCCACTGCAGTAGAAGAACTGGTCCCACCCCTCATGGGAGAGCTTCCTCAACCCTCACCATAAGCATGAGAGAGCTGGCCCAGATGACAAGGATATGAAAGAACAAACTCTGCCCCTTTACTGAGGGGGGCGGTCCCAGTAGCCCAGACAGCTCTAATCACACCCAGATCTATATTCAGGGCTTTGAAGTTGGCCCACCCCAATATCTACCCCATATGTGACCTTCTGGAGGGACCACCCCAACATCTGCCCCATCTGTGACCTGATGAGGGCTCACCCCAGAATCTACTCCATCTATGACCTGCTGGAGGGCCCGCCCAAATTCTACCCCATCTGTGACCTGCTGGAGACCCCACCCCAACATGTATCCCATCTATGACCTGCTGGAGACCCCACCCTAACATCTACTCCATCTATGACCTGCTGGAGACCCCACCCCAACATGTATCCCATCTATGACCTGCTGGAGACCCCACCCTAACATCTACTCCATCTGTGATCTGCTGGAGACCCCACCCTAACATCTACTCCATCTGTGACCTGCTGGAGACCCCACCCCAACTTGTATCACATCTGTGACCTGCTGGAGACCCCACCCCAACTTGTATCACATCTGTGACCTGCTGGAGACCCCACCCCAACATGTATCCCATCTATGACCTGCTGGAGACCCCACCCCAACTTGTATCACATCTGTGACCTGCTGGAGATCCCACCCCAACTTGTATCACATCTGTGACCTGCTGGAGACCCCACCCTAACATCTACTCCATCTGTGACCTGCTGGAGACCCCACCCTAACATCTACTCCATCTGTGACCTGCTGGAGACCCCACCCCAACTTGTATCACATCTGTGACGTGCTGGAGACCCCACCCCAACTTGTATCACATCTGTGACCTGCTGGAGACCCCACCCCAACATGTATCCCATCTATGACCTGCTGGAGACCCCACCCCAACTTGTATCACATCTGTGACCTGCTGGAGATCCCACCCCAACTTGTATCACATCTGTGACCTGCTGGAGATCCCACCCCAACTTGTATCACATCTGTGACCTGCTGGAGACCCCACCCCAACATCTACTCCATCTGTGACCTGCTGGAGACCCCACCCCAACTTGTATCCCATCTGTGACCTGCTGGAGGACATGAAGGGACTAGTCCTGTGGAACCACAGTCACAGGATTTCCATGACTCGGGGACAACAGCAGGACACCTAAGAGGAGCTTCAGTGAGGGTCAAGTATTAATAGTGTACCAGAAGCCTTTGAACCAGACCAATGGCTCATTGCAATGTACATTTGCAAGTAAAACTGAGTGGACAGAAGGGTATACTACATGGCACACTGCAGCTCCCAGTGCCACTGAGATGAATAAAGAAATGTTGGAGAGGCGGGAAAGGCGGAGGAGTGAAGTGTTCTTTTGTGTTGTCGTTTGTTTGTTTTTGGTGTTTGTTTGTTGTTGTTGGTTTGTTTTATTTTGTTTTCAATTAGTAGTTTTTAAATTTTCTTTTTGGAGGGTAAGGGGTGAATATGGAGGCATTGGGAAATCAGCATGATTGGGTGCAGGGTGTGAAATCTCCAAAGAATCAACAAAGAAATTATGTTAAGAGAAGGTTTGCCGTGGTCATGGTGTCTCTTCATGGCAACAGAAACCCTGACTAAGGAAGAAAGTAGGATGAGTCTCTGCAGTGGTCAAACTGGAGCAGAGATAACTTTAGCGTTATGTGCAACAGGATGGTAGGAGGGGCTACCAGATTCAAGAGTGCAGAGCCGGTTAGACTCTTCTCTGGTGGGCAGAGCTGACGCCTCTCTTATCTTCTTTGGTTATAGAGTTCTGGATCTGTGCAAGCTGTGCTTGGCTGCTCTAGCATGAGAAAACTGTAGGGGTAATTGGGCTTGCTTTAGCAGGCTTATAATTCCAATAGCTGGGAGACTGAGTAAGACAGCTGCAAGTTCAAAGCCATCTCCAACTATAGAGTGAGGACAGGACTAGCCGGGAGAGCTTAGTAGAACTACTTTTATAAATAACTAAAAAGAGATGTTAGGATATAGGTCAGTGGTACTTGTTTAGAACCCACCAATGAGAGATGTGGAATAGCTCAGTGACAGAGCACTTGCCTGGAATCCCCCAGTGAGGGGCTGGGGTGTGGCTCAGTGACAGAGCACCTGCCTAGAATCCCCCAGAGAGGGACTGAGCTCCCAAAGTCCAGTTGAATAGTGGGAGGAGTGAGAATATGAGCAAAGAGGTCAAGATCATGATGGGGACACCCACTGAAACAGTTTACCCGAGGTATTGGGAGTTGACCAACTCCAGTCAGACAGGGAAGGAACCAGTACAGGACCAAACTAGACCCTCTGAATGTGGGTGACAGTGGTATGGCTGGGGCAGACTACAAGATAGTTTGCTTTATTTTTTGAAAAAAGAAAAAGAAAAAAAGAACCAATCCCCCAGTGAGGGGCTGGGGTGTGGCTCAGTGGTAGAGCACCTGCCTAGAATCCCCCAGTGAGGGGCTGGAGTGTGGCTCAGTGGTAGAGTCCCTGCCTAGGATCCCCCAGTGAGGGGCTAGAGGTGATTCTTTATGGTAAAGTGCTTATCTATCATGTTCATGCCCTGTTTAAAAACCCAGTACCATAAACAAACAACAACAAAAATCAGGGGGAAGAGAAACATCCGCACTGTGCTGTCAGCTTGGGTTTCACAATGCATGCATTTGTTAGGTGAGCCTTCTATTGCTGCCTTCTTCTCTGCCTTCACAGCACCAGGTTTTTCTTTTTACATTCTGTCATCTGAAACCGAGTCTCGTTCTATTGCCAGAACACTTTGATTTATTGTGTATGCACATTTTGGTAGGTGAGTAAGACATTTCTCATTTTCATACCTGATGCGGGAAGAGCCATAAAACACGTCTCTGAAGTCAGACTCAAGGGCCTCTTGATTAGGAATTAAACCGCATGTATGATTTATTCAATTTGAGCTTAAGGAAACAAGGGATGGTGAGTAAATGTGATTGGCAAACTCTCCCTTCTGTCTCTGCTAAGTGCACAGATGCCGATGGAGACCATACGGTGTGACAGAACACATGAACGGGCCGTGGACTTAGAAGAAGCTCACCTGGGGTCTGCTGTTGGAATATGGGAATTGGGAAGCTCTTCTGATGTCGCTTTTGGCTAGTTTTTGTTCCTTTTTTGTTGTGATTCATCTGGCAAACTTAAGAGAAACAGTTTGTTCTGCTCACAATTCACGGTCTGTCATTGCAGGAGAGTTGAGGTGACAGGAACTTGGAACAGCTAATCACAGCACAGCACAGCACAACACAGCACAGCACAGCAGAGCCCAGCCCAGCACAGCCCAGTCCAGCACAGCACAGCACAGCATAGCACAGCACAGCATATGACACCACAGCACAGCAGAGCCCAGCCCAGCACAGCCCAGTCCAGCACAGCACAGCACAGCACAGCATAGCACAGCACAGCACAGCATATGACACCACAGCACAGCAGAGCCCAGCCCAGCACAGCCCAGTCCAGCACAGCACAGCACAGCATAGCACAGCACAGCATATGACACCACAGCACAGCAGAGCCCAGCACAGCACAGCCCAGTCCAGCACAGCACAGCACAGCACAGCAGAGCCCAGCCCAGCCCAGCCCAGCACAGCATATGACACCACAGCACATCACAGCACAACACATCACAGCATAGCACAGCACAGCAGAGCCCAGCCCAGCCCAGCACAGCATATGACACCACAGCACATCACAGCACAACACATCACAGCATAGCACAGCACAGCAGAGCCCAGCCCAGCCCAGCCCAGCACAGCATATGACACCACAGCATATCACAGCACACCACAGCATATCATACCACATCACAACCTAGCCCAGCACATCACACCACAGCACAGCACAGCACATCATAGGACAGCACAACACGGCACAGCACAGCACACCACAGCACAGAACACCACAACACACCACAGCACAGGACAGCACACCACAGCACACCACAGCACAGGACAGCACAGGACAGCACAGGACAGGACAGCACAGAACAACACATCATCACAGCACATCCACAGTCAATATCAGATGAAATCAGTTAATGCATGCATGATGTTGCTCAGTTTGCCTTCAGTTTAAGATCTCCTGTCTAGGGAACAGTGCTACCCACGGTGGGTAAGTATTCTAAGTAACCAAGATAATCCCCTACGATAATCCCCCAAAGATATAGCCATAGGGCAACTTAACCTAGATACGTACATACATGTGCATACACTCTGCACGTTCGTGTGAGCATGGACACACATTTATACCACACTGAAAACAAAATAATGTAGTTTATAGTAGTCATAAGAGTTTAAGTTTGTAGTATTCAATATCCTAAGCAAGCATGAAGCAGTTGTGTTTCTAACCCACTGTCCTGAGTCTTGAATTTGCTGTGTGTCCTGCCATGGGTGTACCCTACATGGCCTTCTCTAAAACTTACTTTCCCAGTTCATGGCAGTCCCAACAAGCCATATTTAGCTGTCTAGTCTCTGTAAGTCAATTAAAGCATCTAAATTAATAGTGAAAAAACAAACAAAAAAAGCTTCATTCAATGTGCCTCTAAAGGGAAGAGGGATAAAGAGAGCCAGTGATTTGCCTACCTAAGTCTATCTTGTGGTCCTGAAGGATGGTTAAGATTTAAGTAGAGGGCTAAATATATCTAAGCAGGCCCTGCTAAGGTGTGGCTCTGCCAAGGTGTGGCCCCACCCACCGCAGGCCCCATATTGTCTCTTGGGTAAGATGTCCTGACAAACAGTAAAGCTCTTTCAAGGAGAAAGCTTTCCTTTCTGCCCGGCCCAGGCTTTAGTCTTTGTTTGACAGTCAGCACTGCATTCTGGGAAATTCCAATTTCTTGAGCATGTTGCCATGATAGCCAAACTGAGAGGCGCAAGTGTCTCTTTCTCCTCTCTTCTCTTTCCTTCACTCCCCCCCCTTATCTCCCATCTTCCCTCTCCCTATGGGTGTCTGCAGGGGCCACCCAGTCAGTCACACCTAGGCTGAATCCTGTAAGTGTGAGAGAAATATTTGTCACAATAGCCAGGGCACACTCTTTACCCATGGGAATGGAGGGGCACTTTTCAACGCTGGGGAGATGGCTCGGTCTACAAAATGCTTTCCTTGCAAGCATGAGGACCTGCGTTCAGTCTTCAGAATCAACACCAACAAGCAAACAGACAGACAAAGCAAGCAGTCTGTGTGACAGCCTGCGTGTGTTGGCCCACCCCAGTGGCTCTCCGCCTGTGGAGCCGTCAAACATTCCTTTCAACAGGGGCCCCTAAGACCATTGGAAATATAGGATGTTTATATTACGATTCACAACAGCGGCAGAACAGGAGTTCCAAAGTAGCAACGGAAATGATTTTACACTGGGGTCACTGCAACATGAGGAACTTCATTAAAGCGTGGCCGCCTTAGGGGGGCTGAGAGCCACTGGGACAGACAGATCCGTGGTGCTCACTGGCTGGCCAGCCTGGCCTCGAGGGTGAGCTTCAGGGCAGCGAGAGACTGTCTTACGGCTACAAGGGACAGCATGTGAGAAGCAACCCTCAAGAATGTTCTCTGATATGCGTGGGAACACGTGGATGTGCACCAGCGCATACCCACACACGTACATGAATGCATGTACACACACACACACACACATATGTGTGCGGAAAAGAGAAAGGCTTTCAAGGGATAACTGGGCAATTTCAACAAGTGATATTAATTAAATATGTATTTTCCTAAACATAATTTGTGTGCGTGTGTATGCATGTGTGTGCGTATTTGTGTGTGTACATGCAGATAGACAAGTATTTGGAGGTCAGAGGACAACCGCTTCCTCAACCGTTCTCACTTTTTTTGTCTTTTGACTCAGGGTCTTTCGCTGAACCTACCCCTCACTGTTGGCTTTACTCACTGGCCAGTAAGTTTTGGGGATCCCCCTGACTCTCTTCCACAGCACTGGGATTACCGTATGCTCTGCTGCATCTGGCTTTCATGTGGATGCCATGGATCCAGACTCAGGTAGTGTGCTTGCCCGGTGCGTTGACTAGTTTTTTTTTTTTTTAAATTTATTTATTTATTAAAGATTTCTGTCTCTTCCCCGCCCCCGCCTCCCATTTCCCTCCCCCTCCCCCAATTAAGTCTCCCCCCAGCCCGAAAAGCAATCAGGGTTCCCTGTCCTGTGGGAAGTCCAAGGAACCCCCACCTCCATCCAGGTCTAGTAAGTTGGGCATCCAACCTGCCTAGGCTCCCACAAAGCCAGTGCGTGCAGTAGGATCAGAAACCCATTGCCATTGTTCTTGAGTTCTCAGTAGTCCTCATTGTCCGCTATGTTCAGAGAGTCCGGTTTTATCCCAGGCTTTTCCAGACCCAGGCCAGCTGGCCTTGGTGAGTTCCCAATAGAACATCCCCATTGTTTCAGTGTGTGGGTGCACCCCTCGCGGTCCTGAGTTCCATGCTCGTGCTCTCTCTCCTTCTGCTCCTGATTTGGACCTTGAGATTTCAGTCCTGTGCAAGTCCAAATGGATTAAAGACCTCAATATCAGTTTGAACACAGTGAACCTGATAGAAGAGAAAATGGGAAGTACTCTACAACACATGGGCACAGGAGACCACTTCTTACGTATAACCCCAGCAGCACAGACATTAAGGACCTCATTGAATAAATGGGACCTCCTGAGACTGAGAAGCTTCTGTAAAGCAAAGGACACTGTCACTAAGACACAAAGGCAACCCACCAACTGGGAGAAGATCTTCACCAACCCCGCAACTGACAAAGGTCTGATCTCCAAAATATATAAAGAACTCAAGAAACTAGACCGTAAAAGGCTAATCAACCCAATTATAAAATGGGGCATTGAGCTGAACAGAGAATTCTCAACAGAAGAACTTCAAATGGCCAAAAGACACTTAAGGTCATGCTCAACTTCCTTAGCGTTGACTAGTTTTATCAACCCGATAGAACACTCCCACTAGGTTGGCCCGTGGGCAAGCCTGCGGTGCATTTTCTCGGTTGGTGTCTGATATGGGAGGGTCTAGCTTCCTCTGGGCAGTGCCACCCCTGGACTGGTGGTGCTGGGTGCTCTAAGAAAGCGGGGTGAATGTTATGCGGCTCGAGCCAGTAAGCAGCATTCCTCCATGGCCTTTGCATCAGCCCTTGCCTCCAGATTTCTGTCCTGTTTGAGGTCCTGCCCTGACTTCCCTTGGCAGTGGAGGGTGTCCCGAGGGCTGTAAGCTGAACTATACCCTTTCTTCTCCAGGTTGTCTCTGGTCATAGTGTTTATCTCCATAGTAGAAACCCTAGCTAACCCACATGGCAAGCAATTTACCTACTGCACCATCTCCCAGCCCTGAGACATATTTTCCATTAAACTTTTCTCAAATGTGAACTGACAGGCATAACTGGAAATCACCGAAACCCCTCTAATGTGATTATAATTATGAGATTCACTTTAAATCCAGCCAGGGTGGACTTTTTGTCCTCATCTCTTACTTGTGGGTAATAGAGTCAACAGGTGTACCACTTATCGGGGGGAGACAATGAGTATGTGGCTAGGGCCTTTCAAGTCTTGGCCTCAACAAAAAAATGAGTTGGTTGAAATCAATGAGAAGGCACAGGAATGTTATTTCTCCAGTTAAGAACCAGTTTCTAACCAACCAGTAACTGGTTTCTTTTTTTTTTTTTTCATAGATCAGAGGCTAGTTTCATAACGAACGTACACAAAAACTAGAATAAGTGACACTTGCTACTAGAAGTTTCTGACAATCTGCCCAGCTCTCACTGATTCATGGCTGATTCTTGCAATAGTCTATACTTGGGGGTAAAAGCAGTACCCCTTTTCTTGTGTCCATGCCATGTGTGCGTAACCTACCTGTTTGATTCCATTTTGAAATAGTGTCTTATGTAGCTCAGGCTGGTCTTGAACTCACTGTGTAGCTGAGGATGGTCCCGAACTCATGATGTTTCTGTCTCTATCCTGTAAATGCTGGCACTATGTGTGCGTACCATCATGCCTACCTTGGACTTTCCTATGTAAGAAGGAGACTCAATTGCTATGAGGAAGAAATAGGGAGAATGCTGGCCTATTGAAATCCATGCAGCCTGTTTGCTGGCTGCCAAATGGATGTAAACTTGAGCATGCCGCTCAGCAAAGGACAAAATGATCAGAAACGAGAACTCAAGAGAGGTAAGGACATCTCCAGGGGACAGACAATGGTGCTTCAGCACTCTGAAAAACCCTTGTCACTGAATGCAAGATCAGAGCACATGGAGACATAGCACTATTCAAAGAAACAGCTTCTGAGCTGGGAGAAAAAAACCCTCTACATCTTCAGATCAAAAGAGCCCACCAGGCACTAGGCAGGAAGAATGGAAACAGATCAACACCTAGAAATAGAGCTCTGAAATTCTTATACTTCAAGGACAAAGAAATAATCACCCACACACACTCCAGAAAGAAAAGAAAAGAACCATGGAGAAAATGATAAAAGTCAGAGATAGCTCGGGTTTGCTTTTTGCAGTGTTAAACAGGAGACAACAGACCGACAACGGTAGTTTTGAAGGGGAACATCACTGTATGTGATTCTGCTTATGTGTTTCTTAAAGGTGCAATGAAGCCATCCCTGGAAAAGTGATAACCCAGGGAGAGTATCACTCACCCACCCATGTTCAGAAAGCTAACAAGGCACGCCAGTTACCCTGCATACCATTCGTGCTAAAGATCTACACTTAACCATATTGGCCATGGGAGAATGACGATCAGTGTGGAAGCCATTGAGCCCCAGAATGAAGTTGAAACAGGTGCTGTATACATGTTTTGAAAGCAGATTGCAAACGTTATGATTTGTTCTGGAAAGGGAAGGTGCACAAAGAGAAGGTAGGTACAAAATGTGAAACCGTGCCTCTGAGATCCAGGAGACAGAGGTAGAGTAGGCAGTGTGTCCCTCAGGATGACAAGTGACAGCCATGAAGACTGGCATGCTCCCAAAGACCGCCTAGTGATGGAGGCAGTTCCATCGCATCCACTCATGTCTCCTTTACTCAACGACTGTGGGTTCTGGTTGACTTTCCATTCCTGTCGAGTCATCCCTAGTGTTTGTCCTTTGCTCAGAAAAGTGGGGTAGGACTTCAGAATTCAGCACTATTGAGAACAGGGTGCTGAGGGAGGGTGATTTTATTTGTGTAAAATGCATTGCCATGAAGCCATTTCCTCTTAATTGAAGCATTCCATCCTGGGGTGAGGGAGGCTTAAGACTTGGAAAGTAAATAAAACTCATAGGTCTCAAGAAGTCCCTGAAACTGAAAAGATTCACAAGGTCCCTCTTCAAGGTTATATTAGTAGTAAGAATAGAGAGAGAGGAGACTCTCTGGCTGGCCAAGCTGCCTGTAAGTTGTGCATGGAGCTCCAGGGATGCAGTTATTGTGACTTGTCACCCATGTGGAGGGTGGACTTTTTCCGTGCTTTCAGTGAAGTCGCCTTTGAGTTACCATGTTTCTGTGAGCAGCCAATCACACTTGCCTTGTAAGCAAGCCCAATAAACTCCTAAGTAGATCAAGTTGAAATGTAGTGGAATGATGATTTTGGCCTGTCATTGTTTCCTTATTTGAAACGCATAAAAATTAGTTGGAATGGCCTTAGGAAAAGCCGCACAGCATAGATGTATAAGGAAGATCTTTTCTCCAGAGGAATCTGAGGCCTTATTGCATTTTGTTCTTCTGTTGTACAGAGCACACTCCACCCCCTTTCAGTACCTTTTATCTTTCCCACATGTCTCCTGCACTGCCAATGTATTTAGTCTGGAAGGAGAGACACTGGTCCCACAGGGTCTCATCTTCTTGAACTTTAAAGCTTTGCTTTGACATCATGGCAGAATGAAGGAGATCGCATGTTCCTCAGAGTAAGCAATGTGAGGTCATCCAGATGGTCACACTGAATTCTCTCACTTTCTGCGCATGCAGCAGGACACACAAAACAATGGTGCACAGCACAAGCTAAGGAAGTGACTGTGCATTCCCTGAGAATGGCAAGACTCTGGTGCAGGACAATGAAGACGACACATTAAATGGAACTATAGCTAAGCTTTGTGTAGCAGAAGAATTAGCACCATGAACATGTCTGTGCTATTCAACATGGTCCATGATCAATCTGTCTTTAACTTCTGTGACATTTTTTTTTCATGAAATGACAGGAAAGAGAAATTCTAAATTTTGCATGAGATCACAGCAGACCCTGAATAGTTAAATCAAAAACAAAACCAGAGACGTTCTTTCTGATTTCTAAACTACAAAGCTACAGGGAGGAAAATGGCTGGCATTAGAAAGCAATAACAACAACAACAACAACAACATCCAAATACAGAGTACAGAACTCAGAAATCAATCTGCTCATGTATGGCTGTTATGTGACCTGCTTCAAGTGCTGAGATTAGAGACAGGAGTCGTCATATCAGCCTTTCATTCATATTTTTTTGGAGAAAAACTTGGGAGCAGAGATGAATGGAGGTGATTTATTCTTTTAGTTAAAATATATTGAAAATTATAAATAGAGCTATATAATATATATTCATATGTAAAGATAGTACTGGAAGGATTATATAAAATGTTACCAGTGCTGTTCTTTTGCAGAAATGGGGAAGTAGAGATAACATTATATAGATATAGATATATCCATCTTTCTTTTGTTGGTCTTTCTTAATTTCTGCATGTTATTTACTTTTCCAAACTAGAAACATTAGTTCAAAATGTCATTGAAAGTGAAGCAGTTGGGGTTGGGGAGATGGCTCGGTGGGTGACAGCACATTTGAGGACCTTAAGATCCTCACCACTCACAAAAAGTCACTCATTGCTGTGCACATCACTGCAACTCCAGTGCTGTGCAGGGTGGAGACTGGAGGATGGCTGGGGCTTCCTGGTTGTCTAGCTCCAAGTTCGTTGAGAGAGACTGTCTCAAGAGAGTGAGGAGGACAGGTCAGAGCAGGACACGTGATATTCTCTGGACTCCACAGATGTGCACATGGCTGTGTGTAAAAGAGACTGCACTTTTGTTTCTCAGCTGCCAAGACCTGAATAATCACACAGAAACTATATTAATCACAACACTGTTTGACTCATGATTCAGGAGTATTTCTCGCTAGCTCTTAAATCTTAAATTAATCCATTTCTATGAGTCTATGTATTGCTACATGGCTGTGGCATTGCCTCATTTTCTACATATCTTGTTTTCTTGGCGGCTGGCTGATATCTGACGTGACTCTACCTTCTTTTTCTCTGAGTCTCTGCTCAGATTTCCTGCCTGACTTTACTCTGCTAAACCATTGGCCAAAACAACTTTATTCATTAGCCAATAAAAGCAACACATATACAGAAGGACATCACACATCAGCTATGCTTGCCCATGTGAACACACACCATACACATGAGTGTACACTGGAGAGTCAGAGTCCACAAACGTGCTGGTTAGCCTGCATAGTCAAATTGATGAGCTGTAGGTTATGTGACAGACCTTGTCTCAAGGGAGTAAGGCAGAGAGTGGGAGAGCAGGATATCTTCTTGCCTCTCCATGTACATGCACATGGATGCATACACACACACACATATGCACACACACACACACACACACACACACACACACACACACACACACTCCAAAGCACTTAAGAGAAAAACCAATGCATATAGGAAACAGAAGAATGTAATATAACTAGAAGTGATAGGTACATGCTTAATTCTCGTGAGCATGAAATTCAAGTCTAGGCTTTGTGGTTACTGCGGTAGGATAAAAATCTTAAATAATGTGTCAACTTCATCATCTCATAGAAGAAGCAAATTGCTTCTCTAGAAAGCATCACATTTTATCTCAGTCATAAAATATACAGGGAATTTTACAGGCTGTTAGATCATTTTCTCAGGGACATTGAGTAGCTAATAGAGTAGATAGTCAACTGTAATAATTCTTTCTTTCCTAGACATCAACCCTCAGCCTCAAAGGCCACAGCGTGAAATTCTATATGGGGATTCCTCTTCACATTGTGGGGTTTTCTTACTCATGTTGCTGTTTTGTGTCAGGGGTGGGACTGGAAACCTAATGATTGATTGGCAAGTCCTCAAGTATGGTAGAGAATGTGTGTTGCCCTTCATTTTCAGATCCAAAGCCACAGGATTACATTTTGTGGTGTGTTCTCACCCCTATACCTACAAGAGGAGAATGACTCCTGTCTCATCACACTGATGAAATACTTAGAGAGTTGCACGATTTTTTTCAGTCAATGTAGGCTTCACCCAGGGACTTAGGGTAATCAACACCAATGGTCATTAGAAATCAACCTTTAGATGGTAGCCTTCAAGTTCTTTTTTTACATCTTTCTTTCTTTCTTTCTTTCTTTCTTTCTTTCTTTCTTTCTTTCTTTCTTTCTTTCTTGAGCACATGCATGTGGAGGTCACAGGGCAACTTGCAGAAGTCAAGTTCTCCCTTTGCCATGTAGGTCCTGACTATTGAAATATGGTCATTGCTGGGTGGCAAGCACCTTTACCGGATGAACCATCTTGCTTGCTTGAGTCATTGCCTCATACTTCTGATGGTTAAAGATGCCGACACATGGGCGTAAGCAAAGCAAAGGGAAACTTTACTAAGGGGACTAAGAAGAAGTGAGGACTTATGAGAGAGTGAAGGGTATGCCAAGATTTAAAGACTTACTTTGGAAAGCAAGCAATTGGCACTAATGACAACTATGGGAGGGGACCCAAGCAGGTTGCTGTGTGGTGTCTCATGCACAAGCTTTTTTTTTTTAAAAAAAAAAAATGTTACTGAAGTTAAAAGATGCTGTTCATGGACCCCCTTGGATAGCACAGACATTTTCATGGTGTTAATTATTTTGCTACATAAACCTTGGATATATTTCTGCTTAAGTGTTTTCTTCAGTTTCCTCCACCAGAGCCTTGCAGTTCTCTGTGAATTTTATAAGAAGATTGTTTTATATAGTAGGTTGGGGAGGAAGGCTGTGATAGTCTGTTTCTAGACATGATTGATATGGCTATATCAACCTACAGAAGCAGTGGTAACCTGCACAAGATGTGTGCAAGAGCAAGCCATCTATCTAGCATGGATGGGATAGGGACACATGAGACCTCATCATTATTGGGGGAGCTATTGGCAGGTGATGGATGCTGAAGGAGGGAGACACACTCTTCTTTGGGACATGACTGCTGGTAGGTTGCTAATACCCTCAGTGTATGGCCACATACCCATTAGCATATAGGAAGCACTAATTGGACTCAGGTGATTATTAATAACCATAAAGGGAGGTCATGATGTTGGGAGGGGGTACTAAGGAGAATTGGACTGGGTAGTGGTAGATGGACATGACAATTATACATTGTATAAATGCTTAAAACCTTAAAAGAATAAAAATATTAAAAATTAAATTATGGTTAGGACTGAGCAAAGACTGAAGTAATTTCTATATGATTGATTCATTCTTTGAACATATCATAGGTTGAGTCAATTAGACAGTTACACACTGTGGTGGATAGTTTTATGTCAATTTGATACAAGTTAAAATCATCTGAGAAGAGAGAACCTCAAATAAGAAAATAACTCCATAAGATGAGGCTGTAGACAAGTCTGTAGGTCAATTATTATTATTATTATTATTATTATTATTATTATTATTTTGTTTTTTCAAGACAGGGTTTCTCTGTGTAACAGCCCTAGCTGTCCTAAAACTAGCTCTTGTAGATCAGGCTGGCCTCAAACTCACAGAGATCTGCCTGCCTCTGTCTCCTGAGTGCTGGGATTAAAGGCATATGCCACCACTGCCTGGCAGCATTTTTAGTGACTAATGGGAGAGGCCCCAAACAATTGTAGGTGGTGCCATCCCTGGGCTGGTGTGTACTGTTCCACCTGTACGCTATGGGAAGGTTTGCGAGTTGAGCAAAGTGCTGGAGATTAAAACACACACACATGGGGGGGGGGCGTCATCTGATGTGAGAGTCCCCTCTGTGTGCTATGACTACCATTAATGAATAAAGAAACTGCTTTGGACCTATAGAAAGGCAGAACTTAGATAGGTAGGAAAAACTAGGCTGAATGCTGGGAGAAAGAAGGGCAGAGTCAGGGAGAAGCCATGGAACCATTGGAGACAGATGTGCCAAAACTTTAGCCGGTAAGCCATAGTCTCATGGTGACTCATGGATTAATAGAAATGGGTTAAATTAATATGTAAGAGTCAGCCAATAAGAACCTAGAGCTAATGGGCCAAGCAGTGACTTAATTAATACAGTTTCTGTGTGGTTATTTCTGTCTAAGGTAGCCGAGTGGCCGGGAACCAACAAGCGACTCTCCCCTTCTCCAACAGTCATCCCTTGAAACCAGAATGCCCCCTTTATTGTGTTGCAGGGCAGCTTATGTAGGCCTCTCCTTGACTAATGGCCACACTTCAGCTCTCAGGACTTTTCAGCTCCACGCTCACCACAAACCACTCCCCTGGCATCAGGAACTCATGAGGGTCTTGTCTTCAGAGCAGCTACAAGCACAGAAAACTAAGTTGTTTACTCTGGCAGGCAAGGGGGTCACAGAAAATTCAGGGTCTGAGGGTCGGCAGTCCCCCACATTGGTGGTCCTGGGTTCTATGAGAAGGTAGGCTGAGTAAGCCAAAGGGAGCAAGCCAGCAAACAGCATCCTTCCATGGCCTCCGTCAGCTCCTGCCTCCAGGTTCCTGCCCTATTTGAGTTCCTGTCCTGACTTTCTTTGATGATGAGCCATGATTTTTAAGCAAAAGCCAGATAAACCCTTTCCTCCTCAATTTGTTTTGGTTATTGTGTTTCATCCTAGCAACACTAACCCAAACTGAGACACCAGGGAGAGCATACATGTTGTTGCACATTGCCCATGCTCTTTAGGTAGGTGAGTCCCCTTTGTACCCATTTCTGGCTTCTGCTTTGTTAGCTGTTGATCTTGGCTGTCTGCTAGTATTTGACCCTGGCCGATGGTGACCCTGCTTTTGTTGAACCTGGAACTCATTACTGCAGCTAGACTGGATGACCAGAGAGCCCAAGGGATTCACGGGTCTCCACTCCCCAGCACTGGCTTGCCATGCCCTGGATAAGTGGGAGCCGAGGATCTGAACCTAGGTCCACATACATGCACAGAAAGCAGTTCACTCACCGAGCCATCTCCCCCAGGACTTTTTTTCTCTTGATCTAGTCATTGGATTCTCTAGGAAGTGCTTGTAGTCTAGATATATCATCTGTTCACTGAAGCAAAATTGAGAAGCTTGTAATAGCAGATGTCTCCCTCTGGTGAGGCTCTTCTTGGGGCTTCTAGAAGAGCTTCAGGGAGTCCATAAATCCTTTAAGGCATGGCATTTTATGTTTGGGTACCCATGTGCATTTGGAGAGGTAGCAAGGAGATGTTTCATAGCTTTTTTCACCCCACAGGATTCTCAAGAAGGTCTAGATCTAAGCTATGAAAGAAGCTCACATATAAAAGTAGTAAAGTGGATGCTTATTTATGGAAATGGTTTCTACTAGTCAGACTTTTTTGGGGGGCTCACTGTAGTAAATACCAGAAAGAAAAACAACTTAAGGTTAAGGGGAGGGAAAGTTGGCTTTGGCTCATAGTTTCAGAACTATAGTCTGTGGTTGGCAGACTGCATTGCTCGGGTCAGTGGTGAGACAGAAGAACACTGTGGAAAGACACAACAGAGAAGAGCTGCCCACCTCAGAGCGACCAGCAAAAGGAGAGGCAAGTAATGGGGTGAGGGACAAGATATCCTCATTGATCAACTTTCCCTCCAGCTAAACCTCTACTTCCTAAGTTTCCATTATTCCCACTAATACCATCAAGCACAGATCTACTAAAGCATCACAACACTGATGAAGTCAGAGCCCCCACGATCCAAGAGCTTCTCAGTAGCACTACCAGCTGGGGACTCAGCCTTCAACGTATTGTTCTTTTGGCATGGCAGGCTCTTCTCATTAATTTTTTTCTGCTGTGACATGGTTGAATCCAAGACTCCAGGCATGCTGGATAAGTGCTCTACCATTGAATTATGTCTTCAGCTCCACACTGGATGATGCTAAGCAGGGGCTCTATTACTGAGTCATGTCTCTTTCCCTCACTGGGGGATTATCAGCAGGTTCCCTGTCACTGAGCTATATTCCCATCCCTTCAATGGTCTATTTAGATTTTGAATCCCTTAGCAGAATGATCCACCCATTATATCTATGTTGCTACGGACTGCTGATCTCTGAAAAGATCCCCATAGACTCACCAAGAAGTGTGCTTTATTCGTCTCTTAGGTGTCTCTCAATCCAGTCAAGATGACAACCAAGATTAACTGTTACATGTTGTTATCCTTATAGCAATTTAAAGCTTTCTCAGCCTGCTTTAATATACTAGCTAGAGTAGTTTATTAGTTGGGGAGGTTATATAATGATTCTACATGTTCAATTCAACTCCAGGGGAACCTTGACTTTGACAAAGGCAGACCATCCTAGCTCACTCCCCTTTAAGGTTCCACCTTGAGATTCTCAGGAACTTCAACCCTTTCCAACATCTTTCAGAAACACTGGCTATCTATCATCTCCTCTGTATCAACATTATGGTGGATACGATGGATAAAGACTGTCTGTGTTCCTCAGCTCTAGAATGAGGGAACACCAACACAATGCTCTCCCATTTGTAACTGTTACAGCCACCTATCTGTGCAATGCATGCTCTTGCTTCATATTTCCAGAAGAATTGGAATGCATCAGATGAACCCATTCTAATTCTCCTTTGCATTCTTACTTCCATACAGTGCACTGTCTACTCCTTTCCTTTCATTCAGGGGTATCAGAGAGCATGGTCTTCTGGGTATAGCTTCCATCATCTGCATCTGAACATCTGTGACTACTTGTGCTGTGGAACAGTCTTTTTTTGTATGCTATGAATATGTATTAATCTCATTGAGTAATAAAAAACTGATTGGCCAATAGCTAAGCAGGAAGAGATTGAGCATGGGAATCAGACTAGGAGAAATCTGGGAAGAGGAAGGGCAAAATCAGAGAGCCACTGGCAGATGCAGAGAAGCAAGATGAGAATGCCATACTGAGAAAAGGTACCAAGTCATGTGGCTAAACATAGATAAAAATTATGAGTTAATTTAAGTTTAAGAGTTAGCAAATAACAAGCCTGAGCTATTGGTTGAACATTTATAAGTAATATTAAGTCTCTGTGTTGGTTATTTGGGAGCAGGCAGTTGGGACAGGAAATATCCACTTACATACTTGTGAAGGATTCCTGTCATGAGGCTTGATGACCATTGATGTTTCCTCATAGAAGGATGGAGTGGGATCACTCAGTTCCTCCCCTGGGATTCCAGTCATACCCTCTTGTCCCTCCTAGCCATTTGTACATAATTCTGCTCTGATAACACCTCTCCTTGTGGTATTACGAGGTGATGGGATATGCAGATTATGGATAGTTAGCTTTAACTGGAAGGCAGGACTCCATCTTGGCAGCCATGGAGAAGTTGTCATCCATGCTAGGATGAGACTTTTTGTGGCAAAACTGCTTTGGGGGTGGCCTATGCTTCTGTAAGTAGCCCATCATCACGCTCTATAAGTAAGCCCAATGAGTTCATTTGTTCTCCAAGTTAGACCTGGGTGGAATATTCTTCCTTTGGCTTGTCGTTGGTGACCCTATAAGGAGAGGGTAGGTGTTTGTTTAGGCCTCCCTAGGGAAAGAGTTTTCATAACAACTGGAAAAGATGTTCCTCTTCCAGGCTAAGGTAAGTATCTCTAACTGTACCATAGACCCCGTCTTCCTATTTACCCAGAATCTTCTCCCATTCTCTTTCTATACTTCCCAGTATCATTCATCATGCCCAAATCTCTCAAAAAAATCAGAATATTACCTTCCTAGTCTGTACTTCTTTCTACTTACAATCAATTATTTTTGAGTGGGCTGTGGTGCGGATTAAACCATGGCAGGCCTAGTACTCACTGAATATCCCAAGGTGGCCTCAAACCTGGAGCATTCCTCTTGTCTCAGCCTCCTAGAAATTAAACTTATGGGTGTTTGTTACCGTGCTTGGACAACGTTGAAATTCTTGAAAGAATAGTTCGTGCTATCTTTTTTTTTGACCCCCGTATTTATTTTTCTCCTCAAACTCTAGTTTCTATCCAAAAGAAAATATGTCAACCTACTTCATGAATGGCTGGGTTTATGTTAAATACAACAAAAATCAATAATTCTTACTGAAAATTTCAAAAGCATCAGTTACCACAAGTGATGTGATTTTTGTTGAAACAACCTTTTTTTTCTCTCCAGATTTGTGGTTGATGGATATGTTTTCTATTATGTAAGTAGAACAACCTTATTGCATTTAATGGCTCACACTTGGAATCCTAGCATTTGGAAGGCGGAGGCTTGCTGGTGTGGGAGGTCCTTCAGTCTATGTGTTGCTTTTATTGGTTAATGAATAAAGAAACTGCATTGGCCTATAGCAGAACTTAGCTAGGTGGGGAAAACTAAACTGAATGCTGGGAGAAAGAAGGCAGAGTCAGAAGTCGTAGAGCTGCCTCCAGAGGCAGACATGTTGAAACTTTGCCAGTAAACCACAGCCACATGGAGATACATAGATTAATAGAAATGGGTTAAATTAAGATGTAAGAGTGGGTTAGAAGCCGGGCGGTGGTGGCACATGCCTTTAATCCCAGCACTCAGGAGGCAGAGGCAGGCGGATCTTTATGAGTTCAAGGCCAGCCTGGTCTACAAGAGCTAGTTCCAGGACAGGAACCAAAAAGCTATGGAGAAACCCTGTCTCAAAAAAATCCAAAAGAAAAAAAAGTGGGTTAGAAGTATGCTCAAGCTGTTGGCCAAGCAGTGATTTAAAAAATATAGTTTCTGAGTGATTATTTCAGGTTTGGGCAGCCAGAAATGAACAAGCAGTTCATATAACAGCTTGCCATGAGTTCAAGGTCAGCCTTTAGTAACACAGTCAGTTTCAGTCAGTCCTGGGCTGCAGAGTAAAACCTTCCCACTTCACTTCAGAGTCTGAACCTCACTATTTGTAAAGTTTTACTTTTGTTTCTGTTGTTATGACAAAATATCCTGACAAAAGGTAACAAAGGTGGGGAAGGGGTTTGATTTACAATTCCTGATTACAGTCTATTGTTTTTGGGACGTCCAGTCAGGAACTCTAGGAACTCTAATCAGTTATCACATCCACAGTCAAGAGTGGCGAGAAATGAACGCAATCACACTGCTTGCTTGCTGCTTCCTGCTTCTGTTCAGCCTGCTTTCTTTTCTCCTACAGAGTTCTGGGTCAAGCCCAGGGAATGATACTGCCTGTAGCTGGCAGAGTCAATTAACAATCAGGACAGTCCTTCATATACAAGTTGCCAACTGGTCAATCTGGTCTAGATCAGTGGTTCTCAACCTTCTTAATGCTGCGACCCTTTAGTATAGTTCCTCATATTGTGGTGACCCCTCCACCATAAAACTAATTTTTTTGCTACATCATAACTGTAATTTTGCTACTTTTATAAATCATAATGCAAATATCTAATATTCCCAATGATCTTAGGTGACCCCTGTGAAAGGGTCATTCAATCTCCAAAGGGTCAAGATCCACAGGTTGAGAACTGCTGATCTAGATAATCCCTCAATGAGACTCTCTTCTCAGTTGATTCTGGGTTGTGTGAAGTTAACAACTGAAGCCAACCAGGACTGGTAAGTTTCATAAACCTCTGGCTCATAGGACCGTTGAGAGGAATAAATTAGTTTAAACATATAAAACATGATATGGTAGCTGGCATAAAACCCACTAAATAATTACTCAATTCTTTATCTCCTTTGTATTTTCCTTTTTAAAAAACTTCTGTCTCCTTAAATTCTTGGGTCTGATCCCTCTCAGTATCACAGTGCTCCTCTCTTCCTTGTGATTTCACCTTGTGGGTTGTCAGTTAACTGAGATCCAAAAGGACGACACAGAAAATCCTAGAAATACACAAGTCATAAGTTTTAAAATTGCCGCTCTTCTGTGTAGCGTGATAAGACCTTGCACCAGCCCACTACCTGTCCTGGGAAGTGTCTCATCTCTTCGTCCAGTGTGTGTCCACACTGTGCACACGACCCTTCCGTTCCTCACTAGTATTTAGTCATCTCGGTCATCAGATCAACCGTCGTCCAGCATATCCATGTGTGCGTGACACTTTTCCTGGAGAGGGCGCAACACTCATGGAATTCATTTCTGAAAGGGAAGCCATGTAGACCAAAGTAACAATTATACTAATGTCCAACTCCATGAACCAATGAGTTCTGATTGGGGTTACTTAGGGCAGCAAGGATGACTCAAACGCAGCTGCATCACTAAAACGCCCACCCCAGTAAGGTGACAACTCATGAAAGCTGAAGCCCTGGAGCTCTCTCTCCACAGCTTTCAGGCCACTCAACAGTCTGAGAATTGCTTTTTTTTGGGGGGGGGTCAGTTAAGCTGATCAGAGAGAGTCTCCTCTCCAGCATCTGTTTACTCTTTATCCTGCAGGCCCCTGAAAAATGTTTCAAGTTTCTGTTTTCCCAGATTTGTTTACTTTTGAAGTTTCATGTGCCACCTTCTCCCTTCTGGGAATATTTTCGTATAGAGGGAACTCCCATACAACACGATGCTGTATATGCTACCCTTCTATTAGTCCAGTTATCAGATCAACTACTGTCCAGCATATCTTCACGGAATATGTTCCCTTCCCGTTAATCACTTAGCGATCTCAGTTGTCAGCCATCACAGTTTGGAGATGCTATGTGTGACTCTTGGTACCACCTGTTGCTATAGGCATCCACTGGTAAGTTCTAGAACAAAGCTTTTGTAGGTAAGTGTCTTAGGGTTTCTACTGCTGTGAAGAGACCCCATGCCATGGCGACTCTTATAAAGAAAACATTTAATTGAGGGTGGCTCGCTTATAATTTCACAGGTTCAGAGCCTGGCAGAGTGCAGGCAGATGGGGTGCTGGGGCTGAGAGGGCTACATATTGTAGGCAACAGGAAGTCAACCGGCTCATTAGACAGTATCCTGAGCTTCAGAAACCTCAAAGCCTGCCCCACAGTGATGCCCTTCCTCTAACAAGGCCATACTAGCTCTAACAAAGCCACACCTCCTAATAGTGCCACTCCCTATGAGATTATCGGGACCAAATACATGCAAACTACCACAAAAAGGAAGGAATCTCAAACACACTTTTTATAAAGGACCTCACTTATCCCTTCAAATCATCGATGAGTCACACAATCTTGCCAAGCTGGTTTTTCTAATTTTCAAATCTATGTGTCTATAACTGCCTGCTTCTCATAGCTCATGGATGTGGGCATGGCCACTGAATTCAAAGCTGGGCTCACCATGTTCTTTCTCACAGCTGCTTTTCCGGTGCTCTGTGTTTCAGGAAGCATAAAAGCCAACCATATACTTCTCAAGTGGATGCCAGGAAGAGGCCATCAAGATTGGTTACAATTATCATTGTGGTTACCAAAACACCTGACAGGAAGTACTCAAGGAAGGAAAAGCTAGAGCTGAGGATTTAGCTCAGTTGGTGGGATGCCTATCTAGAATGTATAAAGCCCTGGGCTTGACCCTACCGCTGCATAAAAACAGACAAGTTAGGTCACACCTGTAATCCCAGCATTCAGGATGTGGAGGCAGGAGGATCAGAAGTTCAAGGTTATCCTCAGCTACACAGCTGAGACCAGAGAGAGGGAGTGGGGGAGGGGTGAGAAAGATACAAGGAAGGGTTTATTTAGTTCATGGCTAGGGAAGCTCCAGGCAACTGCGAAGGACCCTCAGAAATACATAGCCCCAAGCATGTACACCCAGCCATAGGGTCACGAGTCTGCCATGCCTATCCCTTCTGGGATTACTTGGACTTTGGCCAAAGGGACAATTTCTAGTAACAAAGGTATCCCCAGATAACAGTTACATTAGCCAATCGTAACAGCAGCACCCACCCCCATCTGCGGATTCTGTCTTCTTGGCGGTGCAGTCGTGGGCCCGTTAATTAGACCCGTTCCTCACCGTGCTTCGTTGCCTCTGGTTCGGTGACGCAGGGCTGCAGGGAGAAGCAGCTAAAGAGGACTAATTAAGACTCAGAGAGCTTTCAACAACGCGCATGGAAATGAACAAATTAACTGACGACTCCAAAAAGGCAATATTGTCCCCGTGGGGATTCCCCGAGCACGGAGATAACATTAAGGAGCGCAATCGTCATTGAGAGGCAACTGTGAATTATGAGTGATACTTGGTCCCATTACCTCGGAGGTGTCAGCTGTAATAGCAGGAAAATGTCACAAGATGTTAGGAGACAAAACAAACGGAGGTGAGGATGTTCCGGTGGGGGAGGCAGAGGTCCCCAAACAGCAAGAACCCGCAGCACAGGGAGTGTTGGTTGCAAGCTGAGGACAAGGCTCCCCGTTAATGGCCTGTTATAGCTGACCAGCCTTTTTGAACGCACTGGTACTCATTCCATGAAGGATGAGTTTCTCGCTGTCTGTTAGGCTCAGATAAGACAGGGGCAGACAGCTCTACATAATCCCAGCTCATTCTCAGACACTGGGTCTTCGACACCAATGGTAGCTGAGATTTTGGGGTATGTAAAACCCAGGTCGCACGTATATGTGTATGGGCCAGAGGTTGAGGATGGTGTCTTCTTCCTCCGCCATTTTCTACCTTTGATAACTGAGATGTCAAGTGTGTGTGTTTGTGTGTGTGTAAAGCATGGATTTGCACATATGTGTGTGTAAGCCAGAGGTTGAGTTGGTGTCTTCTTCCTCAACTGTTTTCTACCTTTTTTTTTTTTTTTGAGACGCAGCCTGTCCCTGAGCCTGGAGCTCACTGATGTATACAGACTGGCTGGTCAGCGAGCTTCAGGGAGTAATTAGCCCCCTCTCTCTGTGCTGGACCAGTGCTGGGATGACAGGGCTATGACAGCACTCAGCTTTTGGTGGGGTCTGTGGGTGCTGGGGATTTGAACTCAGGGTCTCTTGCTTGGACAACAAGCACTTTATTGACTGAGCCATCGTCCCAGCTTCCCCTCTTTTTGGAGACAAGGTCTCAGGCAATCCATTTGGTAGTTTGAACGAGAATGTCCCCCATGGGCTTGCGTATTTGGGCACTTCGTTCCCAGCTGGTGTCACTGTTTGGGGAGTTTTAGATGTGGCCTTTGTATCAGGCTTTTTCCTTTTGGTCCACCAGCCAGGTCCCAAATCACAACACAGAGATACATTATTAGTTTTGAATGCTCTGCCTAGTTTAGGCATGTTTCTGTCTAGCTCTTTTAACTTAAATGAACATGTTTCCCTTTGTCTGTCTTTTGCCTTGGGGCTTTTCACTTTTCTTTCCTCTGTATATCTTACTTTCACTACTTCTCATGTCTAGCTGGCTGAGGGCTGCCTGGGCATGTCTTGCCTTGGGGTGTGTCTCCCTCATTCTCTCCTCTCATTCTTCTTTTTCTCTTTTTTGATTTCTCCTCCTACTTATTCTCTCTGCCCACCAGCTCCACCAATCCTTTTTTTTTTTTTTTTTGCTTAGCTATTGACCATTCCACTTTTTTATTAGACCAATCAGGCGTCTTAGGCAGGCAAGGTGAAACAGATACGGCACATCTTTACATAGTTAAACACACATCCTTACATTGTTAAACAAATGCAGCATAAACAAAAGTAACACACCTTTACACAGTTAAAGAGTCTGCAGCAAAACAAATATAACATATCTTTGCCTAGTTAAATTAATATTATTCCACAACAGGCCTTGCTGGATTCCAGACACCACCTCCCTCCTGTCCTGGAGACATCTAGTCTGGGAAGTGTGCTAGAGTCTGTAGGAAGTAGATGGCTAACCAGGTGTAGAACGCTTAACCGAAGGGCTTTTAGGAGTTAACTTGCAGGTTGAGGTAGTCTTTCTGGTGATGCAATGTGCCTGTGTGTCACCTGGGCTCCCCACAGTGCCCTGGTAAGCTTACTGTTTCACTGGGCTGGATGGATTGTCTGACCATTGTTTCTCTGACCTGTCAGGACTGAATATATATTCCCTAGGAAAAGCCATGTAGCACATGTGTTGAATGGTAACCATTAGTTCAGACACATGTGGTTCTGTTTCAGAGGGCAGGGGAAGACGGAGCAGAGGTGCTTAAAGGATCCAACATAAAACCTGATTCCTGGAAAATTTTATAGCTGTCTTTTTAAAACCCAACCAAAGATTTTTTTTTTAGGGTTATGAGTTCCCAAACTCCTTTCCCAGACAGCTTTCAGATGAGCTAAATGCTGAGGTCCCAGTGGCACCTGGTTCGTATTTCCTTTTAAATTCATAGGTGCATAAAGATGAAAGCGAGTAGGGGCTGGAGACAAGAGTTTCACCAAACCTCCTTGCAGAGCAAATGGCTCCAGGTGCGCAGCTTGGGCAAGGTCAAGGCCACTGGGGGCCAAATGCAGCCGGTGATAGGGCCATAGGATGGCTGCCACCCAGAGAAGAGAGAATAGAAATCACGTGTTTCTGTTCTTCTCGAGGCCCAGTGACTATCGAGAGGAGGGGGAGGTATTGCAAGCATCTCCAAAGAGAGAAGAAACACGTGTGAGTAGAAGCCCAGTCTGGTGGTAGCCAGGTAGGAAGCCCAGACAGAAGCCTGCTGGATTGCCATGGGCAGTGGGTCGTGGGCAGGAGATGCAGCTCCACACTGCCACCTGCAGAAGCCTGATGCTTGCAGAGACCTCCACTCAAGTGAAGGGAGAATTCTCGAATTTGTTGCAGAAAAGAACTTCAGGACAAGCCACGGTGACGCAGAGCTGGGCCTTATTAGGGAGACACATTATTTTAAACATAGACTTAAGCATGAGGGTTAATAGAAAGAAAGGGGTTGAGAGGAAGAAGGGTCTCAGCAGCGCTAGATAACATTGGATTGTGGACACACACTTCGTTTTCTTCATCCCTTCATTCGCTGATGGGTACCCAGGCTGATTGTGCAGCTTAGCTGCCGTGATTAGCAGCACAGCAAGCATGAGCCTGCAGACTCCTCTATCTACTGCATGCTGACTGTGACCCCTTCAGCTATAGTCACAGAAGTCTTTCCTTCCAAGTTCTTTCCCTCTGAAAGAACACCTGAAGATTCAGGTGGACGCTCCTTCCTGCTTCATGTTTCCCCCGCTCTGGTGGTTTGAGGGCATGCCTTGAAGTGCCAGATGGAGTGTGAGCAGTGTTGCTCTGGTTGTACATACGAGCATCTTTGCTTTTATGGTTTCCCAGACAGTATTGCTGAGAGGTCTGGAGCATGTATACTGTCCAGCAGTGTAACACGGCATTGTCCTGGGGACTTTTACACACCTTTGTCTTTCCACTGGCCATTTCCTTCTTTCTCATTTGCTCTGTCTGCTCATAGAAGTGACTGTCAGAAACATTATTTTTTCTTCTTCTTATTTAGTGTTTTGTGTATATGTATTTGTGTGTGTATATGCATACAAGGACATGCATGCACATGTGTGTATGTGCATGTGGAGGCTGGAGGTAAACTTTATGTATCCTCAGGATATGGACCATCTAGTCTTTTGAGATATGGTTTCTCATTGGCTTGGGTTTCCCTAATTTGGCTGGCCAGTATTGAGGGATTCCCTTCTGTATGCTATGAATATGTTTTATTACCATTGGTTAATAAAGAAACTTCTTTGGCCTATGGCAGGGCAGAATATAGGTAGGCAGGAAAACTAAACTGAATGCAGGGAGAAAGAAGGTGGAGTTAGGCAGATGCCATGTATCTACTGAAGGAGAAAGATGCCATGTAGCTGCCAAAGGAGAAAGATGCCAGGAACTTACCGGTAAACCATGAGCCTTGTGGTTAAAATATAAAATAATAGAAATGGGTTAATTTAAGATAGAAGAGCTAGCTAGAAATATGCATGAGCCATTGACCAAAGAGTGTTGTAATTAATATAGTTTCTGTGTGATGGTTCGGGTCTGGGCAGCTGGACAAATCAAAGAACAGTCTCTGTTTACAGGCCAGTAAGCCTCAGGGCAGCTTTTGGTTCACCTCCCCAGCACTGGGATTGTGAGTGTGCACTGTTACACCCAGCTTCAAAGAAAAATAATCTCTTTTGTATTGTTTTGATCAAATTCACCAGGCATTTCTTCTCTTCTAGTTCCTCCCATCTGCCTCCCTCCTTTTCCCTTCCAACCTCATGTGCTCTTAAAAAAAAATAACCATGGGATCTCCTTAGTGCTGCCCATACGTGCACAGGACACCAGTAGCCTCCCTGGGATGCATCCCTGCAGAAAACTAACCTGCCCATCAGCGATCAATAGCCAATAGCTTCTTAGCTAGGGGTGGGACTTCAGGAGCCACTCCCCAATCCATGCTGGGGTTTTGGTTGGCTTGATTCTGTGCTTGTGGTCTCAGCTATGAGCTCACATGTCATGCACTGTCATGCCCAGCAAATGCTATTTTTCCTGCAGATATCACTTCCACTGGCTCTTATGCTCTTTACACCCCCTTTCTTGGTGACTCCTGAGTCTTGGAGGAGAAAGGGGTAATATAGATGACCTATTTAAGCCTGAGCCCTCCACAGCCTCTGATTCTCTGCATACTGACCAATTATGGGTCTATTGATAACAGTGGTGATTAATACCTGTTTTTTTTTCATTTAAATATGGATTCTGTGGATTGAACTCAGGCCCTCATGCTTATAATAAAGCAAGCACTTTATCAATAGAGATACTGTCCCAGATCCTCTCAGATATATGAGGATGATGTCTTTGTGCTGTTGAGAGAATTCCAGAAGTGGGAAATTATCTAGATGTTTATGGGTTCATAGTTATGAAGGCTGGACTGGCCAAAGATATTGTCTCAGCATCCAGTAAAGGTCTTTGTGAGCCTCATTCCTGCTGTAGATCAAAGACAGGCAAGAGTGCATATGTGCCGAAGAAAAGAAAACAAAGGTTACCATTTAAGAGAGAACAGACTTTAGTGAAAACTGAGCCCATTGCTATGAAAACAGCATTAATCCATTTCCCCCCCCCCAGAATTGGGTTTCATGACCGAATCACATCTCAAAATTCCTACTTTCTATACTTTTGCATTGAGTTTTAAGCTTGTAACATCTGGACTTTGGGAAATATATTCAAAGTATAGCAGGTGGGGAAATATGGGGGACTTGGAGAGCTCAGGCAAAGAGGGGCCACATCTACACCACCAAGTCTTGGAGGCTTCACATTACTTGATATAGGCGCAGGAAATTAAAAAGAAATAGTCAGGCCCGGTGGCATGCCTCAGTAGCTAAAGGCACTTGCATTCAAGAGTGACAATCTGAGTTCTCTCCCTGGGACCCATACAGTGGCTGGATAGAGCCAACTCATGTGGGGTTGTCATCTGACCTCTAAACAAATGTCCTGGCGTGCACACATGCACAGACACACAACAAATTAGAATAGATACAAAGTTAAAGTAAAAACAAAAAGGTTGGGAATATAACTCAGTGCTAGTGAGCTCATCTAGAATCATACTTAAGGGGCTGGAGGTGTGGCTCAGTGGTAGTGGTCCTGCTGTGGATGCCCTAGGGAACATGGGCTGGGGACATGGACTCAGTAGCACGCCCAAGACTTTGGACTTAATTTTCAGTGCTAAAACTAATAAACAAAGAAATAAAAAAAAAGCAAAGGAAGCAAAAACTCAAAGCCCAAACCTAGAGCACATATTGCCTCTCCTTCCGCTTTTAAGACGTGATCAGTTGTCAGTCTGTCCACACCCCTCAGTTGCTTGACTCCGGATCAGGTGTGATGCTCCTGGTCGGGAGTTGACAGTTTCTAATAGCCGCCTTACACCAAGGTAAAGAGCAGGGGAGGGAAGGGGTGAATCCAGGTTCTGGGGTTATGTGTGTTGAAGTCTGGTGACATGTGGTGGATGCAGCCCGGAGTGGGATTATGAGCAGGCAGAGACGATCACCCCAGGGGCCGACGTAATTGGAGAGAGCACTTTCCAAGGCTGTCACATCCAAGCCCCCCATCCCCCCGCCCCGTTTACCAAAGCCCAAAGGTGCAGAAGAGGAAGCAGCTGACTGCCTTTGTTTGAAGGCAGCGATCCCCCTCCCACACGCTAATCTGCAGTCCCCTGGACTGAAACATAAAGTTATCCACATGTGCCAATAAATGTCCTGTCTAAGACTTGGCCCATCCATCACGCCGAGCATGTTCTTGCAGGGCTAATTGACCATACATAAATTTCCTATTGAAAATTAAAGCAAAAAAGATGTGAAGGAGTGGAGAGGATTTTTTTTTTTTTTTGGCAATGAGTTGTTGGAGTGAAGGATACTTTTCCATAGAGAAATTGGATGGGGGTGGAGAAAAAACATATAATCATATTTTCCAGTCCTTATAAGAGATAACTGTTGAGATATTGATTCCAAATTTCTTCAGATTGACACTCAAGGGGCTTCCCAATATTACTGTTATTACTTCCCACCTAATAGCTCACCGTAGGCATTCGGTGAGCCCACTAAACCAACTTGTTGTGATCTTTACTGGAACTTTCCTTTCCCTTAGTTTTGTGTGCATGTGTGTGTGTGTGTGTGTGTGTGTGCATGACAGCATACATTTGTGTGTATGTGTGTTTGTCTGTGTGAAGGTGAGAGGCTAGCCTCTGTTATCATTCCTCAGATGCTGTTCACACTGCGTTTTGAGACAGAATCTCTCTTTGGCCTGGAGCTTGTCTATTCCGTTAGCCTGACTGGCCAGCCAGCCTCAGGATCATTTTGTCTCCACCTCCTCTGCTCTGGACTTAAAAACACATATCTTGTGTCTATCACACCAAGTCTGTTTTTGGGTCTGGAATTCACTATGTAGACTAGGCTGGCCTTGAATGCATAGAGATCTGTCTGACTCCTAAGGGTTAAGATTAAAGGCATGCATGACCATGTCCAATATTTCCTCCTCTCTCTCTCTCTCTCTCTCTCTCTCTCTCTCTCTCTCTCTCTCTCTCTCTCTCCTTCTCTCCCTCTCTCTCCCTCCTTATATTCCTCCCCTCTCCTTTCCTTCTCCTTCCTTCCTTCCTTCCTTCCTTCCTTCCTTCCTTCCTTCCTTCTTTTCTTTTCGTAAGCTTAAGGGATTGAACTCAGGTCCTCACGCTTGCATGGGACATACTTCCATGGCAACATTACCAACAGAGCCATCTCCCCAGCTCCAAGCCTACATTTATGGCATCATGTTGGGAGCATTACCACCACAGAATTCTCCGAAACTCACAAAGCACCCCCTCACCTGGACCCCATCATTAAGCCGTCACCAGCATGCACTGCTCTGTTCTGACCTCAGCACACCAACTTGCTCTGTTAGCTAGTGTTCTTGGCCTCCGCGAAACCGGCTGACCAATGCCTTCAGCCCTCTAATGTTCACAGCTGTTCCAATCAGGAAAACTACACGCTTAGCGAGAGTCAATTATACTTGTCCCCAAACCTGTTCATGCAAATATATTTCTTATGGCAATTATAGAATTAGGTAAATATTGCAGTACTGATGGAATTGAGGATGAAAGTAATAGAGTTGTCATTTCTATGAAAATTAAGTCGAATGCTTGGGAAAGACTTAATAAAGGCAAATTGCTTAACAACTGCTGTCAAATTAAGTGCAGGCAGCAACTGTAAAATTTGGGGCTGATTATACAAATCTGGAAGGATTCTGAGCTTCAGTTGCTTTTAAGTGTCTTGCTTCACTTCAAGTCAATAAAGCAGGACATTTGGAGAACTCTAAGTAGATAGCCTGTATCCAAGGGATGGATGCATGTACATACACATGTACTCATATATTCATTACATATACACACATGCTCATACATATACACACAAACACACATGTACATATATGCACACAAACACACATATACATTCATACACATATACATGTACACATGCTCAAACACATCCCTAGGCACACTATACATACACACTTACATATACACACAGGAAAATATGCACACACACACGTAAATACATATACACAGCATATGCACATGCACAAACACATATACACCCACAAACATACATAAATATATGAGCTATGGCATGTTTTGCAAGTGTATTGTCAGTGGTCTTTTGTGATTGAACATTTTATCCACTTTTACTGAGATGAACTGGTAAATCTCATCTTGTTGTTTGAGGTAACCTGAGCTACCCCATCATTTCAGATATATACACATGACTTTAGCCAAAGATGAAGCCATATCGTTGTAGCTTTGACAGCTTGAAGGTCAAATGCAGTTTTCAACTTGACACTGACTGTATTAGTCAAGATTTACTACAGATCTGGAGCCAAGATGAGTGGGTTTGTGTGTGTACAGTTCTGTTATCTATGTATCAACCTATGTATGTATGTATGTTTGTGTCTTTGTATGTATGCATGTATGTATCTATCTATTATCTATCTATCTATCAATCTATCTATCTATCTATCTATCTATCTATCTATCTATCTATCATCCATTTATTCACCAACCCACCTATTATCTGTCTATCTGTCTTCTCGGGGTCTCAATTATAAATTGTGACCAGACTATCAAGAAATTATTGGGTCATTATTTGGAGAGAATTTTGAAAGCACAAAATAGTGTAAAGAAGAAAACACAGATCCTCATTTGTCTTTGCAGTTCCAAAGTGAGGATTTTAAACATTTAGGACCATTTCCTCCAGACTAAGTTTAAAGGAAGACATCCAGGCTCGGGGTTACGATATACTAATATGATATAGCACTTGGGAGTTGGAGGCAGGAGGATTGTGAATTCAGAGTCAGCTTGGGCTACATGTCTAGATTCTATATCAAACAGAAAAAGATTAAAAAACTGGAATAACACCTGAAGTTGTCCTCTGACTTCCACACACTTGTATCCCCGCACACACACACACACACACACACACACACACACACACACCTGTACCTACTTATATACATACACACAGGCCCCCAACCACCAAAATAAGATATCCAATAAATTATGATGCATAGAAAAGATGTGTGGGAGAGAAGGGGATGGGGGAGGAGAACTTGAGGGAACGGGATAGTTGAGATGGAGGAAGGACAGAGATGAGAGCAAGGAAAGAGATATCTTGATTGAGGAAGCTATTATGGGGCTAGAAAGACACCTGGCACTAGAGAAATAGCCAGGAATTCTCAAGGATGACACCAGCTAAGACCCTAAGCAACAGAGGAGAGGGGGCCTGAACTGGCCTTGCCCTGTAGCCAGATTGATGAATATCATCCAGCAACTGATGGAAACAGAGGCAGAGACTCACATTGGAGCACTGAACTGAACTCCCAAAGTCCAGTTGAAGAGTGGGAGGAATGAGAATATGAGCAAAGAGGTCAAGATCATGATGGGTACACTCAATGAAACAGTTTGCCTGAGCTAATGGGAGTTCACCAACTCCAGCCAAACAGGGAAGGATCCAACATAGGTCCAAATTAGTTCTTCTGAATGTGGGTGACAGTTGTATGGCTGGGGCAGACTGAGTGGCACCAGGGTTTATCCCTACTGCTCGTACTGGCTTCTTTGGAAGTTATTCTCTTGGGATGGATACCTTGCTCAGCCTAGATACAGTAGGGAGGGCCTTGGACCTTTCCCAAAGCAATATGCCTTACCCTCTCTGGGGAGTGGATGTTGGGTAGGATGGGGGATTAAGTAGAGGGAAGGGAGGAGAGGAGAGAATGGGAACTGGGATTGGTATGAAAATAAAAAAAACAATTGTTTTCTTTTTAAAGCAAATAAATAGTGAAATAAAATAAAACAAAATATGTGTGAGTAAGGTCTGTCATAGTTTTATTTCTTTCTGTGACCGGTATCTGACAAAGCCAACTTAGGGAGAAAGAAGTTTATTTTTGTTACAATCCCCGTATAGTAGGGGAGTCAAGGCAGCAATTTAAACCATTACAGCCACAGTCAAGAACAGAGAGGATGAATCCAAGAATAAATGCTTGCTTGCTATATTTCTCCTCCCATCATGGTTCAAGATTAGCCTAGGGAATTGTGCTGCCCACAACAGGCTGGGGCTTCCTATATAAATTAACAATTAAGACCCCCCCATGTCCATAAGCTAACCCAATGTACACAACCCCCAGGTGATTCTAGGTTGTGTCAAGAGGACAGTAAAAGCAATTACATGGTGTTTTCTGGTCGCAAAAAAAGATCTTATCCTATCAGCTGCAGACATATCTGGTACTATGGTACATGGATCTAGTACTGATTGCAGGTCCCTGCCCTTGATTACTGGAGAAAACAGAAGCGCAGGAGAGAGTCACAATGGCAGCTGACAATAGACAGATGAGCCATTTGAGGCAGCGTGTAATTATACACAACGTTATATGGCATAGATTTTATGGCCTGGAATCGTGGGCTGCCGTAGTTTATAATTTTCATTATCACACCAAAAGCCACAGAACAAACACCAGGGAAACTTTATTTAAAGGTGATTGCTCATAAAGGGGAAAAATAATTGGAATTTCACAAACCAGTAATTACAAAACCAGGAAAGGTTAGGCTGGTGTATTTTATAACCATAATATAAAAGAGAAATTGCAGGGGGACTTTAAAAATGTGCCTTTAATTAATTCTGTGAAAGGTTATTGTCTGAAATGAAAGAACAATCAAAAAAGAAAAAAAAAATCAAGAACCCAAACAAAGAAACCAACCCTACTTCATGAGATGTTTAAGGGACTTGAAGTTCTAAAATTGAATGCTTGGTGTCTTAGTCAGTGTTCTATTGTTGTAAGAGACACCATGACCACAGCAACTCTTGAAAGAAACACATTCATTTGGGGCAGTCTATAGTTTCAGAGGTTTATTCCGTTATTGTCATGGCCAGAAGTATAGCGGCAGGCAGGCAGACACGATGCTGGAAAGGTAATTTTGAGTTCTACGTCTCTATTTCTAGGCCTCAGGAAGAGAGACACTGGGTCTGGCTTGAGCAAACCCCACATGCCACCGCCAGTGACACCTCCAACAAGACCTCACTTCCGGTCAAGTAGTGCCACTCCCTAAAGACCGAGCATCCCAATATGTGAGTTTACGGGGACCATTCCTATTCTATCCATCACGCTTGGTAACTCAGGAAAATTCTATAATCCAAGCTCATCTTTTCAAAAAGTATTTATGTCTGTATTTTTAGTTAGGGATAATGCGCGTGCGACCGTGTGGGCACAGGTATCCACTGGATCCCCATGAACTGGGATTACTGAAGGCTGGGAGCCCCTTGACTTGAGCGCTGGAAATAAAACTTAGTTTCTCTGCAAGAGTCTTCTTTGCTCCAGTTCCCCCTTTTAAAAATTAATTAATTAGTGTGTATACGTGTGTTTACGCATTTATGCACAGGTTTGTGTGTGTGCATATGGAGGCAAGAAGGCAACAGATTCCTCAAAGTCTGGGTTACGTTTATTCTAGGGACACTTGGTGTTCGCATTCAGGTATTTACACTGGCCTATTCTTGGTGACCTAGCAGCACAGGTCAACAGTAGCAGCCAAGATGGGATACTGGAGTTGCTCCAACCACTAAGTAGAGCACTCCCTATGCGCATGCGCTATGTTCCCTTCTGAAGGGCAAACCCTTCTCCTCCCCCTTTCTCTTTCCTTTTGCTCCCACTGAGAGGCCGCCTCTGCACCTCCCCCCAATAAACCTCCCACATGAACTCTGTTTCATGGATTGACTTTGTGGTGCCCCTTGGCTCCAATCTGCCAAGGTCGCCTTCCGCTGCTGCTAGACTATTCCACTTGGCTTGTTACATGGTTGCTGGAATCTGAACCTTTTTCCTCATGAATGAACGGCAAGCACTCTTAATCACCGAGTTATCTCTCCAGCCCCACAAGTAGGTGAAAAGGAAGCACGAAACACGTAACAAACCTGCTTAGAAGTTTATTGGAGGAGACATGTACAGGTCTGGTGAAGCTGGTGTGCAGAGAGAGAGAGAGAACTGAAGAAGGCACGTCCAGCTTTCAAAGGCTGCCTTACGCATGCGCACAGGGGGATGATATGGCTAGGTCATAAGCAGATGACAGAACTACGCTTGCTCGCAAGGGCTCACGCGGCTGCATCATACGTAGGTGATACAACCATGCTGCATGTGGATCACGCAGGGCCCTTTAAAGTCTCCAGGGCCACTAGGCACTTCTGTTCTGAGGGCTTGTCCGCACATGCGTGGCCCTGGAGCCCAGAAGTGCCCCCATACTGGTTTGGTCAAAATCATAACTGTAGGTCCTGTACCAGCCTGGTGCTTATTTTGTGTGACTCAGGGATATCAGTTGTTTTGGTCGTTATATTGTCCTAACCATATGTTGTGACTTCATACTGTTAAGTATATTTGGGGGTCTGGAGAAGCTGGTTCCGTGGTCATGAGGGCTTGATGCTCTTCGAGAGGATCGGGGTTCAGATCCCAGGACCCAAATTTCATGGCTCACAACTGTCTGTAACTCTGACTTTAGGGGATTTCCCCCTTCTTCTTCCCTTCTCTTCCCTCCCGCTTTCTTTCTCTCCCCTGCCCTTTTCCTTCCCTTCCCTTCCTTTCCTTTTCCTCTCTTCCCTTTTCTTTTTCATTCGCCTGTACGTGCACATGCGTACTTGCCTTTGTGTGTCTTTGCATGTGAAGGTGGAGGCCAGAAGACAACCGCGGGTGTCCTGCCTCAGGATCACCCACCTTGTTTTTCTGAGACAGGGTCTCTCCCTGGCCTGGAACCAGCTGAGTAAGGCTGGACTGACTGGCCAGTGGGGCCCCGGGATTTTCTTGTCTGCCCTCTCAGTATTGGATTACAAACTCGTGCTACCTCATAGCTTATTTTTAACATGGATTCTGGGGGTCACTCTGAGGTCTTTATGCTTGCACGGCAAGCTCATTGTTAACAGCTGTCTGTCTTCTCAGCCTTGTTCAGAGTTTTCTTTCTTTTCTTTCTTTTCTTTTTTTTAAAGAGAAGCTCAAGTTAGAGCTATCAAGCATTTTGATGTTTTCCTGTAAATAATTTAGGGGGAGGGGAGTGAAATAAAACAGAATTTTTCTGCTAAATATTGATGTGGGAACCGTTCCTCGGAGAAGATTGCAAGTGATGATTGCAATTAGAATCTCTTTATCTGCCTTTGGAAGTCAGCGCTTTTTGGGGGGTGGGATGGAGGCAGCTTGTAGTGGGTTATTAACGCTGACTGCTGTCGTATTCACATGGTGCTTTGGAGGCACCCCGGGAGGTACTGACTCATCAATGGCACCCTCACAATACGGGTTGATATGGGACCCATAGAACCAGTCCCATGTGAGTCTGAAGTGGGTGTTCAATCCGGGCTTGTTGCCTGAGCTACCACAACATGGCTTAACAGAGGAAGAGGGTGGCGGTGAGGAGCTGAGCTCTGAAGTGGGTGGAAGGTAACAAAACTTTGAAACGATGTCATTTGTCCTGTCCAAGAGTTACGCGGGGAAAGCTTGGTCTCTGATGTAGCAGCACTGAAGTGATGGGACCTTTGTAAATTCAATTAATTTTATAAAGATTTATTCTTAATCTTGTTTGTGTGTGTGTGTCTACGCATGGGTGTATTCATATGAGTATAGGTGGCCATGGAGGCCAGAGGCATCGAATCCCATAGAACTGGTGTTACGGGCAGTTTTGAGTCCCCTGATGTGGATGCTGGGAATCAAACTCTGGTCCTCTGCAAGAGCGGTACATACTCTTAACCACTAAACCATCTGTCTGGCCCTGAGGTGACGGGACATTTGGGAAGGGTGTGATGCAGTGGGATACTGTCTTCTAGGTATGACCTGGTTGTCACACTCTTGGTCTTCCAGAAGCTGTGTCTGCCTCCACAGGACCTATACAACAGGAACAGTCAATCATGAGGCCCCTCCCTGGTTGCTAGGGGAGGGAGAGGCATTTTCTTTAGTGGTGTAGACAGTGGGAAACCGCTTATGCTTCTGTAAATAAACCCTCACCCCTAATGGAACTCAGGATGTCCAACGCAAAGACTCAGAAGTCTCACACACTTGCTTGCTTTTCTGTTACTCTGACAGAAAGAACATTCTGATGAAAAGCAACTTGGGGCAGCAAGGGGTATGTCTGGCTGCTACTTCTTGGTCATCATTCATCACTAAGGGAAGTCAGGGCAAAAACTCAAGGCCTGAAAGAGAAGGCAGGAACCAAGAAGGAATGCTACTCGCTGGCTGTCTAGCTGGATTCTGTTTAGCTAATTTTTCTCATACAGACCAGGATCCACAGTAGGCAGGGCCCTTCCATGGTCTCAATCCAAACCATCTCTGACAGACATGGCCACAGGAAAATGTGGTCTGGACAATCCTTCAGTTGAAACTCTGTCTTCGTTTGGGTTGCTATTGTTGTGATAAAATAGTGTGACCAAAAGAAACTTGGAGAGGAAAGAATTTTTTTTCTTGAGCCACCCCCCATCACTGAGGGAAATCAGGGCTGGAATTCAAGGAAGGAACCTGAAGGCAGGAACTGAAGCAGAGACCACGGAGGAGTGTGGTTTACTGCCTTATTCTTTCTGGCTTTCTCAGCCTAGTTTCTTAGATACCCCATAACCATCTGCCCCAGTTGCCGGTGTGCCTAGTGAGCTGGGCCCTTCCAAATCAATCATTAATAAAATTTCCTAAAGATTTGATTTTGAAAATGTTATAAAGGCATATTCTCAATTGAAGTTCCCTTTCCCAAGCTCCAGCTTGTGTCAAGTTGACCAAAATTCCAGATAATCCAGACTCTCCCAGACGGCTGTGCCAGGCTGATGGTTGACGCGAAGGAGGACACACATAACATCCCTCTCCCGCATACTCTCGTGCACTCACGGATAGCTACAGATTCACACTCGTGAACACATGCGTACAAATGCACACACACTCAAGCATGAAATACACACCCTCACAGACCCTTACAGACACACACTCAAGCGTACACACACACACACACACACACATACACACACACACATACACACACACATACACACACACACATACACACACACACACACACACACACATACACACACACACACACTATACACATACTCTCAAACACAGACTGACAGGCACACACATTAGCACTTACTCACACACAACCACATTCACTCTCTAACATACTCCCACAGGCTTACTGACACTCAGGGACATACACACTCATCTTCATTCATAGATGGACTCACTTCTACACACACAACGCTTATGTGGTTCGTGTCTTCTAGATTCCTGTCCTGCACTCATTCTGGTCTATTCAGTTCCTGGATGATGCTCTGTAATGCTTTCTACCACTGAAACTTCAATTAACCAATTGCTTGGGGGGAAGAGGGTGCTATGTTTAATTGAATTATCTGATTAACTAAAAGTTAATTAGCCAGAAATCTTGTAATTCTAAGACATGCTGTAAACAGCCTAACAGAGCAAAGTTCCTTTTCTTTTCTTTATTTTTTTTGGTGTGTATTTTAATATGTGTCCATATGAGTACACACATTGTCAGGATGACATGCGTGTGTGTGTGTATGTGTGTGTGTGTGCGTGCGCATGCACATGTGAGTTCAGGGGTCTTTGGATCCCCTGGAGCTGAATTTATAAGCAGTTGTGAGCCACCTGATGTGGATGTTGGGAACATAACTCGGGTCTTCTGCAAAATCAGTACATATTCTTAGCCACTGCCATTTCTCCAGGTCTGACTTTGTTGTTTCTGAAATAGAGTCTCTCACTGGCCTGGAACTTGCCAAGCAAGCTAGGATGATTGGTCCAGGAGCCCAGAGATCTGTCTATGCCTGTCTCCCCACTGGTAGTATTACAAGCAATCCACTCGGCCTCTTTCCTCCTCCACCTCTTCCTTCTCCACCTCCTTCTTTTTTACCAGTGCAGGGACTTGAACTCATGTCCTCATACTTGCAAAGCAAGCACTTTACTGACAGAGCCATCTCCCCAGCCTCTATATCTCAGCTTCTTCATCACAAAATGTATGAGTATCTATTTAGATAAGTTTTCTAGTGTCATAAATGGATCTCACACCATCGTGTCTTGACTGGTATTATGACACGGTCTGAGGTCATATGAGGGAAACAGAGACATAGGAAAAGGTGAAACAAAGACTCTATGACACCGTGACCAAGGTAACTTATGAAAGATATCATTTAATTTGGGGCTTATGGCTCCAGAGAGCCAGAGGCTATGACCATCATGGTAGGGAACGTAGCAGGCAGGCATGGTGCTGCAGCAGTAGCTGAGAGCTCACATCTTCAACAAGTACAAAGCAGAGAGAACTAGCTAGGAATGGCGTGGCCATTAGAGACCTCGGAGCCCGCCCCCAGTGATGTACCTCCTCCAACAAGGTCACACTTCCTAACCCTTCCCAAATAGTTCCACCAACTGGAGATCAAGCAGTCCAATATTGAACCTATGGAGACCATTCTCATTCCAACCACCACCCATCGGCTCAATATTTGACTGCTTGATTCCCAGTTGGTACACGGTGGAATATTATACAACCGCATAGAAGAACATAACTGTCATTTGCAGGAAAACAATGGAATTGAAGATCCTCAGGTCAAGCAAGAGAAATCAGGCCCTGAAAGGAAAATATTGTGTGTTTCCTCTCTCAAACGTAGAATCTAGATCTTTAAGAAGAAACGAAAGGGGACTATTAGGGATGGTGGGGGAAAGTGGGAGCCAGGGCCCAGACAGGAAAGGGTAAGAAGAGAATTAACATAACCAAATACCATTATACACATGTATTAAAAAGTCACAATCAAACCCAGTACTGTTAGGTAAGCGTGGTGACCACTACATTACAGAAACAAATCCTTTATTTTGAACTATTAAAATACACTAAAAGAAAGAAGAAACTTACAATTTATGATGTCTGACATTTTCATTATTATTATTACTATTGTTATTATCATTACCGTTATTTTCTGAGGCCGGGTCTTGCTGCATAGCCCAGGCTATCCTTGAACTCTCCATCCTCTTGCTTTTGGCTCTCTAGTGCTGGGACTGCTGGTGCAGGCCACCGTGCCTGGTTTTGCATCAAGATTTCCGTATTACCTCCTTGTCCTTTCCTTTCCCTCGGTGTATGTGGAGAACACTGGCTCCAGCAGGTGTGTGCTTGCTAATTTTGGTTTACATTCCCCCTCTCCCATTTGCACCTTCAACAAAAGCAAAAAGAAAGACCCAGATGTATTGTCACTAAATCAAGCCTTGCTTTGGCTAGGTCACCCGGGGTTGGTTGCCATTGTGTTACCAGGAAATGAAAAGAACAATTTTTCTTTTCTTTCCTTTTTTTGTTGTTCAGGATCCTAGATTTATATTGCTTTCACTTAGCGAGTGAATAATTGATAAGCCGTGGCGTATTAACACGGAACAAAAGAGCCCAGTGGTACAAGGGTCTTGGGAAGGCTGCCTAAATCAATACCCACTCATGAATTTTGAGCGCAAAAGGTTGAGCTGAGAGAGAGCACAGATTTAGATGGCCATTAATATTTGAAACACACTCTATGCACGAGAGGCTCGCCGGAGCCCAAATGTTAACCGGAGGGGCTTCCGAGAGAGGGAGAGAGAGAAAGCTTCTAAACAAATCTGAGAGATATTTTCCCCTCCAAAGACTTTATGTGGGGAAAAAAAATCAATCATCTTTGTTGTCTCCGCAGTCAGAAGCCAGCTATTAAAATATCTAATTAGAGTAGTTCTTTTTTAACCAATTAAACATACCAATGTAACACTTGTCTGATCCAATGTTTGTAATTGCTGGAAAAGCAATCAAGCTGCCCTCTATGGTAAGGCAGATAACTGGAAAACGCTCCACCTCTCCTCCTGGTAACATCCTCCCCACACAAGAGGCCGCCTGGAAATTTGATTAATCTAAACATTTTGTAGGGTGTCAGGGGAGGTTTCTCGCCTGATACTTCATGGTCACCCGAACAGGCAGAGCAACTGAGGACCCCCCCCCAAATAGTATCATCAGTCACAATTTGCTCTTGACATGCCTCCCTGGGGCTTGCATTTGAGCCCCTAACAAAGCTGGGGATTTTAAGCAGAGAGGGGGAACTACTTCCACTTTTAGTAAATGCGGGACCCTGCATCCTGTGGGAAAGTCATCCCTCAGCGTTTGGTACCTGTTTGTGGCTATGACTACTGGAGATGCTCGTTCTGTGCTACTTGTTGCTGTGGTCACTCAAGAGGCTTGGTAGCAGAGATCACATGTTTACTTCGGTTAAGTCGCGGCAGTGATTTGTGGGTATGAGTGTCACATCTTTTTATTATTTATATGTTGAGTTTGAGTCCATGATTGTGTGTGTGTCTGTGTGCATATGGAGGATGGATGGGTCTGACCGCTCTCTACTTTATTAAAAATTATATAACCTTGGCAATTTCTTGCATGGATATAATATACTTAGATCGTATCTAGTCCCCCTCCAACTCCTTTCACACCTTCTTCCCAACTTCATTTCTTTTTCCTCCTCTTCCTTCTCCTCTCCTTCCTTCAACCCACTGAGTACAATTAGTGGTCCCAGTATGCTTGCAGGTTCAGGGTCATCCACTGGGGCAGGAGCAAGATACCCTGGGTCACAATGCTGATGAAACCTGACTTCCTCCCCCTTCAACCAACACTTGCCCAAGGCTCCTTAGGGATGAACTCCTCCCCTGCCCATGTTAGAAAGCTGACTGACTTGGACATGTGTAGGTCTTGTGTAGGTAACCACAGCTGTTGTGACTTGGTTAGGAGGTCCCAGAGACGCCTCAAACAGGACAGGCTACTGCTATCTCTCCCAGTCACCCATGGATCTTGGGAGTAAGACCTTGTTGCTGAAGACACCACCTGGAGAAATCAACTTGCAAATGTCTTCCCCTTGCAAAATAGGGGAATTTGGTGCTATTTTGTTTGTGCTGTAACAAATGAAGCTTGTCTGAGATCAGAGTGCGGAGCTAGTCACATTAGTTAGTCGTAGAGGCCAGGCTATGGTGACACACACCTTTAATCCCAGCACTCTGGAGACAGAAGCAGACAGATCTCTGGGAGTTTAAGGTAGTCCTAGGCTACATAAGACTGAATCAGTCTAAAAGAGAAACATCCAAGCAGTGGTGGCTCACATCTTTAATCCCAGCACTGGGGAGGTGATGACAGGAAGTGGTATGGCTGGGTGGAGGGAGGAATATAAAGTGGCAGGAGACAGGAGCTCAGGATCCAATCTGAAGTTTCATAGAGACAGACAGTATTCGGTCTGAGCATCCAATCTGAGGATTTGTGGAGACAGAATCGTCCCTTTGCTTTGAGGATTCAGTAGAGGTAAGAACTAATGTCTGGCTGCTCTGCTTCTCCGATCTTTCAGCTTTCAGCCACTAATATCTGACTTTGGGTTTTTATTAAAACTAATTAGAATTCATGCAATGTCTTCCACCTTATTTTTCCAGATAGGTCTCTCGCTGAACCTGGAGCTGGCCAATTCTGCTAGACTGGCTGCTAAAAGGCCTTAGGAATCCTGATTATCTGTGTCCTCAGTGTTGGTATTACAGGTGTGTGTTGCTGCACTCAGCTCTGTGTGTGCCTGTGTACAGCACATGTACATGCGATGGAGTGTCCTTGCCTCTGCGTGTCGGAGGCCAGAGGAGGACTCTGGGTGTATGTAAACGCAGACTCTCTGGCTTTCATGATCATGGATCAGCTCTTGATCATGGAGCCATCTCTCCAGCATCTGAGACTCACTTTTTAGAAGGCATTAAGTAGAATCTCACATTTGGCAACAACTTGAACAGTCATTTGATCCCGCCACCAGCTTTCGGCACAGAAGAGCAAATCCATTTGGCCTCAACCTGTGTGTCGGGAACAGCTCTGGCGTAATTCTTGGATAGAAGCTGAGTATATTGAGCTGTAACCCGCTTCCCACCCCCATGCCTAAACCCAAAGACGCTCTCCTTAGAGGTTACGGTTGCCCGTTGCCTCTTTCTGGATCCTGGCTCACACCTAGCCGGGTCGCCAGTACCACTCTTTGCCCACGAAGCAGTTAATTTGGGGAGGTGGGGGAGACAATTCAGAACATGTGCTCATTACTGGGTCTTAGAGGCTAAAAGAAAAATTTGGCGCCTCTGCTGTCCAGATGGTGTTTGTTCTGTCCCTGGGAGTCTCACGCTGTAGATCTTAATTAATGAATTAATGAAATTTTTCAGTCAAGTGGTCCTAAGGAGCATTTATTTTTGAACACTCCCCTTCTGTTGGAACACGTGTTTCTCTGCTTCCCCTCCAAGGCTCTAATTAACCAGCAAGGGAAGGTCAAAGACATCGGTGTAGACATGCTGCAAAGGGCACGGATTCTTAAAGGGAAGTCACACATACAGACTAAAGACATGGTCACCGAATTCCAGGAGGACTTCCAGCTGGGATTAGAAATGATAGTTCCATAATATGTTTGGTCCTCATGGGGACAGTTGCCTTGTCCTGGATCTTTTTTTTTTTTATATACTCTTTAGGATACTCATCCAGTTTTGGTTTGCTTTGTTCTTAGTGTTGGGAATTAGTAATATGCTTTGTGCATGCTAGGTAGGTGCTCTACCAGAGGACCACACTGCCAGATACTCACCTGGGGATTCTAGGCAGGTGCTCTACCACTGAGCCACACCCCAGCCTCTCACTGGGGGATTCTAGGCAGGTGCTCTACCACTGAGCCACACCCCAGCCCCTTACTCGGGGACTCTAGGCAGAATCTCTAGAACTGATTCATACCCTAGCTCCTCACTGGGGGATTCTAGGCAGGTGCTGTACCACTGAGCCACTCCCAGATACTTGCTGCGGGATTATAGGCAAGTGTTCTTTCCTTGAACTAGGTGCTTAGCCCGTCTCTGAGAGGTCCTAAGTTAGTGTTCTACCACTGAATCACACCTCAGCCCCTCATCCAGCCCTTTGAATATTCATCTATTATTCTTCTGGGAGAAAGAGAGATGTTGCTACAGTAGAATGGGTAAGCTCTACTGAATCTAGCAGACCTGAGTTCATAGCTCTACTGGTTTCTAGCTGTGACAAGCTGGGCAAGTCTATAGCGCAATGAGTGTGTATCTTACTAGACACAATTGGAATAAATAGGGCTACCAATGGTTATTTTTTTTATTGTCAACTGAGCTGGATTTTGAGTCACCAAGAGACTGAGGCACACTTCTCAATGTGACTGTGAAGGGGTTTAAAGGGAATCAGGGAGATGTCATGACACTGGGTAATACTCGTGAACAGAAAGAATGAGGACCTAAATTTGAGTGTGTAGCACCCATGTAAGCAGCTGGGAATGGCTCCCTGTACCTGCAGCTTCAGCATTGTGGGAGGCGGAGTCAAGAGGATCAGTGGGGCGTTATGGATGGCGTGTTAGCAACCCCAGGGATCTACCTGCCTGTCTCCATCTTCCCAGCACTGGACTACAAGCACATACCAGTCCACCCAATTGGGGAAGATCCTCTTGCTTGCACGGCAGGCACCTAACCAACAGAATTCTCTCTCCATCTCAGAGAAGAAGTCTTCTCTAGTGAGCAGTACGTGTTATTATTGCGCCGCCCTGCTATCCCTGTACGACAGACAAGAAAACAGAGGAGGTATAAATTTGGAAAAACACACAGGCAGAGAATGGCATGGATGAGGTGAGGTCTCGCTCTGTCGGACTCCTTAGTGGACAATTTTACAGAGACCCACATTGGAGCACCGAACAGAAATCTCAAGGTCCAAATCAGGAGCAGAAGGAGAGGGAGCACGAGCAAGGAACTCAGGACCGCGAGGGGTGCACCCACACACTGAGACAATGGGGATGTTCTATCGGGAACCCACTAAGGCCAGCTGGCCTGGGTCTGAAAAAGCATGGGATAAAACTGGACTCGGTGAACATAGCGGACAATGAGGACTACTGAGAACTCAAGAACAATGGCAATGGGTTTTTGATCCTACTGCACGTACTGGCTTTGTGGGAGCCTAGGCAGTTTGGATGCTCACCTTACTAGACCTGGATGGAGGTGGGTGGTCCTTGGACTTCCCACAGGTCAGGGAACCCTGATTGCTCTTCGAGCTGATGAGGGAGGGGGACTTGATCGGGGGAGGGGGAGGGAAATGGGAGGCGGTGGCGGGGAGGAGGCAGAACATTTGGTTGCTGCAGTAGGGAACCACTACTGGTAGGTAGGTTAGTAATATGCAAAGTGCGGAGGCTTCTATAAGTTCAAAGTGAGCTTGTGAGGATGATCTTGTCACATTAAAACTTGCTGCAGTATGTCATGTGGTGATAGAACTGGCTAGCTCTGGCTTCCTTAAAGACCCATTAACACCATTATGAAGACCCAATCTTAAGCCTTTACTAATTCCAATAGCTCTGTGTGTAAGTTACTTTCTGACCACTGTGATACAACACCCTGGGGTGGGCGTGGGGAAACTAGCTGAAGGGGGAAGGACTTACTTTAGTTTATGACCCGAAAGGGGTAGAGTCCCTCACTGTGGGGAAGGCATGGCAAGCAGGAGCAGGAGCCTGGCCACTGGCATAGCATTTGAAGTTAGGAAGCAATGTTTAAACAGGAAGTGGGGCCAGAATGTAGAGTCTCAAAGCCCACCACCAGTGACATACTTCTGTTGCGAATTAGGTCGGTATGATAGATAACCAGGCCAGCTGAAGAATTACAGTTATATTTTAATGGTTAAAAAGGGGAAGCTCACACTATAAGAGTGGGAGGTCCGATGTCCTATCTGTCCGGCGGGCACTGCTGCAGAGAGAGCGCGTGCCTGTGTCCTCCCAGTTTTTCTACCTGGACTCCAGGTAGCCACACCCTAACTAGATGTGATTGGTTGATAGAGTTTTCTTTTCCTCATCATACTTCCTCCATCAAGGTTCCACATTTTGAATGTTCCATAAACCATCCCAAAGGACACCACCAGATGGGGTCCAAGCGTTCAGTCACGTGAGCCTGTCCGGGAGGTTTCACATTCAACCCCAGGTCCTTCTAAATATCCCACCTCCAAATGCCCGTAGCAGATGACCTTGGGGACAAAGTTCTTAACATATGAACTTTTACTGTGAGTCACTTTTTTATGCGGTGAAAACATGTCTATGGAGAAGAGGCTCATGCTTCCATCATAGCAGGGAAAGCTGGGCAGGGCAGCTCAGATTGTGGGGGAGGAGGAGTGTGTGGCAGAGGCTGTTCACATCATAGTGGGCCAGAATGCAGGGAAAGCAAGGCAGGAGACAGTGGCTCAGTTCTAACCTCCAGAAGTGTCTCTTTCCCCCCTTCATAGCCCCGTCTCCCAAGGCTACACAGCCTCCCCTATACAACCTCTCTGGTGCACCCTCCCTGTCCGGATAGTGTTGCAAAGACCGAAATCACAAGCCTATAAGGAACTATCTGATTCATTCTGTAAATGATGCATTCAAACTACAGCAATTACTTGGCTTGGAGTCGTGTGTGTGTGTGTGTGTGTGTGTGTGTCTCAACAAGAAGAAGAGTAGGCACTGAGCTAGCCCGATGCCCCACAGACTGTAAGTCGGGCACTGAAACCGGCTGATAGACAGACAGCTACTGTTCATGGGGGCTCCTGGGTCACTCAGGTTGATTGCAGTTGTCAGGAGCAGGATGAAGCAGGCTGCACGCATTGAGTGACGCCGTGTTTTTAATTTAGGAGGATTCTGAATGGAAGCATCAAGGACCCACGAAGCCAGGCTGTGAAATTACTCTTGGCTTTGCAGCAGGCTCTTGATACTCCGGCATTATGGAACTTGTCAGTTCTGGGAGGCAGAGGCCGGTGGGGTGGCAGGCATGTGGGTGGCTGTCAGAACAAGAATGTATTAATTCTGGGGATTCAGTATTGTGCCAGGGGGTCATGATGGGTGACAGCAACAAAGGGAGCCTGCCTTTGGCAAGTCCTACTAGCTTAATCATGGGCTCAGGGCTTCGCCCCATGAGCTCTCTGGACCCCTGCTGCGCTCCCAGCTGCCTTTCCCACCTGGTTCCTTCCAGCTGTTCCCCCCTCCCCCCTCCCCGCACACATATCAGCCAGTTTTCCTTTCAGTGCTGTCTCTCAGAATCCTGCATGTGTGTGGGTGCATGTGTGCATGCAAATACGTGTGAAGAGTGTGTGTGGTCAAGTGTGGATGTGGATGCATGCATGTGTGAGTGTATGTATGTATGTATGCAAATATGTACAGTGAGTGTGCATATGTGTGCGCATGGGTAAGAGCCCACATGGGTGTGCATGTGTATGTGCACAGGGGTAAATTTTACATGTGTGCATGGGTAAATATGCATGCGTGTGTATACCTGTATATGTGCTCATGGGTGAGTGTATATGTCTATGTATGTATGCATTGCATGTGTGCACATGTGTATATGTGTTTGTGCTCATGTTGTATAAGTGCATGTATATGCATGTATGACTAAGTAATATATATATATATATATATGTATATATGCATGCTATGTAGCAATTTTCTTAGTTGCTTGGTAAGACCCTGGAAGTTCTAAAGGAAGCTTGTTAAGACTCAAGAAGTAACAACTAAAAAGTCTCAAGAAGTCCCTGAGACTAACCAGATGTACAAGGTCTCTGTCTCCCTAAGGTTACATAAGCCCTTGGGACTGTTGAGGAGAGAGACTAGCTGAGTTGCCTAGAAGACACACCCGCCGAGCTGTGCACAAGTCGTGCAGAGGCTTCTAGCTTTAAAGGCATCACCTATGCTGGGGTAGGCCTTCAGGGATACAACTGCTTTTGAGTTGTTCCTGCTCCTGTAAGGAACTCTGAGCCCGTTACTCCTGTGAGTAACCCCAGTAAAAACCCACTGTTTTGCTGAGCTGGACGTGTAGGTTTTTTCGGTCTGTCAATCTGAGGTTAACAGACCGTTGCTCATATTTTCTAGGATTAGTGTCACACAGCAGCACATGCTTGTGCACAGAAGAGTGTGCATGTGTTTACATGTATATCTGTGTGCCTCTGTGCATAAATGAGTGTGCATGTTTATGTGCTTATGGGTAAGTATGTTTGTGTTCCTGTATGTACAGATGACTACATACATGTTATTGAGTGTACGTGCTCAAGCATAAGCATGCATATATGTGCAAGTGTGTCTCTGTGTGCATGTGGTAGGCTCTGGAATGGGAAGTCAGGTTGCTGGGTAGCCAGCTGCCAGAGTTTTGAGAGCCAGCTGAAGCTACCTGAGTGGCAGCAGCGAGCTGAGGGAGAGACGAAGCGAACAGCTGCCTCCTTCTGTATTTATCTCAGATATATTGCTGTGATTGGTTTAATAAAGAGCTGAATGGCCATTAGCTAGGCAAGGGGGTATAGGCCGGACTTCTGGGCAGAGAGAGGCCATAGGAGATGAATGTGAACACGTGTGTGTGTGGGGGGGGGGCAGAACAAGTGAGACGCACAAAATGGGATAGAGGTAAAAACTACACGGTAGAATGTAGATTAATAAAGATATAGGTTAATTTAAGTTATAAGAGCTAGTTAGAAACAAGCCCAAGCTAAAGACCAAACTTTCATAATTAATAATAAGTCTGTGTCATTATTTGTTTGTGAACTGGCGGCCCAAAGAAAAGATTCTGACTCTACCAGGAATAGCAGTGTAGGCCTGGGGCATGTAGCGAGTAAATTCATCAGTATGTGACCCCACTGTGCCCTGAAGCAACCTGGTAACCTGTGATCTGGGACCCCATCTCTGCCCCTGTTCTGAACAGGCTTCTCCTTGCCCCACTTCACCCTCTATTCTTCCCTGCTGTTGATCAGCTGCTGTCGCTCCTGCTGGCCTGGAAGGACCTTGACAGGGTGGAGGGGAGCCCACACATCTGGATTTGACATTACCTTGCTCTCTGGCCACCTGGGACTTGCAGCCCCGACTCTCTCAAGCGACCGGGTATGCCTCAGCTCCGACGCAGCTGTCCATCCTCGGCACGCCTTCCTGAGATGCTCTGCCCACATCTTTGCAGCTCTTTTTCTTTCCCTTCCACTCGCACTGCTCTTTATCACCTTGTAAAATCCCATTATCAGTTTACAAGGCGCTTCCGCTTTCCAACCGTGGTGGGCTGATTTTCAGAGCATCCCCAGCTCCCTGCTTAGCCATCAGTGTCCGCTCTTCTCTGTGTGCTGAGTCTGCCTCCCTGTAGCCAGCCTGGCAGAAGCGAATATGTTCTAAAGAGATGTCTGAGGCTGGAGAGATGGCTTAGTGGTTGAGAGTGCTTATGTCTCTACCAGAGGGCCAGATGGCCAGAGCTCAGATTCCAGCACTCGCAGACAAGCACCTGTAACTCCAGATGGAAGGGATCTGATGTCCCCTTCTCATCTGTGGGGACCACACACACACACACACACACACACACACACACACACACACACTCACACACACACACGCCTCTTAACCTGAATGTTAGACTACCGAAGCTATGGATTCCAAGGACTAGAAGTTGCTCTCATGTTGAAGAAGGGAAATTCTCTGAATCTTGGAATCAGCCAGAGGGACACTTGTCCCCCAGGAGCTTTCTCACACTTCTGACATTTGTCGTACCATTTTGCTGGAGAGCCTGGAGTCCAGACAATGATGGGTCAGTGGTGGACAGGACCACACTCTTATCAAGACTGCTTAGATGTGCATTTCCCTGGCCCTCTATTGAGATTTTAACCATACTTGAGGATGCTGAAGATGGACTTGAGAATATCCTTGGATCTCTTTGTCCCTTTTTCCAACGTGGTCACATTGACCAAATGCCCCACCCCCACTTTTAGTGGGTGTTGAGATAGGGTTCCCCTGTGTAGTCTTGGCTACTTTGAAATTCGCTCTGTAGACCAAGCTGGTTTTGAACTCCCAGAGATCCACTTACCTCTGCCTCCTGAGTGCTCGGATTAAAGGCGTGCACCACCCCTGCCCGGTTCCCTTTTAGCTTTTTGCCATCCATTAGGCTATCTTAATGGGCTTCCCAAGGACAGGTGGCTGAACCTGGCTTCTTAGGCTGTCACTGGTGATGTAACCCCAAGTTTGATAACATCCTTTGCAGGCCATTAGCTCCGAAAGGCTTGTGCTTCCTGCTGGTGTATTACAGACTAACACAGGAGCAACCCAGGGAATTATTCAGTGGTGGTAGGAACCGAGGACCTAAGTAGGTCCTAAGAGCCTAGGTAGGTCTCTCGACCAATCACAGTTACCCTCCCCAGGGACTGAAGAACACGCAGGAGCATCTCCTGCACTTGCTCTCAGTTCAGCTTCTTCTTTTCACTCTTACCCATACTCCCATGCTGGATTTGGTTCACTCCAATTATCATCACAGCCCCGAGGGGACTTGTAAATCTGGGTTCTGATGTCTCATGAACCACAAGCAGCTTCTTGAGGGGTTTGCTTCTTCCCTCTCTTGAGTTCTTCTCTGATGCTTATTGAATTTCATGATCCTGTTTTACTCCCGGCTCGTGCTTTTCTTCTTTAAAAATTTTTTTTGTGCGTGTTTGTGGTTTTATGTGCATGTGTGTCCACATGTGTGGGAGACGTTTCCTGGGGAGACACAGCATGCATGCACACATAAACACACACACACACACACACACACACACACACGGGCTGATGGAGGGAGAAGGAGGGAGGGAGGCAAGGAAAGAGAGAATGAACTATTCAACCCCCAGTAGGGGACCCACTGCAGTCTAAAGTAATGATTCTACCAAAGTACAGCTTGGCGAGCAAGCAAGTTTCCTGGGGTTGCTAACAAGAGTGTGTGTGAGGGGTTACTGCAGGAGCAGGGATGTCTCAAGCACAGCTGCCTCTCTGAGAAGTCCTCCTGCCCCACCATGCGCAATGACTCAAGAGAGCTACAACCCTGGAGCTCTCTGCACGACTTGCAGGCAGCTCTACCCGCCAGAGGATCTCCTCTTGGCACCTTGACCAGTCAGAGGAGACCCTCCCAGCAGTGGCTCAGTGCTTCCACAACTGTGGGGAGGGACCCTTAAGAACCTTGCGAGTTTCAGCCTTCTGAGATCCATGAAGCTTGTTTGCTTTCTGAGTCTCATGAGTCCACATCCCCGCCTTCAACCAGTTCCTGGAGGGAAAGTTTCAATTTGAAGGAACGGCTACACTCCAATGTGGGCACCAGATGTTACTTTGGGGTGCTGTTTCTAGCCCCTGTCTCCCCCTTTCTTTTCTTTCTTTTTGTTTTTCTTTTGCAATGAGGGTCTCTCACATCTAGGCAGTCTGGTCAGTGAGCCCTAGCCACTGCCTCTTCGGTGTTGGGATTAAAATGCTGGCCATCTGCCCAGCATTTCTATGTGGGCTCTGCCCATTGAACTTAAGTCTTCATGCTGATGTGGCAGGCACTTTACTGACTGAGCCATCTCCCCAGTCCAGTGAGGCTCTTTTTAAGGGGAGGCAAACGGGGCAGAACCCAAAAGGCTATACCAGTTCTTCTGGCTTCAAGTAGACATACGTGGCTCAGAAGGCAGGCAGCACGGGTCAGGGCCATTCTTCTTGGAACAGTGGGATTGCTGGGAGGTGGATGGGGTGGCAGGTGGTTACTGCAGCCTGAACTAGGATGTCATAGAACAACCACTCTCTCCACCAAGCACATGGTCTGAGCTAGAGATGTCCAAATACCTGTAAGGAATATCTTGAAAGGCTCTGTGAACTTTAAAGGGGTGGCTTTATTTAACTTCAGCCATGTTGGAATTGCAATGAGATCTGTCCAGATAATTAACTCCAATTTACTAGTTTGCAACTATAATTAATGAGTACTGTCTTCCCAAGTGAGCCTGGGAAAGGGAAAAGAACGGGGCGGGGGTGTGGAGTAATCTTCTGTGCAGAAACATGGCAGCCTCTGGGAGCTTGTCTTCCCTGTGACTCATGATGGTTCTGCCCTCATACAAGGTTGGTGGTGATTTGAGGCAAGATCTATCATTTTCCAAGCTCTTCTCTTTCTCTCCTGGGAAAGGAGATCATATTTCCATTTATCTTCTAAGAACCAGAGAGAAGGCCGTGACCTAACTGTTCGTTCCAAATGCGCCTTCGAAGGTCTTCCTGCTTCTTGCATTTCAGAAGTCTGCATCCCATTGTGGTTTTGCCTCACATCCAAAGAGTCACTGTATTTCTTTCATCAAGAGCATGAAATCCAACTCTGGGAAAATTTGAAAATCAGGCACTTACTCCAACTATCATGAATATTCATAGAATTTATTTCACTTGTTGCTATACGGGAACGAGGAACAGAGTAGTAAACCCGAGTCAACCAAATATTCTAATGAAAACGAATCTTGATTCACACCTTGAACAAGACTCTCAAGTCAGTTCTAAGCAGATTATAGAGTGTAGTCGCTAATTATGGTTCTCATCATGAGTGGATCTAGATCCATCTACAAGGTTCGCCTTTGGGATTTGTTCGTTCCTGTGAGGGATTTTATTTGAAACAGGAAGGCCCATCCTAAATGTGGGGAGCACCTTGTGGTGTTCTAGTTAAGGAGATGGAAGAAAAAAAGTGCTTGGTTTTTGTGCCTGCTTGCTTTCACTCTCACTTATGAGTTAATGTATCCTGTCACTGATACTACTGACTCCTCTGTTGATGTCAGATCTGGCTTCTTTGGGGCTTTCAATATAGACTGGAGGCTCACAGCTACCAAAAATCTTGTGGGCCCTCAATGCCAGATTGGGACTCTAAGATGTCTTAGTTAGGCTTTTGTTATTGCTGTGAAGAGACACCATGACCATGGCAACTCTTACAAAGAAAACATCTCACTGAGGTGGTGGCTTACAGTTTTAGAGGTTGGGTCCATTATCATCACGACAGGGAGCATGGTGGTGTGCAGGCAGACATGGTGCTGTCTACGTCTTGACCAGAAGGCAGCAGGAAGTCGACTGACTGTCACTGTCACTGTGAGTGAAGTTTGAGAAAAGAGACCTCAAAGTCTACCCCTACAGTGACACACTTCCTCCAACAAGACCACATACACTCCAACAAATGTCACTCCTTTTGGGGGCCATTTTCTTTCAAACCTCCACATAAGACACACAGCACGGTGGGCTGAGCGGCTACCAGGCTCTCAGCTTCTGTGGTGGGAGACAGATGGCCTAGGAATTCTACTTTCAGTCCACAGTCTTGTATCAGTTCTTCCTCTGGAGAGCCAAGACTACGATACAGACACAAATCGGAAAATTAGAGCACACCTTTTGGGAATTGCTGTAGGACAGTTTTATGATTTCAGGAAGGAAAAATCAAGAGGGACTGAAAAGATTCCCCCCAAAGAAGAGAAGTATAAATACAGCCAGATTGGCTGTCCAGCATGTTCCTGGGATCTGCATGTCTCCTGTCCAATTATAGGTCTCTGCCACAGTGCCGAGCTTTGATGTGTGTGCTGGGGATTTGAACTGAGGACATTACCTCACAGCAAGCACTTTTACCCACTAAGCCGTCTCCCCAGGCTCCATCAGCCAAAGCTTTATGCAGAGGCAGAAATTAAGAACCCATGTAAAACACTGAATGCAAAGGCATACGCCTGTAATCCCAGCACTGTGACGTGGGGATGGAAACCGGATGACGCCTGGCTAACCAACCTGGCCTACATAGTCGAAAGTTCCAGGACAATGAGAGATCCTCCTTCAAACAAAAGAGGTGGATGGTACTGATGGAGAGACACCTCAGGATCTCCTCGGACCTTCACACCAACGCTCGTGTATCCTGACAACAAAACATTCCAAACAGGTAATTCAGAGGGAGAACCGGTGAATAAGGAGGGACCTGAACTTGCCTTTCTAACTTACATACAATGCAAGAGTGTTCTTTTCTGTTTTGAATGTATATTATAATCCTGCTGGGTTTTCTTTCTTAGTGTTTTGTTTTTCTTCTGTTTTGTTGTTTTGATTTTGGCTTCTCACCTTAAGTAGCATCTCAGTTTCTGGACCACCTGATAAAGGCGAGCACACTGGAGGATGCCTTTTGTCTTGCTCCCTCCCTCTCTTGATCTGCAGCCCTGTAGGAGGACTCCAGACTGGGGAGCCGCCTAGGAAAGGTGTTACCGAGTTGAGATTAGTTAGGCAAGTGGCAGAGCGAATGCATAAGCAGTGATTTTGCATAATGAGGCGTGTGAAATCCCACTGGAGGTTGTTAAACCAGCAGACAGGCTGCGGTAAACAAGGAGGAAGGTAGGCTTTGAAAACAGATGGCTTTGAAAGTCTGGCACAGCCCCGGTGCAGACTTTTCAAATTTGGTTTGGGGAGTGTGTGTGAGCTGGGTTTTTTTTTTTTTTGATTCGACATGCATATTTTCAAGTTCTGTTTTAACGATAAAGTTCCGCGGGTAATTGAACGTAAGTTCATATCGCGTTGTAAACAGGCTCGCGGCCAGATGTGATGGACAGCTTGCAGGGAGAGCTGGACTGTTCTTGTGCGTTTGCATTCGGATGTGCTACTGTATTTCAGGATGGGGGAGCTCTTCTTTTGTTTTTGAAATGGGGTCTCAGGGAGTCCAGGCTACCCCAGAACTTAGCTGTGGATGACCTTCCTAGGGTTATAGGTTGGGTTAATGAGGTACATGGTTGGAACCATGGCTTCAGGCATGCTAGGCAACAGCTTTGCCAACCCACCTGCATCGCCAGCAGGGTAGATTTTCTGACTTATACCCATGGACAAGGCCTGGCCTCCCTAGCAAAGTGACCACTGTGCTCCATGCCAGTATCAGGAGTAGCTCAGGGGCTCTGCCCCCTCGCTCTCACACCGTCTCCATGCCCTACAGAGGATGGGCTGCATCCCACTTACTTCCCCACCTCGTCCCTGTCTCTCCTGACTTTCCTCCAGTTTCTATCCCTTATCTGTCTCTTCCTGAACATGGTATTGTCTCTGGAGTCACTGTATTACCTTCATGTAGGTAATCCCTCCTTTCCACCTCTCCTACCTGCGGTCTCTTTTCCTTCCTTTCTTCTTTCTCTCCACATTCTTTCCATTTGTTTATCGTTTTATTTATGTATGTTCTTGCACATGCAAGTGCAGGCTTGCACATGCGTGTGTGTACATACAATACACGTGCATGTGGAGGCCGAAGGTCAAATTCAGATGTCGTTTCTCAGACACTGTTCGTCTTGTTTTTCCTTTTCTTTTTTTCTTTTGTTTTCTCTTTTTTTTGGGGGGGGGGTGGCAGTGTCTTTCACTGGTCTGGAGCCTACCAGTCAGGTGTAGCTGGCTGAGCAGTAAGTCTTAGGGATCCTCATCCTCAGTACTAGGTTACAAATGTGTTCCATCATGCCTGCATGCTTCATGTGGGTCTCATAAGCAAGCCCCTTATGCTACGGAACAAGAGCTTTTGTAGACGGAGCCTCTGGGATAAATAACCCTTCTCCTCTCCCTTGGTCCCTTCCCCCTTCTCCCTTGTTCTCTATCTCCTGCCTTTGCCTCTTATTCCCTGTCCTTTGTCCCTCTGGGGCAAATAAATCTCCTTTGTGCTGAGAACTCAGTCCTGGGGTGCTGATACTTTAAGAATGCCCCTGTGCTTTCAGCCGGGAGCTTTGGACCAATGTCTTCACCTTGTGTGTGCTCGGATCAATTAGGAGACTTGGCCATTACCATATAAATAAGACGAGAATGGAAGAAGACAAAATCTTAGTCTACCATAGCAAGCCATTACCACCCTGAACTTGCTTTCCGGACTTCACCAGGGTGTTTGTTCTCTGTATCTGTTCTCCGGGATCCCAGTCTGTGAGTCTTTAGATTTGAACGTTTGAAATAAGAGCTATATTCACAGTATTCTGTGACAAGGACTTGGGGTGTGCTTTTAGTTGCTGCTCCTCCCTGTATTTCAGTTCTTACTGTCCCCTGGGGTAATGACTGTGTTGATCAATTGAAGTTGGACTGAAAGCATTTTGCATCCATGAACCAATGAGGTCAAGGGTCAGAAGGTTATAACTTGAAAATGTTGTGTTTGGGTGGCAAATTGACAAGGAGTGGCCTCTTCTGATAGTTTGCATTGATTACCAATTGTGCACGATATAGAATCGCCTTGGAGACAAATCTCTGGGTACATCTGGGATAGATTTTGGAGACTCGGTTAGTTAGTGTAGGAAGCCCCATCCTAACTCCTAGGTGGAATAGAAGGGAGAAAGTGAGCTGAGCATTCATTCCTCTGCTTCCCATGATGCCACGCGGCTAGCTGCCTCCGGCTCTGGTCACCAAGCCTTCTCACCATGACTCTTACCTAGAGTGTGAGGCAACAGAAGCCCTTACCTGGTTTGGTTGCTTTTATCATAGAGTTAGCGCATAGTCGAGAAAGGCAACTAAATCTCTTCAAGTCTGAAATTCATTCCTTGTCTTGTCCTGTGCTTTATCAGGTCCCGATTTTTTTTCCAACCAGGTTAATTAATGCTAGATACTCATGATAGAGGAAGCCATGGGAGTAGAGAATTTGAATTCCAACATCAGATGAGCCCTAGACTCACACTAGCGGTTTTCTTGAGCAATCCTTAGATTCCCAGCCCAGATCCCTGGGTTTGCACTCCCCTCCGGTAACGATACCCCAGGTGCTGGTATCTGGCATCATGCTCTGTTCTGATGAGGAGACTCAGATGAACTTGTTTTCAATAAACAGTTTTTAGACCATAATGCCGTGCAATTATGAGTCCTAATAGAATGTAGTCACTACACATGGGCAACTCTCCCTAAGCCAAATCTCTAGGCAAACATAACGTGAGAAATGGATAAATCTAAGAAAAATGAGATCTCTCTAAGGATGTGGGGGAGGAAAAGGATGTATATAACACTTTTGTGCTCCAACATCCTAGAAGGCTGCCATTCCATATGTGTGTGTATGTGTCTGTCCCACACTTTCGGGTCCTCTTTTTTTTGCTGTTGTTGTCATAACTCACCAAGTCCAATTAGAGTTGCCTGCTGGGTATTGGCTACTTTGCTGGCTTAGTCTTGTGCATGTAGCCATAACTGCAGTCAGTTTATGAGTTCAATGGCCATATCTTGTTGGGGGAGGCCGCTTGTTCATTCCCAGTCGCCCAAATCACAAAATAATCACTCAGAAACTATATTATTTGCAATACTGTTTGGTCAATAGCTTAAGCATATTTCTTGCTTACTCTTATATCTTAAATTAAACCATTTCTATTATTTTATATTTTACCATAAGGCTCGTGGCCTACTGGCAAGGTTCTGGCTGACAGCTCGTATCTTTCTCCTCTGTCAGCTCCATGGCTTCTCCTTGACTCTGCCTTCTTTCTCTCAGCATTCAGTTTAGTTTTCCCGCCTAGCTCTATTCTGCTAAGCCACTGGCTGAAACAGCTTTATTCATTAACCAATTAAAGCAACACATATACAGAAGGACTTCCCACACCAATGTCTTATCCAGAAGGCTCTGAAATTCTTTCTGTCCCCTCTCCCATGATGTCCACTGAGACTTGGGGTTGGGTCCTATAGATGTCCCATATAAGGGTCAGTACTCTTGTATGATATGTATTTCTGAGGAGTTAGTGTTTATTCTTGTTTGATGGATAGTGTTATGGATAACTCTGTTTTTTCTTTTTCAGAACTAAAACTTTGATTAATTGTGCTTATGTTTGTGGTATGTGTGTGTTTGTGTGTGGTGCATGTACATGAGTGTGTGGGTGTACATGCTTGTGTGTGCCCTTGCACATGCATGTAGAGGAAAGAGGTGGATGTCCAGGGTTCTTCCTCTATTGATCTCTGTGGTTTCATCCTAAGACAGATCTTCACTGAACCAGAGACAGCCTGGCTGTCCAGGGGGCTTCTGGCATTATCTGGTTTCTGCCATGGAGTTTTAGGCCTGCCCAGTTATGTCTGACATTTTAGTGAAGGTTTTGGGAATTTGAACTCAGATCATATCTGAACAAGTGCTCTTAGCCTCTGAGACATTTCCCCAGTGCTACACTCTGGTCTTTCTAGGAAATTATTGTTTTAGATAATGCCCTTGCATATGTCATCCAAGAGATTCCTTCTTGCAAAAATATATGGATGGACCTTGACAGTCCATTCAAATGTTTGGGTAGATCTGTATGAAAGAGTGAGCATACGTGTGAGATCTTAGCTGTCACTCAGGTGTGTGTTTATGGCTGATATTGGTCCTGTCTTGGTGGGGTCATGATTATTTCCAACTTTATGGATGAGTTCAAGTTCCTCACTATTTTCAACACTGTTCTTAAACTCAATAGCCCAATAGGTCCTTATACCTAAACGTATAATGTTACCAAAAATGTTCTTCTTTGATTGTATGCCCACTGGGGAGTCTTCCATATTTCATAAAAGTACAGTGACCCCTAATTACTTGAGAATGACCTTAGAAGAACAGAACAAAATAACCTCAGGCAAAAGATAATTTTAGCTTTTCATGTCCATCTAGATGAACTGGTCTCTTCTATTCCATTGTCTTAGTGTAATTTATCCTCTGATATAGAAAACATCAATTAAGAGTAAGCTCATACTTTTCTTTTCAGACTTTTTATTTTAAACTGTTCCTTTTTTGTTGTTTACATTGCTTTCTGCTACAGTTTAAATGTGAAAAGCCTTCCACAGGTTCATGCCTTGAACCCTCGTTGTTGTCCAGTAGGTGGCTGTATTAGTTACTGTTCTGTTGATAGGATTAAACGATCATGACTAAAAGTAGTTTAAGGAAGCGAGAGTTTATTTTAGGTTATGGTTCCAAAGGTATAGAGTCCATAATGGTAGGGAAGGCATGGCAGCAGGAGCAGGAAGCTGCGAGATCACATTTCATCCACAAACGGGAAGGAGAGAGAGAGAGAGAAACAGGAAGTTGAGCAAAGCTACATATCCTGCCATGGTGTACTTCTTCCAGCAAGACTCCACCTTCTGAAGGTTCCTTAACATCCCCAAACAGCTCTACCAACTGGAGAGCAGGTGTTTAAACATAAGAGCCCATGAGGGACATTCCTCATTCAAACCCGAGTGGTGGCACTGTTTTGGGAGGCTATAACTTCAATCACAGTGAGGGCCTTTCTAAAAGCTAAATAATTTGGTGTTTGCATTGACCTTTGATGATATTTTTGACCCAATCTGCAATCTAAGGGTTGTACTCCATTAGTGGTTAGACAAAAGATATCGATGAAAACAAACTAGGCAGTTTGGATGCTCTACTTGCTAGACCTGGATGGAGGTGGGGTTCCTTGGACTTCCCACAGGACAGGGAACCCTGATTGCTTTTCAAGCTGAGGGGGGGGGGCTTAATTGGGGGAGGGGGAGGGAAATGGAAGGTGGTGGCGGGGAAGAGACAGAAATCTTTAATAAATAAATAAATTAAAAAAAACCTAAATGAGATAAATTGTAAACTAAATCAATGATAAAACTGTCCATCAAAAAGAAAAAAAAGAAAACAAAGTGATAGATACAAATGTCACTGCTGTCATTTGTAGAGCCTTGGCATAAACTTAAGATGCTGGTCATAGGCAAAGATTGTTTTCTTAAAAAAACTCTTTGTGTGAACATATGTGTATGTATGTGTATGCCACAGCAGCCATGTGAAAGTCGGAGGATCACTTCGAGTTTTGGTCCTTGCTTTCCTTATTGTTTCAAAAAGCGTCTCTTGTTGGTCTCTGCTGGCTATGCCAGGTTAGCAGGCCTATGAGCTTCTAAAAATTCTCCTATTTCTGTCTTCCATCTCACCATTGGAGTCCTGGACTTACAGAAGTGTGATACCACACCTGACTTCTTGTGGATTCTGGGGATTTGAACTTGGGTCCTCATACTTGTGTGGTAAATGCTTCCCCTACTGAGCTTTCTCTCTAACTCCAGATTTGTTCTCTTATAGTAGGCATGGATGAGCTTAAAATACTCATACAGCATTCTCTTTGTTGAAATATACATAAAGTGCTCATAATTATAGTGTGATGACAACATAGATTTTTACAAACACAATGTGCTTTCTAATAAAAGAACAGATCAGGAAAAACAACAGTATGTATGGCTCTTCAGAGAACCACTTTTACCCTATATGCTAGTAATTAGTCTATTAATAGAATAAGCACTATCCTAATTTCTATCAATATTAATTCCTTTTGCCCATGTTGATACTTCATATAAACAAAACCATAAGCATACACTATCTTTATCTTTTCTCATTCAACATTAGAACTGTGAGTTCCATCCATGATGTTTAGAATAATTGTAAATAGCCTGTTTTTTTTAAAAAATCATTTAATCACAGTACTCTCATATTTCGTCGACACTTAGTGGATAATATTTTTCATGCACAGATGCACTTGAATATCTGAGAGCTATCATTTTCTTGGTTGCAAGAAATCTGTTGTTAGGAAACACTTTTGAGTGTTTTCAATAGTTGCTTATTGGTTCAGGTGTACTAGGGAAGAGCCATGACACTAAGTTGGAGAATCCTAACCAGACTCATCACTCATTCATGTATTCCCATGCAATGTAGCCATTAACACTTAGTCAGGGCTCCTCTGTCTTGGTACTCACAAGGGTCTACAATCACTGCTACTTGCTTAATGGTTTGTGCTTAAGAATAAATTTTGCTCACATGACCTCGTTCCTTCCTCACAGCTACCCCAGGAGGAAAGTGTCAATCATTTCAGAAGACATAGAGAAAGACCAAAGTGATATTGCATGGGTATTTTCTAGGGATTGAGACATTTCTCCTGGCAGGGAAATAAAGGATACTTACGAAGCTTCAGAAGTTAACAAAACTCACAAGTCTCAGGAGGTTCCTAAAACTTACATGACTCATATGGCTCCTCCTCTCTCTGGTTGTATAAACAGTAACAGCTGCTGTGGAAAGGAGACTCTCCAACCTTCCAGGCAGCCTTAAAGTCATGAAAAAAGCACAAGGAAGGCACATCTTTTATGAGTTGTCATTCATGTCCATGTATGATTTTTGGTGTTATAGCTGGCTTTGTGACATCCATGTCTGCATCAGTTAACCCCTGCAAGTAGCCCAAATGAGCTCAATGTTTTGAGAAACTAGACTTGAGTAGAATTATTTCTTTAACCTGTCATCAGTGCTCTGTCTGTTCATGATTCCCTAGGGAAAGTCCAACAACAAGTGCTATATCAGATTGTACAGTTAGCATTGATTGGCCTTTGGCTCCTTACCAGATTGTCTCCCCTGAGATGTTACCTCTAAACAGCCCCACTGAATTCTGAGTTTGAAGGCTGAGTATTTCATAGAGCAGTCAACAAATAACATTCAGGGCATAGGTAGGCATCTGGAACCAAAGCCAGGGTAAGCTAGCTTATGTCAGAAAGTCTCAGGATTCTTCCCTGTTGAGATTGAGCTGTAGAAGCATCACACCATATGGCTTGCCATATGAAACATCTGGCATGTGATGAAGTTAGAGACATGGAAAGATGGGCAGACAAGAGACAGAAGGCTTGAGGAACATCCTCAGTGGTGTGGACTAGAACCAAGTAGAAGGACCGGGCACCATTTTGACTTTTAAGAGAGAATCTCTCACTCATCAAGTTGGCAAAACCAGCTGATCAATGAGTTCCAGAACTTTTCTTGTCTTCTGTACCTACACAGCATTTAAATTACAAATGTGTGTCACCACATTTTGCTTTCTAAGTTTTGCTTCTTCTTAAACATGTGTTCTGGAGTTTGAACTCAGGTCTATTTGCTTGCAAGGCAAGCACTTCATTGACTGAGCTGTCTCTCAAGATCCCAAACTTGTTAATTCTTATATTATCAGGCAGGGGCAATTAGGGAAGAGTTTGGAGTGGGCTACACCATTCCAAAGACTAATGGTTGTTGTAATAATTATCTAGTTGTTTCTTCAGATACGTAATTTATACTTGATGTCTTCTGCCTAGACTATTATAATTGTCTTCTCCTAGGCTTCCCATTTTAGGTCTTTCCCACAATTCAACTGTCCATTGTTGTCCTGGTAAAAATCAAACTTTCCTGTGCTCCTCTGTAACATTCTGTGGTCCATCCTTTCAACTCACATCTTTAGTTTACAATCGAGTCCCTCTCTGGTCATCTCCATGAATCCCTGTTTTACAGTACTCTCTTTCTCATGCCCTGTGTTCTGCCCACACTGACCTGTATTTGACCTTTCCAAAACTTTTACTTTCAAGCCCCTGAATATTCTTGTGTCTCTATTATACAGCTATTTACTCTGAGCTACTATGTTCTACCATGGAGGGAAGCTGATAAGACTCAGGTTGTTCTAAAGGTAGGTTCATAAAGACTCAGGAAGTAAACAACTCAGAAGTCCCAGGAAGTCCCTGAAAGTGATCAGATGCACAAAGACCCTCATTTCCAAAGGCTATGTAAGTAGTAAAGGCTGCTGAGGAAACTCAGACAAGTTGAGATGCCTAGAAGACACTTTTTCTAGCCAGTGGAGCTACCTGTAAGTCATGGAGTGAGCTTCAGGGTTCCAGCTTTTATGAGCTGTCACCCATGCTGGGGGTGGGCTTTCAGTGATGCAGTTGTCTTTGAGTCCTTCCTGCTTTTATAAGTCACCCCTCATCCATACTCTTGTAAGTAGCCCCAGTAAACTCATTGTTTGACCAAGTTGGACTTTGGTGCTATCCTTAATTTTGTCTGTCATTGATCCTCTTACTCAGTGGTTCTCAACCTTTCTAATGCTGTGGGCCTTTAATACGATTCCTCATGTTGTGGTGATCTCCAACCATAAAATTATTTTGTTATTACATCATAACTATAATTTTGATACTGTTATGAACTGTGATATAAATATCTGATATGCAACCCCCCTATGCAGGTCATGACCCACAGGTTGAGAAACATGGCTCTAGCTGGTTGAAGATATTTATGTCTCTTCAGAAAAAGTGTTACACACAAGCTTCTAGTATAGACCTCAGACCTATCATAGCTCTCCAGCTCAGTTTCATTCTTGGGGCTTGCACTTTCTTCATAAACTACCTCTATTTCTCTCATACCCTCTGAGTTCCTATCCAATGCTTTGTTCTAGGACACGGAAATCTGGACATCTCAGCAGATGGACCCTGGCCTCAGATCTTACAATATTCTACCAGTGTTTTAGTCACTTGTCATGCTGCTAGGTCAAAATGCTTGACAAAAGTAGCTTAAGGAAGGAAGGGCTCCTTATGGATCACAGTTTGAGGGTGTGTCCATAGCGGCAGGAGCATGAAGTGCCTGGCCACAAGACATCCACAGGCAGGAAGTAGAGAGAGATGGATGCTGGTGCTCAGCTCACTTTCTCTTCTTTATTTAGCCTGCAGAATGGTGTTTCCCACATTCCTGGTGGGTTTCCCCACCTCAATTAACCCAATCTAGAAAACCCCCCACAGACACACCCCTATAATTACCTCCTGGATGATTTGAGGTCCTGTCAAGTTCACTCCCAATCTTAGGCACCACAGTCACTTTAGCCACCAGTGAACTGCACCCTCTAAATCACACAATCCCCAAACCTTAAAATCCTAACAGGGTCAAAAGATCTAGTCTGACAAGACTCATTTCGCTAGTCTGAGGCAGAGGTATCTAGAAGTTTCCATGTGAGCAGGGAACACAGCTGTTTGTTCAATGGTGCTAGAAATTATTTTGAGGAGAGATACGTGTCCATGCCAGGAACCAGAGACTGTCACTTGGGAGCACAGTGAGCTCTCTACTCTATTAAGGGGTTTCTTCTTATCTCCAGGGTTAAGGAGCCCGCTTCCTGTAAATGGAGCTGGATGCCCAATACACATCACAGAGGGAAGGAAAAGTTGTGCTGCTTGAGTTGGTTAAACACCAACAGCTGCTTTGACTTAATTGGGTTTTATTCTATTTGATCTTGGATAAAGAGGATTTTTGAGAGTCTATTTTCTTCTTCTTAAGTGTTCTTGCTCAAAAAAAAAACAAGAAAAAAATGATAAAATAAAATATCCTAATGCCAATATGTGTGCCAGATCCTTGCTAGCCAAGCTTGGTACACACGGGGGCAGTAGTGCACCACAGACCTGGTAGGAAGCAATCACTGGGAATTTTAACCCTAGTTTTTTTCCCATCTCCTGTATATTGGTGAGAAGTATCACTTAAGACAAAGTTGGGAATAAATTAAGCAGGGAACCACATAAAGAGGTTTATATTTGCTTTTCTGCCATAGTCTGTGAATTTTTATACCTTGACTATTTCCGACCGGCTCACAAACCCCCGATTTAAATTTGATGGTGCCATCAGGTGGTTACCATAAACTTGAGAGTGTTCCTGGGAATTCTGGGTCAAGATAGAAAGTCTCTACATGTGTCAGATGATGGTTTTGAGTGCCTGGAATGTTATTAGCCACTTAAGTATCGGTGGTCGTATCTGTTACTCAGTTTAATATTGCAGTCAGCCACAGTGCTGCAGGCCTGTCAGTCCAGCTACTTGGGAGGCTGAAGCAGGAGGACCATGAGTTCAAGGCCAACCAAGACTACAGAGTGAGTTCAAGGCTAGCCGGAGCACCTTAGTAAGACACTAACTATCTCAACTTAGAAAAGTGGAAAGAGAGTTGAAGATGGAGTTTAAGCAGTAGACTATTTTACTAGTATGGCCCAAGTCCTGGTTTTAATCTCTAATATACCCCCACTTTTTAAATTCCAGCTCATAGTGTTATCCACATGTGTACCAGAACAGAAATCAGGCGAGGAAGGATCTAGCAAATTGCCCAAGATTGAGCAACTCAAGAACACAAACTTTTAATCTCATTCTGGAAATGCAAGAAGAATGTTATCTTGTTTATTCATTAACATGATTTTAGCAGGCAGCAATAGGATTGAACTATGTGACTGACAATAAATACTTGTTGAGTGGGTAAACAGCCAAACATTTCCTGATTCCAAGTATGTTCTCCATAGACCTCATTGTGTGTGTGTGTGTGTGAGTGAATGTTTGTGTGGGTGCATACATGTACATGTATGTGCATATGGAGGCCAGAGGTCAATGTTGGAATATGTCCAACCTTGGTTTTTGAGACAGGGTCTCCCAGTGGGATCTGTGGCTCACTCAATAGACTGGACTGACTGTCTCCTCCCCTCCAGCAATGGGATATCAACTGAGCCTCACCACTTCCAGGTTTTTATGTGGGTTCTGGGAATCTATCTCAGGTTCTCATGCATCTGTGGCCAAGTACATCACCCACAAAGCTATACTAAACTATCTTCCCAGTCCAGTGCTGTGTGTTAAGAAGAGGATGGCAACCCTTCAAGTGGTCCTAGCCAATGTTTTAGTGCTGCGGCAGCTTCTAGGTTCCAGAAGAAAACAGTCCGTCCAGGAATTCTTCAGACCCACCCTCAAGAATCGGAAGGGAAGGGAAGGCTATCAGCACATCTTAAAGGGTGATTGCTTGCTGAATAAATTCACTGTGAAGCAAGGGAAAGAAAATGACACAGTATGGATTTATGAGCATCAGATTTCATCCTAAGTAAATTATGTGCAGAACTGCAAGATAAGGAGCTATTAGCTACCTAGGGGAAATGTGTAGTGTTTTTGTTCCGGTTATTCAAACCACAGAGATATGCCAGGCTGTACACAAAGGGGACATAACCCAGAGAGCCATCCACAGAATAGCAAATGAACGTTTTGGAAATGAGGGACTCCCTGATAGCCCTGGCTTACATATCCTGCTCCATCTTGCCTACACCTCTGCCCTGTACTGAACTGTGAGACCTTGGCAATGGAGGATGGGATTGTTGGCTGACTTTGAAAGCAGCAGACTCAGAGAGCTGGGTTAGCTTTCAGAATATCATTGTGAACTCCTGAGATTCTGGAGATGATGTAGCAAGGAAGGACTTTGAATTAGGGTTCTAGACTGGAGGACTTTTTACACTAAAAAAGTTTACAGATTTAATATGTGTAAAGAGTTGTCACATAGTTTTTAAAAAGATCAGTTGTGTAGTTCATTTAAAAATGTAATGTATATAGGTTGTTAATAGATAATCATCTATAATAGTCAAGTTTGTAGTCATGTTAGTTAGATTTTCTAGGTGTGCATGGATATATTTCAGATAGGCATTCTTAATATCTTTCAAAGGCTAGAGAATATAGCATTTTAAATGTTTTAATAACTTAGGGTTTTTCATGATAATGAGATAGCATTAACTCTGCTCCTGGCAGCACCAATCTACTTCAGGAAGAAGATGGGCATCGAAGAGGATCCTTATGGAGTTTGATAGCCATTTGGGCAAAAAACTGCTCTTGCATGGACTGTTGAATAAACTGGACACAGAGAACCCGCAGAGAGAGGACTGATGAACTTGCCTAAAGGTGAGATGATCTTTCGGGGTTCCTGATTCATGAAAGAGTCTGCGAGTCATTCTGCAGGACACAACAGATAGTAACTGAACTGCCTTTGAAATTTCCTGCTCCATGAAAATGTCTCTGGATACTGTGGGCCTGTAGGCCGAAGATAGATGCCCCAACGGTACAGAGGAACTTTGGATGACTGTCCAGGCAGCGAGATGTCTCTATCATTTCTAGAGTTTTGGATTTCTTGTTTACTTAGGTAATATTATATTCTTCTGGAGTCTTTGATAAACTTGAAGAATGGTTAGTTATAGTTTTCCATTGTTATGATAAAAGATAAGGTAGATATAAATATTGTAACTGTAATTCTTGCTTAATAACTGTTTTGTTATATGTAATTTTGCTACGTTAAAGTTAAAGCCTTTCCTTTTTGTTTAAACAGAAAAAGGGGAAATGATGGAAGAAGGTCATTGGTTAAGTAATAAAGAAACTGCTTGGCCCTCATAGGTTAAAACATAGGTGGGTGGAGTAAACAGGACAGAATGCTGGGAGGAAGAGGAAGTGCGCTCAGAGAGACGCTATGCTCCCCTCTCCCGGGTAGACACAATAGCTCTGCTCTCTGAGGCAGACGGTGATGCAGCCAGCCACCAGGTCAGACATGCTGAATCTTTCCTGGTAAGCACACCTCATGGTGCTACATAGATTATTAGAAATGGGTTAAGAGGCTGAAACTAATGGGCCAGGCAGTGTTTAAAAGAATACAGTTTGTGTGTAATTATTTCTGGGCATAAGCTAACGAGGCGGCCGGGGTGCTGGGGACTCAGCCCCGCCGCTCCTATTACAACACGATGTCCCTACAAGCCTTTGGTTTCTGACACAATTGAGAAGACAAACTCTGTGTCCTGATAGTCAAGTCAGGCTGGCTTTAGTCCCGGTCCTAGGTAGTCTAACTGCTGATTTAACACAGCCCACAGTCATCTGGAAGGAAAGTCACAACTGAGAGGATGTCTGAGACAGACTGGCTAGGAAGGTACCTGTGGGGGATCGTCTTGATTATTAATTGAGGTAGAAGGATAAAGTTCACTGCAAGCAGTACTGTCTCTAGGCGGGTGACCCTGCGCTGGATCAGAAAGCACGAGCCTGTTATGAAACCAGAGAGCAAGCCAGAGCATAGTGCTCCTTCCTGCTTCTGCGTTGGGCTTCTGCCTTGAGTTGCTGCTCATGTTGGACTATAACCTGAAAGTGTAAGATAGAATAAAGATAAAATAAAGCTTTTCCTTCCCAAGTTGTTGGTCAGAGTACTTTATCACGGTGGCAGAGAGGAGACAGGAATATTCCTTGTCCCTCCTGCGCATTCATCTTCTGTGCATTCTCTAGGGGGAAGGGTGACGTACACATCGTGCCCTTCCTCGTTGCATCTGCTGTTTCCTCTATTTGGAATCCTTCTCATATACACACGATGCTGCACCCAGAGCGCTGCTTCCGTTCTTGCAGGTGGACTCAAATCTCTGCAAAGCCCTTCTGACTACAGGAGAACCGGATCTCGCCTACCATCCCAAATTATTTATATCAATGTGTTGTCGTTATTATATTTTTATGTGTCTTGTTCGTGTTTGCTGATGCATGTGCTCAAGCATGGGTGGAAGCCAGGGGGCATGCGCAGGTGTCATTCCTCATATACTAGATACTTTCCTTTTCCTGGTGGGCTAGACCTGCTTGCTGATGAGCCACAGGGACCGGCAGGTCTGTCTCTACTTCCTCAGTACTGGGACTGCAAGCATGTACTGCTATACTCTGCTAAGGCGAGTTCTTAAGGTCGGTTCTGGGGATCGAACTTAGGTCTTCCTGCTTGCAGCAGCAAGCTCTTAACCAAGCCCCTGTCTGGATAGTACATACATGCTCACATTTTTCTTTCCGGTATTGCAAAGTTCTGGGAAGTAGAGCCCTCATTTTTCAGTGCCTAGAAGAGTTCTTTACACCCAGCCCATATCACAATCTGTGGGAGGAATGAGCAATGAGGACACGGTGTGTACTCGAGTCCAACTAGATTGTCAAAATATTGGTCAGTGAGACAAGCACAGAGCCTTTAATCCAAAAGGCTTATCCAGATTATTTGACCTAATTCTTTAATACCACATCATCAGATAATTCTGTGTGAGCCGACCACTGTAATGTCAGCAAATACAGTGCTGAATATTATCTGCAGCAGAGTGTGGGGAGCCCAGGGTCCTTTAATGAATGTACATAGGGGGAGAGATGTCAGGAGATTAGCATTCTTGTAATAAGAAGGAGAGAAACATTCATCAAATTGCTCCAGTGCTATCGCTAGAGCATCTCCCAGCAAAGACCAGTGAGCAGCCATAAGAGATGGCAGATTTCACAGGTGGGTCAAGGGGAGCCTTGTTAATTCCACAGCGTATCAAAGATGAATGGGGAAGGAAATAAAGCACGGCCACAGCGATCTAATTGCAGAAGACCCCCCCGTCTCAAATACAGCCCAGAGGCAAATGGGAGCTGGGAATGCGGTTCAGCTGGTGAAGTGCTCGCCTAGCATGCATGAGGCCTTGAATTCCATCCCCAGCATGACATAAGCTGGGAGTCTGAGGCAAATCTGGGGTAGGGGCCCCATCCAAAATAAAAAGGGAGGGTTTAAAGCAAGGGGTGGGTGGACTATGATATTTTCCTTGGAAGTAGGGATTTAGCATTCTTTTTGACTGCAGAAATGATGAGCATTTATGGTCTGGGGTACTTTCACTGCAGATCTACAATGTGAAATAGCAAACTCCCACTCCCCAGCTCACGAGAAGTCCACGAAGATCCTGCCATGGAGATGGTTCTTAACCAGGAAGATGCAAATTTGGCCCCAATTTCCAGCCATCAAGGGATCCCTTGAATCACCCTTTCTTGTTATTTAGAGTTCAGAATCCTGGGAACTAGGAAGCACTATCCAGATTTTTATTTTCCCAACATAATTGGCTTACGATGCAGATAGTAGTTAGTATAAGAACTCATAACTGGTCAAAGGGTAGAGAAGTGGCCGTGGAATGCTCAGATCTAAATGGGGCTCCTAGATCATACTTCCTCTCCCTTAAAGCTGAGGGGACCTCACTGAAGAGCAGGTAAAGGACTGTTGAGAAACAGTGTCATTTGGACATGCACAGATGTGTAATCATGAGCTCACAACAGCTGTGGCGGCTGCACAAGACCAGTCCAGTACGCAGTGAGTGCATCAGGGAACTGGAGGATATTCGTGAGGGAAACCCGCCTCTCAATGAGAAACTACTGGAAGCGGGTGGCCTCTGTGGGAGGGAAACTCACTTCTCAACACTGTGACCCCCCCCGCCCCAGTCAGTTTCCCATGCTCAGTGGATGAGATCCTACACCCATGACTGTATAGGCAGCACTAAGTGGACCCCATAGTTGTTTAAGAAGGGAAGAAGACATGAATTTGATAAGAGGAAGTCGGGAGAATTTCTGGGAGGAGTTGCAGAAGAGAAATGAGAGGTGGATAAGGTTTAAACGCATTGTGTTGGTACGGGAAATTACTGAAGAGTGAATGCAAAAAATGAAAAGGCAGAAAAGAACTGACCGATGACTCCTTGAATATGTTCTGAGAATTCCATCCATGTTGTGTCCTATGATGACGGATTACGTCACCCCATCTCATAAGGTAGTGTTTTGGTCACCATTCTTGGGTGTAAAGAGATACCATAACCAAGGTAACTCTTATGAAAGAAAGCGTTTAATTAGGAGCTTGCTTGTGGTTCCGAGGTTTAGTCCGTTGTCATCATAGTGGGGAGCACGGTGGCACTCAGGTGTGGTGCTGGGAAAGTGGTTGAGAGCTAAATTCTGACCCTCAGGCAGAGAGAGAGAAAGGGGGGTGGGAGAGGGAAGAGAGAGAGGGAAGAGAAAAAAGCATCATGAGTTTTTGAAACCTCAAAACCCATCCCAAAGATACAATTCCTAGAAGAAGGCCACACCCTAACCCCTTTAATTCTGTCAAAGAGTTCTACTCCCTGGTGACTAAGCATTCAAATATCTGAGCCTATGGGAGCCATTCTTATTCAAACCCACCACAGATATGTTGGATTCTTACCCCATCAGGGCTGCTGATCATGATTGAATTTGGAGACAGAGTCTTCATAGAGTTAAGTTAAAAGAAGGTCAGTAGGGTAGGACATGGTTCAACATCACTGGTGACTTTATGAAAAAGGGAACTTTGAACACAGGGACTGTATGTGTTATACATGCTCTTAAAGGTTAACTCTTGAAGGACAAGTATTTGGTTTCTTGACTCAGGTAGGACTAGTATTAGGGAAGCAGGGTGTCGTATTGTATACCGGATAGATGTGCTCAGGTGTACTGCCAAGGTAGGTCTCATGTTCTTATTCAGAGAATATATTATACACCGCTATGCCTCACACTGGGCTCAAAATTCATGTCTCAGGGGCTGGAGAGATGGCTCAGAGGTTAAGAGCACTGACTGCTCTCCCAGAGGTCCTGAGTTCAGTTCCCAGCAACCACATGGTGGCTCACAACCATCTGTAATGAGATCTGGTGCCCTCTTCTGGCATGCAAACATACATGGGCACGACCGGGAATCTTGTGAAGGAATGTTGTATACATAATAAATAAATAAATCCTTAAAAAATTCATGTCTCAACATGCAAACACACGAAGCTATTCCATCTCACACTAGGTCTTTGGAGGATGGGATTCCAGTGACGTACGGCTGTGCCCGTCAATCTATGTCTTCAGGTTCCATATGGCGTGCGTGGGAGCTCATGCCTTCATTAGAAAAAAAAATTTTTCTTTCTTGTAATTAATTGGAGTAAGAAGTGAACTTTTACCCCATCATTGTCTGTCATGTGTCTTTTGCCAATTAGCATGGTTGCACTTTATGGCTTAATTTAGTATCAGTTGTGAAACCTGCAGGAAGATGGTAGCATCTTTGAATATTAATGCAGCTCCTTTCCCTGGGGGAATTCCGCCTTCTGATATACTGGACCCTCCAATTGGGAGGCAGAGCTTTTTTGGATTTTTCAACTCCAATGAAGCTTAGCTCGCATATCTAACCTTCCCTTTGCATGGTGAGAGAGAATTCCCATTCTTACTACAAGGCACTCTTTCTCAAGGAGAAGGGCGTGACGAGCAATCTTGTGATAAAAATTCTGGGCCAGCACAACAGCCCTTGGGTTCCCCCCACCCGGCAGATCATGCTTTGTGAGATTTCATCTAAGGCGAACTAATACATTTTAGAAACTCATGAGGGCAGGAAAGGTTTTGTGAGATTAAGCCCTTCGCACAGTGTCTGATACATGTCAAGGTTTCAATAAATCTCTTCTTGGACCTCTAGGGAGTTACATTCATAGCCATCAGACTGGGTACCTTCCTAGGATGCTTCTGTGGCTTGAGAGGTTCCTCAGAGCTAAGTATGGAATCGAACGCCCAGCTCTTTACATCCCAGGGAGGAATCTCTTGGAGTCTTTTTGTGTTTTGCCATAGGTGGAGTTGAGATGTTCTACGTCAGTGGTGCTCAACCTTCCTAATGCTGTGACTCTTTAACACAGTTCCTCATGTGGTGACCCCCCCAACCTTGAAATTATTTTTGTTGTTACTTCATAACTGTAATTTTGCTGCTGTTATGAATTATAATGTAAATATCTGATAGGCAGCCTATCTACTATACAACGTTGTCACAAGGTCATTTGACTCCAAAGAGGTCGCAACCCACAGGTTGAGAACCACTGCTTTAAATGCATTTTATAAATGAGCAGAAGTTTGCAAAGAGCGTGTTGAGAAAACTTTTCTGGGGAGATCACACACACACACACACACACACACACACACACACACACACACACACACACACACACCTACTTATTCCAGGTAGAAAACTCAGGACAGATCAAGGTAACAGTTATACCAAAGTCCAACTTGGTTGTTTTCATTACTGTTACCAAAAGGATTTTGGTTGATATGTTACTTACTCAAATGCAGCTGCATCATCAAAAACCCCACTCCAGCTCACAAAACCTGCAGCCCTGGAGCTGTCTGCACAGCTGGGTCTGAGACTCTCACTTGACATGTTGGCTGATCACAGCCTCCTCCCCCAGCACTAGCTTCCTGCTTCTCTAACCTTGGGGAGGGGCCCTCTTGGGTCTCATTAGTTTCAGCTTTCTCACACAGGTGAAATATATTTCCCATGTCTCATAAACCTCCCCCCCTCTTCCTGAAGGAGAAAATTATCATACAACCTGGTAGTCTCAGTCTGGATTGGAGGGTTTCTAGGTTCTCGTGTCTTGTTTAAGGGACTGGTGGAGCTCACGCTTAAAGCAGAGTAGCAAAATGTGATGCTCAGAAGGAAAGGGAAAGTACAGAGTGGCTAGCTACATTTCAAAGGAACAGATGCCCTGAGCAAGCATGCCATTCAAGAAGTAACCCTTCGTTGACTGTGCATATCTTTTCCCATGGTGCATTTGAATTTAATCATGCACAACTATAAGATGGCCAATATAGAATTTTTCTTAAAAGTTCATTCAGAAGGCAGAGTATGTTAAGCCATAAAGGCATCTCAAACCAGTCCAGACTGAATTAGCCCTTTCCCTCTAATTCCAGGGTGCATTTTAGGATATGATTGTTCCCAAAATGGGTGCTACTAAGGTTTCTAGAGAGATAAAAGTTAGAAAGGAAGTTCCGTTGCTTTCTCTAAAGAGGATTGTGTATCCAGTTCAATAAAAGTGCATGTCTGTGTGGGGTCCCAGGTTGGTAGGTGCTTTGTTGGCAGTGTGTGTGTGTGTGTGTGTGTGTGTGTGTGTGTGTGTGTGTACAGCTCAAGTCAAGAAGAGTCCTGAGTCATTAAGCTATTCCTATGCTTGTTTGCCTCAGTACCTTGGTTACTCATAGGCATGTGATTTGTTCAGCCAGAAAATGCATCCCAAACTTTGCAAGGCATCCTGTGTTTCTCAGTTTGGGAGATACTGCCCTATCCAAAAGCTCTTACATGGGGTTGAAGGAACTTGATTCTCAATCTGTCGGCAATAAACCATTCTTTGCCTATTGGGACCACCTGGGGTCCATTCATCCATTTCAGTTCTCAGTCTCCATGCAAACATGAAGGCAGATGTGGCCGGTACCGGTTCCATGCTCTCTCAAGCTATTTGCATTGCCAGCATCAATTGTAATATCTGGACCCTAATGCAGGAGCCTGCACTCTTGATTATTTTTCTGTATTGGTTCCTTCTAAACATCCTTAGTCTGTACCAAATACACCTACAGGAAAATATCACTAGCTTCTAACCCCCTGCAGGGAGCTTCACGTGTCCCCACTAACCTTGGGCCTCCATGTGTCACTTCTTCAATTCCCAGCCTTCTGTCTGATGACTCCACCATCTTTCCTACAACCCTTTCTCTCTCATTAAGGTGATACTAACTGGTTTATTCATCAAAGATTTATGGACCATTCGATTTTGTGATATCCGAGGTGAATGGGATGGATATCATCTCCTTGAGAGGTTCAAAGTCAAGGAAATAAGAAAAGATCATATACTGGAAAATTCTGATCCGTGAAGTAAATGCAATAAAACCAGAAAGCTAGGAGTTCTGAGTGCTGAGGAAAGAGTGTGACCGGGGAATTCAGGATTCATCTCCTCTAACAAGTGTGGGTTTAAGGGGCAGAAGCATATAAGGTTAACTAGCTGAAATGGTGCGGGGAGGGGCAACTTCCTTAAGGGTTTCATTTAGATGAGATATAAGAGGAAACCTAGGGAAAGTTTGGATTTGGAGAACTTGAATTTTATAAAAAAGAGCTTGGTTGTAGAAAGTAATTCTAGCCAGTGGAAACCTCCAGGAAACTCCTTAGCCAAGGAAATATTTTCTTCTTTGCTCTCTGATATTTGTCTGTGGACCCAATTTAGGGGCATCTTAATCTGTGTATGTTGCTACGTACAGCAGAATACCCAAGGCTGAGTACCGCATAAAGAAAGTATTCATGACTCTCATACCTGGCAAATCTGAAGACCATGATGTCTGTTTCCTAAGGAGGACTTCTGGCTGTGTCATACATGGTGATGAAGTGGAAAGAACACTGGTCAAAAAGGGCTCACATGGCAAGACGGGAAGTAAGAAAGAGTGGGAGGTTATTCCAATTTTTAAAATTATAATAACATGCTCTTGAGGGAACTAATTCACTCCTAAGAAAACAAACTCTGCCCATGAATTAGTCTATTCATGGCGGTGGAACTTCTATGAACCAGTTCCCTTCCATTAGACCTCACCTCTTAAAGGGTCTGCCTTCTCAACACTGCCACACTGGGATATAAACTTGCAACAGGTACGTGTGTGTGTGTGTTTGTGTGTGTGTGCGCGTGTGTGTAAAATAAAGTATATCCAAACTATATGAGAGGGTTATATTTTGATGTAGATCATACTGTCTAGTGATAATGGGAAAACAGGCCAAAGTATAAGCTTTTATTAACTCAGAGGGAAAAGCATTAAGAAAATATATTGACTGATGTTAGATCAATAAGAACTTGGAGATCAGTGGTGTGTGTGTGTGTGTGTGCATGTGTGTTTGTGTTTGTGTGTGTGTGAAGGCAAGGGCATATTCTTCAGCGTCTCTCAGCTTCTGTCAGTGGTTTCCTTTCCTTGTAGGGACATCCAGCTGACATGATTACAGAGCAAGTTCTGTTTGCGTTCGAGGACCCTCCCCCTCTGACCTCATCATTGATAAAGCTCATATTAAACTCCTTCCCTAGGAAAACCCACTTTTTCTTTAACTTGGGCTCAGAACTTCTTCTGAATTCCATCAATGTTAGTGTGTCCTTTCTCTTGGTCTTTGGCGCTCATCTCCCACACAAATATTGATTCTTCACATGATTTATATTGCTATTCATATTAACAATGAATTTGTTCACCAAAAAATAATTAGCACAAGGAGCATGCATATTATTAGAGGCCTCATTAATTTCATCAAGTTTATTTAAGTGACAGTAGGATGTCAAGTCGATAGTGATGACTAATTAATAAATATATTTGAATACCTTAAGACACACTAAAGCAGTGGCATGCAAATCTATCAGGGTAGAGTTTTGGGTCTCTGATGGATAAAGGGGGATATGTTCTCCTTGAAATGGATCTGCTTGAATGTGAGAATCCTAGGTCTGATGTATTAGACCAGTGGTTCCCAACCTTCCAAATGCTGCGACCCTTTAACACCGTTCCTAGGGTTGTGGTGACCTCCAACCATAAAAATCATTTCTCTGCTACTTCTTAACTATAATTCTGGTACTATTATTAATCATAATGTAAATATATCTGTTATGTGACCCTGTAGGGGTCACAACCCACAGACTGAGAACTACTGTGTTCAATAGAAGGCCTTGTGTAGTTAGGCAAAAAGTTGATGGTAGATAAGATGGAGTTTGAAGTGATATCTCAGAGTTGTCCATGGACTAGAATCTCACATCATGACCAGAATCTCCCACCTCCTTCTGAGTCATGGGCATCAAGATGAAGAATAATGGATTCTAGAAGCAGTTAGTCTTGACAGGAACTTCATATTTTAGTGGTGTTCTTTAGTGAATTTGACCTAAGATGCTACATTTTGGTACCCTGCCATATAGAAGTATCTTATCCCCATCCTTATTTACAGCCTACCTCTGAGCAAGGGGATTTCAGCTTTACATGACTACAGCCATCTTGAGTGGTATATTAGTTACGGTTTTCTAAAGGAACAGAACAGATAAGATGATGACACACATACACACACAAACACAAATACCACCCATAATTTGTGAAGTCATCTTATGTTAAAATATTAACAACAGTTAAGTCACACCTGAGAGACAGAACCTGGAAGTTGCTCAGCCCTAGAGGCCGGGTGCTGCTGGAGTAGGAGTAAGTCCCTCCATGGTTGTCTCACACTGAGAAATCTGACAACCCATTTAGTTGTTCAGTCCACAAGGCTGGGGTGCTTCAGTGGTTCCAATATGACACCCAAAATCTAGAAGATGCCTGAAGAGCCGCTGGTCCTCATTCAGCCAGGGAAGCCTGGAAACAGCAGTTCTGATATCAGTTAAGGACTTATCATCATCATCATCTTCATCACCATCATTAGCAGCAAAAGCCAAAGCAGCAACTGCTGCAGCAGCAATGGGATAAATCAACTCAGTGAAAAGAGGGACGGCCAAACCTGCAGAAGGCAAATAAATACTCTTCCCTCTGCCATGCACACCCCTTTTAAATCTGGTCTGCTCCCAGAAAGTGCTGCTCCATTTGAGGTTGATCTTACTGCATCCATTAAGGCAATCAAGACAATTCCTCAACTGAGGCTGCTTACCCAGGTGATTAAAGGCAAGGTGACATCAAAACCAGCCATCACAAGCGGTAACCATGGTGATTGGTCTCCAACAGCCCAAATTGTTTACCATGCATGGTTCTCCAGAAAACAACAGAGATAGCATTCACTTCTCCTTGGGAGGTGGGAATAAATGTCTAGTCACCCCATGTAGAGTACAGAAGACAGATCAAGGGAACCATTCTACCCGAGACTAGCTTGGTGGAGCTGAGTTTATTGGAGGGGGGCGGGGATGCTTACAGGAGCACGGGTGACTCAGAGGCAGGTGTTCCACAGCCTGGGAGGTGACTTCCAGAATCTGCAACCTGGAGCTCCCTGTGCAGCTTGAAGTCAGACCCACTGGAGAAAGTCTTAGTGCCCCTCCACACATTTCTCGCCCCCAGCACTTATAGGACTTTAGGGAGGACCCCTGTACATTTTGTAGGTCTCATGAGCTTACCTACTGTGACTTGTAAGTTTCATTAGCTTCCGGAATCTTAAAGAACTTCCCTCTAGGAGGAAATGGTTCAGTTTGGAGAGAACAGCATGTGTTGGAGCTTTCTATTGGATTGCTGGTTTCAGGGGTTCATTGATACAAACTTAAGGTGAACTGGGCAGAGTCCTGCTAGAAGAAATGTGCTAACTCACCATTTCTATATAAATAAATTCTGTATTGTTATATTATCTATGCACATTCATATTTTTATGTTTATATAATCCATACCTATCTATGTGCATCTATATGACTTATATACATATAATCTGCATCTATTAATAACATCTATAGCTATGGAATTTGTATGTGTCTATACACTGTCAGCATATAATCTATTATTTACATAACCTATATCTATAGTTAGAAGTACCTATACTCAATTTATTATTTATATATTTATAGCATGTATATCACTATAACCCATTTCACCTATATTGATATCACTAATATCTATATTTACTGTACCGTGTATATCAATGTGCTTGTTTCTATCTGCATCTGTCCGGTCTTTATCATTTATACCTGTATCATCTATTCACAACTTTACGTCATCTACATTTATACCATCTGTATCTATTCATATGTTAGTTTCAGCTGCATTATTTTTATCTCTGTTATTTATATCTGCATATATACATCTATATGTTTATGTCTCTATCGTCTGCATCTGTCTTTGTGACTCAAATCTCAAGAATCCACCTGCTTTTTCAGTCACCTAGGGCCATGTTTCCTCCTGTCAGCTCCCACCAGTTGCACTCTGTGCAATCCCCGATTCATCTGTCTCTTTCATGGGTACCCTCGCATGTGGGGGCCATTTCTCATTCACAGGATCAGGTTGTCTTGAACACCAGATGTTCCCTTGCTTCCTGTGCTCAGCAGGAAAATGGATCTTGGAGCCCCTCCGAGGCACCGAGTCTTCCCTTGATGCTCCTTGGCACATCACAGTTGCAGTTAAGAAGCCCTGGGAATCTGTTAACCCCCTGGTAGAGGTGATTTTGTTCCTTTAACCTCCTTCCCACCCGACTCTTGCTCAGCCACAGTGGGATGCTTTGGGAGCTAATGTAATGGAGATGCTCGGGCGGGCGGAGTCCATTGCCTTCAAACAGAGCGATCTGTTCTGAGCCTGCTGCTCTGAGCCTCAGCAGAGAGAGAGGCACATGGGAAATGCACTCTACGAGCAGGCGAAGGCTCTGACAGCATCCTCTTCAGTGAAGACAGAGAGGCAGTGATCAGGGCGCGGCATCCTGGAAAAGCAGAAATGGTTTTCAAGGCAAGCTGAGGTGTTTTGTTTTTATTGTAAGGGACATTGTTCTTTCAGATATATGCATTTTAAATTTGTGATTAATTTGTGTTTTGTATTTTCCAACCTCCTGTACTTGGGTACACTCCATCAAATCCCCTGGAGTTGGAGTTACAGTTGGTTGTGAACCTTCTGATAGGTTGTTGAGAACCTATCTTGTTCTTCTCTACAAGAGGAGGAAGTGCTCTTAACTCACAGGTCATCTCTCTAGTTTCATTTTCTTCTTCTTTTTTTTCATCATGAAGGCATGTGTGTGTGCATGCACACACACACACACACACACACACACACACACACACACACACACACACCAGAGTGAATGGCGGCAGCTTGCTAGTAGTTTTCTGATAACATTAATTCCTACCAGCAAGTATTAAACCAAGATTGGGTAGAAATGACTGGAGGAGGAGTTTAGTGTTGGGACTGTAGCAAAGCTAAGGAGCTCGGTCAGGGTCAATATTTGAAGTTGACAAGATGGGGGCTTCTGAGCAGGTATGGGCATGGGTAACTGTGTTCTTCTGTCAGGGAGAGGACATAACGCAAGAGCGGAGAAGTGGATATGGATGTCCCGGGCAACTTCAGGGATGTGGCTAACCACGCCAAGGCTGATACATTTAGCCCACAGCTAAGACATGCTCCTTACTTTGTGCCTCGCGTTGAGCATCCATAGTTGAGGGAAACCTTCACAGCTGACTCTGAGAGAAACATAGAAGTATAATTGGTTCTGAAATGAGTCCAATCCCACTCTCAGCTCAGAAGTAGGCAAGCTTTCCATATTTCTCCAAGTGACTGCCTGGAGTCTAGAAAGAACATTTCCAAGAACTTCCTCCAAACATTACATCTGCAGAAGAGCCGTGTTTCTACAGAGGCTGGCATCCCCCAGGAGATGACTCATTTCTGTGCCAAGGATACTGTTTGGTGCTCTGCCAAAGCTTCCTTGAACTGCCACAGTCAGTAGCAAGTGTTCTTCAGCTCTGTGTCTCACTTTGTGTTCTGAGACTTCATTAGTGGCAGAATTGAACACTGTTGTTTTGTCGAGTCATTCTTGAAGTAACCTCCCAGGCTTTGGTTGTCAGTTCCTCTCTGCTTCCATGTGACACAGGCGTTCATTTGCGGGCCTGAACGGGAAGAAGATAGATAATGCATAGTGTCTGCCCTCCTCTCTTGTTCCTACATATTGTCCCCAGGACCCATGCTGAAGCTGTCTGTGTGTAGCAAGCCACATAAAGAGACCTAGTCCCTTACAACCTCATAAACCGCATCAAGAAACACTCCTGTGGATACAGGCAGAGCTACACTTACACTTGGGATGAATAAGTGTACACACAAGAGTGTTGTACATGGTCTGGAAGACAGGGTTGTGAGATCTTTCCTAAGGAGATATGAACAAAACTATATTTACCCCAGGTAAGTGGCCAATGACAGACTGAAGTTGACTAGCAAGTGAGTCCAATGAACTCCATCTTGGTGAACCAATAAGCATACTTATGAGCTGTGAATGATCGATTGCCTAAAGGAGGAGAAATGACTCAAAGGCTTCTGTATTGCCAGAAAGTCCACTTCAGCATGGGCGATGACTCATGGAAGCTGAATCCCTGGATCTTATAAAAGACTTAAGGACAGACTCTTTCAGAGAGCCTCTTTCTCCTAATAGTTGTTACTGCTTAAATAGTCTTGTGATTCTTGTTTCAGGAACTTTCTGAGACTTGTCAATTGTTTTCTTCCTGAGTGGCGTTAAGTTTTGTTTGCTTCCAGAGTCTTTAGGACCTCCCTTTACCTTCAGTGTAGAGGAAATAGCTGCACATCAGCCAATGACATCTCAAGAGTAGTGTTGTGGGATGAGACACTTTGGAAGAGAGCAATATGGCAATTCATTGCCCGTAAAGAATTTACTAGCAACGATAAAATCTACTCTTTTCAGTAGCATCTTTCACCAATGGTTCTAAATAATGTTAGTTATAAAAATATTCTTGTTTCTAAATCTTCTATTGGTTTAGTTTCTAGGTATTTGTGTCAGTAACTTTTGAGGTTTAGTAATGTGAATGTAATGTTTATGGCAACTAAATTATTATTATTGCTATTACTCATCTTTTACGAAAGATTGTTTTCCACATAGAAGTCGCAACAAGGGAACTCCTGGAAACCATATGAGTGTGTAGCAAAATGGAAGAGTCAGGCGCATCAAAGAAAGCGAGCCTCTATAATACTGGAGGCATCATTGCAGGTGCCCACAAAACTTTGTATGGTCATTCAGTTTCTTTAATCTGTTGCAAAGTGATTTAGCCACAGGCTGGGTGAAGGCTAATAAAGGTGAGCAGGAGCGGCTGTTTTAGTTAGGGTTTGATTTGAGATGAGAAGCCATGACCACAGCAACTCTTATGAAGGACAACATTTAATTGGGAATGGCTTACAGTTCAGAGGTCTAGTCCATTGTCATGCCAGAATGCATGGTGGCCTGCAGACAGGCATGGTGTTGGAGAGGCAGCTGAGAGTTCTACATCTGGACCATGAGGCCGCAGAAACAGTGAGCCAACAACCAGCTGGGTCCACCTTCTGAAAACTCAAAGCCCACCCCCAGAGACATGCTTCCATCAACAAGGTCACATTTCCTAATAGTGCCACTTCCTATGAACCTATAGGGGCCACTTTAATTCAAACCATCAACGTTAGAAAGAAACATCAAGAAACACCCCTGTAAGCCGGGCGATGGTGGCGCACGCCTTTAATCCCAGCACTCGGGAGGCAGAGGCAGGCGGATCTCTGTGAGTTCGAGACCAGCCTGGTCTACCGAGCTAGCTCCAGGACAGGCTCCAAAGCCACAGAGAAACCCTGTCTCAAAAAACCAAAAAAAAACCCGAAAAGAAACACCCTTGTGTGATTGCCCTTTGGATACAGGCATAGTTACACTTACACTTGGGATGAATAAGTGTACACACAAGAATATTGTACATGGTTTGGAAGACAGGTTGTGAGATTTTCCTAAGGAGATATGAACAAATATATATTTACTCCAGATAAGTGGCCAATGACAGATATATATGGAGAGAGAGATTCATTCTGTACAATCTGTTATTCTTTATTCTAGAAAACCCTGAGTAATGCAGAGCTATTGGCTTTTCCTAGCTTTGTATTTCCTTGTTGTGGGGCTTCTTCTTGACAGTCAAGTTGATGGGATGGAGACACACCTAGAGAAGCAGTGAAGTACACTTTTGGGTGTCTCTCTCATAGCATGTCCAAAGACAATCAGATCTTGGGGGCTCTGGGATAATCAATGAATTAATCCCTTGATGGCAAAGCTGGAGGAAGTGGGTCATTTGGGGGTCTTTCCTTGGGGTTCTGTATTGTACCCACTTTTTCCTCCCTCTCGTTCATTCTTTCTCTCCCTCTCCTTTATCTACCTTCTTGGGCCACAGGTTCCTGTCACTATGATGTTCTGTCCAAATGTATGAGGCCAAGTGACCATGGAACGAAGTCTCTGAAATCATAAAACAAAACCTATCTCCCTTGTCTTGTTTCTCTCAAGTACCCTGTCACAGTTACGCAAAAGTAGTGACTATGTCTCTCTGTCTTTCAGAATCCAGAAAGAGCTCACCTAACCAGCAGCCAACCTGTCCTCACCTCCCCACGCTGATGTCTCCTTCTGCCTGTGGCAGCGTCACCTGCTGCGCTCGCTCTGCTGGAGCCCAGGAAGAAATGCGAGGGAGTCAGGAAAGTTTAATTGGGTCCCAGATGTGATTAGCCAGGGCTCATTCGCATACACTGTGCTGGTGTTTAGCACACCACAGATTCTATCACTGCCCAGTGGGTCCTAAAAACCGTTCTGCTTTTAATGTGCTTTGCCTGGTTTACTCAAGTTGGAATTTAAATCAAAGGGTAACGTCTATATTGGGGATAACTTCGTAGTTTATCTTAATATAATGGCTAATAAATGTCGTGGTTTAAAGGGGCTTTTTAAAAACAATGGCTTTAACAATGTTATATACTTTTAAGGGAATCCAGTAAGCCACTGACTGAATCTAGTACAGTGTAATTTGAGACACTATAAAAACAGCAATAAGAATAGGAGAGCAAACTTCCAAGGCATTGAACCAGAGCCAAAACAGATATGAGGTTGCTCTCTGCAATGAAAACGGAGGCTCCCATGCCTTCTCAGTCAGCTCCCAAAGCAACCCGTTGACAACGGTCTACGTCTTTACCAGCCTCCCTTAGACTGGAGAGAAAAGGAGTCAGATTCCAGGGATTTTCACAAAATAAGAATCCCTAGTGTCGTTTTTGTAACAAACAACTGTACTGATTCTACCTGGTCATGTGACATGAGAGTCATGTTAGCAACTGGCTTAGAGGAAATAGCACGAGTTTCAGTCTGCTTTCCGTAACTATAACAACATACCCGTGAGCAGGCAATTTATAAACAAGAGAATTTGCTTTGGTTCACTCTTCTGAAGCCTGAGAAGCCCAAGAAAATGATGCTGATGTCTTCTTGTGGCATTATAACATGATGTCACATGAAGAGACACACACAACAAGTGTGCTAATTTGGATCTCTCCCTCTTCTTAGCCATGGGATAAAGTCACCCCCTTGATCTTATCAAATGCTGATTCCTAACCAAAGGCCTTGCTTCCAAGTGTCATTAACAGGTGAGTTTGACGGTTAAGGTTTCAACACAGTACACTCTCTGTGGACATGTTAAAACTACAGCAGTGACCTTCATGTCCCGTTGTGCCAATGCCTATGATGTGACCTATAGCTTTAGCGATCATTTGACCCCATGGTACTTCCTGTCCCTCAATTATGAAAAGAAGGATTTTCCACGATTCTATGATTTAATTTCTTTGGCCTTTCATAAGCCTCCTATCTCTTCTGGGCCTGTGCTGCCCTGTCTGTTTCTATAAGTGTAACTAGACATCCAGGGCCAAGTAATTGAAATTTGTCAGGTTCATAGTTCTGGAGGTAAAGAGATCCAAGAACACGGAGCTAGCATCTGGTAAGGGATTTTTAGTGGCATCCTTACATGGTGGAGGGCAGCACAAGAAGCTCGTTAACTTACTGAATCTGTCCTATTAATATTTAGTGTCCGATCACCCTTGATTTGTAGCCAACTTCTTCATTCCCTGACTTGGATGTACAGTGTTTGGCAGATTCCCAGAGCTTACTGGGAATCTCACATCCTTGGCATCACCTTTTAGTAACTGTTCACGGACTGACTATATAGCCCTACTCTTTGACTATTAATTACTACTTGTTCTTATATTTAGAGTTGAGCCTGATTTCTATATTGTCCTTTTAAAAATGTACTATCTTATTTATTCGTTGGGAATGTCATACATGCACGCAATGAATTTTGATTATATTTGCCCAGTCTGACTCTGCCTTACCACTTTTTTTTCTGTTTTTGTTATAACCCACGGAGTCCAATTAGTGCTGTCTCTACATACGTAGGTGTGGGGCCATCCGCTGGAGCATGGCCAAACTACCACAGCTATCTGCCCGTTGAAACTGATTCTGTCTCCTCTAGCTGCTATCAGCTGCCAATAGTTCCTCATGTAGGTGTGGAACCCCGTGGACACTTTTCTCATCCATTCTTGAGTGATGACTGGCATTACATCATAAAGTTCTTGCATGGTAGAGCACAGGTGCTGAGAATGAAGGATTACAGTGGTCCTGGTCACATCTAGAAGATGTTGTTTCACATTGGTTCTACTGGCTCCCTGGCTCTTCTAATCTTTCTGTTCCTTCTTCCATCTTGTTCGCTAAGCTTTGGGGTATGAGTGTGATATAGAGGTCCCATTGATATTTGGGTGCTCCTCTGTATCTTATTTTGATACCCCAAGCTCTGTGCTGTATGCCTTCTCCTGGGTGTACATGAACAAAAAGTCTTCACCCCAGTTGCCTCCTCCTAAGTCTATTCAAATCAAATCAATTATTCCACTCAGGTCGAGTTGGCTGAACTAATGAGTTCTTTGGAGTTGGTTATTGGAGTAAGGCAGAGGGTTACTTACAGGAACATAGGTGGCTCGAAGGCAGCTGCCTCATTGAGCATCTTTCTCAGCATCAGTGCCACTCATGAAAGCTGCATCCCCGGAGATCCCCACAAACAGCTCTCTGCTCATGTAGCCTCAGGGAGGGAACTTGTGCATCCTGTCATTTTCTCAACTTTCTGAGCATTCCAAGCTTCATGAATTCCTTGAGCAAGTCTTAGGAGCCTCTCCCTCTCCAGGAAGGAATGTTCTGGTTCAGAAGAAACAGTCACATAGCATCTTAAATAGTCTTTCTTGCCATTTTAACAAGTGTCAGAATATTTCTAACAGTGAGAGATTCCATGACTTAGTTATTACTCTTCTCAAAAGTGGGCCCCTAGGCCTCTCATCCAGGACCCCAAATATGCAATTTGATGTCTTTCTCAGTATTACTGACTGATAGATTTGGAATCCATTGGTGAGTCCCAAACCTGATGGAATCCTTGTTCCATAAAAGCATCTGCTGAGGGACATCAAATCTTTTGATTCTTAAGGCCTTGTTTGTTTGTATTAAAGGTTTTTTTTTTTTAAAAAATCTTATTGGCATGTAGTCATTGTTGAGAACTATGGTTTTCATTCTGATGTCTTCATGCCTTGATCTCATACACCTCCATCATTGTCTCCCACGGTTTGGCCCCCATTCTCTTACCAAATAGGCCACCATTACTATAGTCCAGTCTTTTTTTCCACTTAAAGTTTAGATTGTGTATATCTGGTAGACATTTGGAATTTGTCTTTATAAAATCTGATCAGGTATGAGTTCAAGTCCAGTTTATGGGCTACAGAGTGAGGTCAAGGCTAACTCAGAGAATTTAGGGAACCCTTGTCTCAAAATTTAAAAAGACTGTAGAAGTAGCTCAGTGGTAGAGTGATTTACTATACACAGTGATCTGGGGTCAAGTCCTAGCAGTACCAACAGTAACAGAACAAATATGAAACACATCCCTAAAAGATTAAATCTACCACATTGAAGGTTTTTTTTTTAAATTATACTCTTTGTTCATGTTTGTAGGGGCTAAGAAAGACCAGTGATAGGAGCTGGAGAGATGGCTTGGTGGGTAAGGACACTTACTGCTCTTGCAGAGGTCCAAGTTAGGTTCCCAGCACCTATATGGCAGCCACCTTGGCAGCCACCTATAACTCAACTTTCAGGGCATCTGACACTTTCCTTTGGTCTCTGTGGGTACAAGACACCCAAACAGTGTGCATACGTACACTTACAAACATTAACACATACATATAAAATTAGAATAAAAAGAATTTAAAAGAGGGCAAGTGAGAGCCATAGGAAATGGAGTTGTGGGTGAGAAGAAGGACTTGGGGGCCTTTCCAAAGGCAATATCTATTTTCAGAAGGGACCAGAGCACTCACAAAATAGTGTGTGTGTCATCTGAATGACTACACAGCACCTCCCTTGAGTCAGACTCCTGCAGTGTCTCTGCTAAATGTCACCTTGGAGACATAATGTTCCCACAGATCTATTTCTTTGTCCAATCTAGACAATCTTAGTAATTTTTAATTATTTTTAGTAAAGAAGAGAAGTCATGAGGGTGGAGAGATGACTTAGTGGTTAAGAATACTTTCTGCTCTTGCGGAAGATCAGAAATTGCTTCTAGGAACCTTCCAAAAGCAGTTCACAACTGCCTGTAATGCCAAATCTGAGAAATCTGACAGCCTCTTATGGCCACTGAAAGCACTCATAGACAGCTCCACATAGTTACATGTAGACACACACACATACTCATATGGAAGAATTATGAACTTTTTTTAAAAAAATAAGTCATGATCAGAAGAAATAATAAAGAGGAACATGTAATAGAGATTATTCTTGCTTACAGTGTCAGATCCTGTCTCAAAAATATAACACAGCATGAGTAACAGAATATGTGGCTTTGATCTCACTTCCTGCGTGTTGGAGTAGTTAAAAAGCTGCCAAGCTCTCATCATGTCTGGAGGCCAGTGTACACCTAGGAGGGGACAGAAACGCAGAATTTAGCAGGTGAGTAAAAAAAGGAAAGAAGAGGAAGCTTGTGACAGGATTTGGTCAAGTGAAGTATTTGGCATAAGGACCTAAGGAAAATCTCTGAAAACACACAAAAAAAATGACACAAACTGGATCATGGCTGAATGTGTCTGTGAATTACAGCCTTGTAGAGGAAGACAGGTGGATCCCTGAGGTTCAGGAGCTGCACAGGGCAATCAGTGTAGCCAATTCTGTGAACTCCATGTTCAGTGAGAGACCTGTCTCAAAATACACAATGGAGAGCCATTGGGTAAGACGCTTGACTTTGACCTTCACAGACATGCAAATATGAACACCTGAACGCATACTTGAAAACATATGAACACACACACACCAAAAAACAAAAAGAAAGAATATGACATGATATAATGTACATTTTGTAAACCCTCATGTGATGCTTGATGTCACAGAGAAGCCAGCTTTGGAAGCAGGACAAATGCTTCACAGACAGTAGCAAACTCACTGATGTTATTTGTCCCAGGCTTCGCTGCTATCAGAATGCAGCTTCTTTGGCTTTCCTATATGGGTTGAAGACCAAGGGTTCTTTAGAAATCCCCTAGGCCTTCAGCATCACTTGATGTCACCTGAGTCATCCAGCCTCATGGACCAAGCAGCTACCAGATTCTCAGCTTCTCCAGTGTGAAAACAGCCACCGTTGGGCTACCCAGTCTGTATCGTGTAAGTTAATCTAATAAATCCCCTTAGTTATGTTTATATTCCTTCTATCTGTTCTATTCCTCCATAGGACCACCCCTCCCATTGTGTCTCCTGTTTGGCCTTGGAAAGACGTGAGTGTGGACGCTATCAGGGAGGAGGAATGGAAGGAACTCGTGTCCTTCATTTTGTGATTAAGCCACTGGGCATATTTTTAGATTTACTTTTGAGCTTGATGATAAATTTCCTTATTTATTAAAGCAGTTTAAATCAGGCCTATTTATTATGTTCGTGTTGCCAACGCCTTCATAACTGATTCATAGGAAGGAAAAGTGGATCGTGCAATTATAGAAATGTTGGTTTATTGAATTTTATAACCTGGCCACTCCTCTTTCATTGTGCTATGCTGTGCTTTGAATGTGAAATGTCTCCCACAGATTAATGTGCTTGAATACTTGGTTCTCAGCTGGTGGCGCTGTTGGGGGAGGTTGTGGACTCTCACTAGAGGAAGTGGGCTACTGAGGGTTTGATAGCTCAAATTGTCTTCCTATCTGTTCTCTGCTTCTTGTTTATCTTAGATTTGAATGTCAATTTGACACAACTTGGGAAGGAGATCTCAGTTGAGAGATTTCCCAGATCAGACTAGCTGGTGGGCATGTCTGCAGGAGATTGTTTTGATTGTCCATTGAAGAATGAGGGCCAAACTCATTGTGGGTAGCATCATTCTCTGGGCTGTATAAGAAGGTTAACCAAATATGAGCCTGTGAGTGTGTCAGTAGGAAGTATCCTCTGTGGTTTCTGATGCACTGCTTGGTTGTGACGTGAATTCTTTAGTTGGAGATAATATTGTGGGGGAGTAGTATGCAGTTAGTTCTGCCTCAGAGTTCCTAGTTGAATTCGTTCCCTTGTAGATGGAACTTTCTGTTCCACCTGATACTACAGTCATTCACTCCCAAAGAAACATACAGAGGTTTATATTAATTATAAGTTGTTTGGCCTCTTAGCTCAGGTTTAATATTAATTAGCTTTTACATCTTAAATTAACCCATAATTCCTGTCTATGTTTAGCTACGTGGCTTGGTACCTTTTCTCAGTGAGGCATTCTCATCTTGCTTCCTCTGAATCTTGCTAGTGACTGTGTCTCTGCCTTTTCTCTTCCCAGAATTATCTTAGTCTGGTCATCCCACCTATACTTCCTGCCTGGCTACTGGTCAATCAGCATTTTATTAAACCAACATGAGTGGCAAATCTTTACAGTGTACAAAAGCATTATCCCAAAGCATTCCCTGACTTCCCTCAATGGTGGATTATAACCTGTAAGAGGAAATGGATCTTTTCTCCCCCAAGTTGTTTTTGTATATGGCATTTGTCACACCAACAGAATGAAACTAGAATGTTGACTGTGGTCATAATGCGATCAGCTGCCCCACACCCATCCTTCCCTGACTCTCCACCATGATGAACTGTATATCCTAGAACCTCAAGGTAAAAGAAGCCCTTCCTCCCTCCCTTCCTTCTTCCCTCCTTCCCTCCCTCCCTCCCTTCCTTCTGTAGCTTTTCGTAGGATGTTTTATCCTAGCAATGAGAAAAGTAGCTGATAAGATTGACTTTAGGATTCATTTGGTTTAGGGAACAGAGGAAACTCTGAATAACTCCTGAGTGAATGGTTTTGTTGCCACGGGCATGGTCATGTCAAAGACTCCAAGGCCTTGGACCAAAGAGGAACTGCTAAAGTTACTACCTATATGACCCAGGCTCATCAAAAATCACAAATCTTGCCCTAAGAGTCTGAGAGTTTATGAATGATTGGCCAATGTGTGCAAAGACTAGCAACTACAGCTTTCTCCTCCTGGGAATTTACAGCCTGAGATTGGTCACCTACAGAAACCTCCTACTGAGACTAACTAACCCCTTCTCCTGTATTGTATCCAATAAACATAGCGTGTTCTGGGTTGCAGACGTAGAAGACCCCACCTAACTCCAGCTTTATTGTCTGTCTGCCTATCTGTCTGTCTTTTCTTCATTTCCTTACTATCCTCAGTTCAGTTTCTGAGATACAAAAACATAGGATGAGACAATTTGGGAGAGTGGAAGAGAAGAGGAGAGTAAGTTTAGGGAGAAAAGCCTTATAGTTTCTTCTTTTGAGAGATTATCAATCAGTAAGTCATATCCAGTTGATACAAGATAAAATCCTAGGAGATATCCCATCAAGAGGAGAATAAGAAGTAAGGGGAAATAGATTGAATTTAAAAAGTGTGTGTGTGTGTGTGTGTGTGTGTGTGTGTGTGTACACATGCACCCTATAGTGTACAAATGGAGGTCAGAGGATAACCTGTGATAGCTGGTTTTCTCCCTCTATCATGTAGATTCTGAGGATCAAACTTAGCAGCTGCTACCTTCACTTACTGAGACAGCTCTCTGTCCCACACACTCATTTTTGTTATAATCAGATCCCCCTCTAATTGCCTTTAAGACTCAGATCTTAGTCCATTTCTGTTGCTAAACAAAATATGGGGGGACTGTAGAGATGGCTCAGTTGTTGAAGTCTTTGCTGCACATGCATGAGGGTTGGCACTCATATACATGAAACATGCTCACACACGTATACACCTCTTTCTTTTCCCGCTTTGTCTCTCTCATGTACACACACACACAAGGACACAGTGAAAGACAAAGTGTGAGAGAGAGAGAGGAGAGAGGGAGAGGGAGAGAGAGAAGGAGAGAGAGAGGGGGGGGAATTTCACTTAGAATTTATTTGGGAAGCTGGGGTTGAATACATAAGTTTAAAAGTTTGAGTTCCTAACTATGGCTTAATAGGACCATATGTCACTGTGAAAAAGACTTAGATATTTATTTAATCAAAATTACCACAAAATATTCCCAAACTAACTACTGCAAGTAACTGATTGTGGAAAAACTTTCACTCCTTATTCAATATTAAATATATATGTACTGTTACTTCATCTGTATATTTGCCTATATGTCTGTGCCTGCTATTCATGGAGGCCAGGAGAGGGCACCAGACACCTTGGAACTGGAGTTACAGGTGGTTGTAGGCCACTGTATGGATGGTGGGAACCGAACCTGTGTCCTCTAAAAGGACTGCAAGTGCTTATAACCATTGATCTATCCTTCCAGCACCTAGAACCCTCATTGAGCTGTCTTTCCAGAACCTCAAACCCTCACTCTTTCAGAAGATTCTCTTCTCTCACTCAAGTTCAGCGCAAAGCACGGGAAGATCATCTAAGCTGTCACAGCAGCTTTGTCTCTTAGGCAGGTCCATCAAATGGTTAAGAAAAACTCTGACAGCCTGTTATGAACAGGAAATAATACCACAAGAAAGCTTTGTCATCTTAACAAAGAAAAAGGATCCAAAACCTGGTTCTATATCCGTATTGATACAAGAACTCACTGAAAATAAAAATGAATCCATCTAGTCTCCACTAGCTTTGACTGTATGAGTTACAATTTTTTTTAAAATACATGCATGTATACCTCCCCCATATGTATAAGAGACATGCAAAAGTGGCTTATACTTATATTCCTAACACTTGTGAAGTTGAAGCAGGAGGATTTCCGTGAGCCTGAGGCTCATGTGTATATATATATATATATATATATTTACATACATGTATATGTTCACATGCAAGGTGCACTTGAAAGGGTGAAACAGGAGGAGAGTGAGTTGGAGGCTATCGTGGGCTACACACACACACACACACTCACACACACACACACACACACACACACACACAGAGAGAGAGAGAGAGAGAGAGAGAGAGAGAGAGAGAGAGAGAGAGAGAGGAATGAAATGATGTCATTTTCAAGAAACCAATGCAATGGAGATCATTTTAGTAAGTGAACTAATGACTCAGACAAATGTTTCATGTATCCTCTCATGTGCGGTGATCCATATTTAATATTCACATCCATACACATATAGATGACATGTGAACAAAAACTGGTTATTAGGATGAAGAAAGAATGGGAGGGGGAGGGAGAGCAAGAGAACATAGTGGGGGTGAAAATGAGTCAAGAACATGACGTGTATATTAGAAGATGTCACAAGAAAACCGATTATTTTGCTCAGTTATTTTAAAAGAAAAATTAAATAAAGGCTCCCTACAAGGATCTTCTAGATGGCGAGGAAATGGAGAAGTAGGCGGGGAGAAGTGTCTGAAGATCTTTTATAGCTTTCTATATCCTCCAAAGTTGCAAGATTTCCTTAAAGATTAAGGTAATTGCTTTTAGGAAGATCTAATAAAACATTCTTCACTCTTTGCTTCTCTGCCTCTCCCTTCCTCACACTTCCACCACACACAAATTTGTGTGTGTGTGTGTGTGTGTGTGTGTGTGTGTGTGTGTGTGTGTGTGTGTGACATGTAGGCACACATGGAAAAGGGGCACTGGATGTCCTGGAGCTGGAGTTCTAGGTAGTTGTGAGTCACCTGCTGTAGAAGCTTGGATTCTATCTTGAGACTTCTGGAAAAACTCAGCCAGTGCCCTTAATCCCCGAGTCATCTTCCCAGGTCCTAAAAACACTTCTTATTGAAAAGCCTGTTCAGAAAGCCTGTTTCATTTGCTGACAACCCAGTACACACCACAACTCTGAAGACACAGCTGTTTCATTAAAGCAACAAGATAAACTAGTCTTATTACCTAAATGATGCGACCTTGAAAAACACTTGGGTTAATTGCTAATAATCTGAGAGCTTTGTGGAAGTGAGAATTTAGCTTTCTTCCATTATAACTTGTGTCCCCATGGAGAAGGGAAGGTGCTGAGGAGGCAGAAAGAGAAGACATCAGGCTCTAAGTCAAGGAAGTTCATTATTACTGTCCAACACTAGAAGTTAGAAAAGTTAATGAGCTATTTTCCCCCAGGGTCATCGGAGGAAGCGTTGCCTCCCAAGTCCTTGATCTTGGACTTCTAGCCTTTGTGGCTGTGAGACAACATCTTTCTGTTGCTCTAAAGTCACCTGCTTGGTTTTAATCTGCTACATCTCTAGAAAGTCAGCAAAGATGTTGATCTAAGTGGACAGGACTTTAGTGTATCAGTTACTTTTCTCGCTGTTGTGACAAAATGCCCCATCTCTCAAAGCAACTCAAGGAAGGAAGGGTTTATTCTGCATCCCAGTTTGAGTTTATAGTCCATCCAGTGGAAAGGCATGGCAGCCAGAGCCCGAGGCAGCTGGTCACTTTCATCCACAGACATGACGTTGAGAGGTGTCATGGCACCCAACTCACTTTCTCCTTCCATTCCTTTGATTTATTCTGAGATCTCAGCCCATGGGATAGTAGCACCCACATTCAGGGTGGTTCTATCGGAGTAAGCTAAGTTTCTCTGTAAACAGTCTCATGGACACACCCAGAGGTATGTCTCCTAGGTGGTTCCAAGTCCAGTTAAAGTGACAATGAAGGTTACCCATCATTTGTAGAATGATAGGCAGTGGTTCTGAGGAAGCAGGCTAAGAAGGAGTAATTGAAGCAAAACAATAGCAAAGCAAAACCGAGAACAATAAACCATCAAAACTTAAATCTAGCTGACCAATTTGGGGAAGGAGCAGCAGAGAGAAGTTTCTATGGAGGCATGAAGGATGAAGGATGATAGAATGGGAGATTCAGAATTTAACAATTAAGAGGTCACTGGGGACTCATAGCAGAGCTATTCTGGGGATGTGCACAAAAGCTGGGATTGCCTGACAATCCACCTTTCTCCCTTAAGTTACCACAGCTACTCACCATGTAGCTCCCGTTGAGCTGAAAGATACATCCCGAGTTTAGCGGGCTTTTGAAGCCCAAACTGATTTATATTTTGCATGTGAGCCCTCTCCTTAATTAAAGATACGAAAGCCAAACATTTCTTACAATGGAATAAAAAGAGAGGGAAGGTGTTTTATAGCTGCTGGGGGAATAGATCTGTTGATTAAAAAGACGAATGCAAAATAGACAATAGATGTAATGAGATTTCCTTCAACAAACAAAGTTCTAGAATAAACACAAGTAATAAATGATTGGCTTTACTTTGTAATCAAAGGGTTGGAAAACTGAGTGGTGCTATGTGATTTTTCTTCTACAGATTTATTTTGAATGTTCATTTTAATACATTGTGATGGCTCATCTCAACTGTTGAGTTGGTTGAACTAAGAGGCTCCTAGGAGATTTGTGAAGCATACTTATGGGCTTGTCTGATAAGGTTTTACTGTCACTGAACTTTGGGGTCAAGTCTGTATCCCAACAAGTGCCCTCCAGAGACCTGTTGAAACAGCGCTATTAAAAGTTAAAAAAAAAAAGGAGAAAAAGGAAATTTGTTCAATGTGGTGACATAAGGAAGAGGTATAAAAATAATTTGAGCCCAGAAAGTTTGCCTTTGGGGTTCTGAAGTCAGAGTAAAGTTTCAATAGAGGGCAAAGGAAGGCACATTTAAACAGCCTTGGTCAAGGTGTGATCTTGCCCACCATTGGCCCGTCATTGTCTGGCCTTCAGGCTCATCAGTAAGGTTGTCTGATAAGTTGTAGGAAATGTGTGAAATCTCTTTGTGAGGGACCATTTCCCATTGCAGCTGATGCCTTTGCCTCCCCCCAGCATGAGATTCCTGGTAAATTCCCTGTTTCTTTTGGAACCATTGTTTCCATAGCTGATAGTCAGTTTGAGAGACACAAGTGATTTTTTCGAATTTCTCCATTTCTGCTAGGCTGCTTACATTTCCAAGGTGGATTATCTAGAGAGGGAAACTCATTCTTGGGTGTGGACAGTACCACATAGGCTCATGCCACAGTCAAATAAAAGGGGGAAAGAAGGAAGCCAGCAGGTGTAGGCATCTTTTCGCTTCCTGGCTAACATTGTGAATGACTGTGCTCCACCAACCCATTCTGCTATGACGGGCTGAAATTCCCTAAACCAGGATATAAAGTACATCTGTTGTCTTTAGATTATTTGATTCAGATATTTTATCATAGCAGCATGAAGCTGAATAATACATATTTCACAGTGGCTTAGGATCCAGTGTAAAAGAGTAGTGTTATACAGTAGAGGAAGTCCAAACTTTTCCAAACTTTCTATATTTGATAGTATATGGACTTTACTTCAAAAGTATGCTTATAAGTGATAATCCAGACTTCAATTTGTAGCTTATTCTTACAAGGAAAAAAATAATATGGAAACATTTTATCATAAAGGTATATACTTAAGTACTATTTACATTATTAGAAATGAAAAGAAATGAAGATTCTATATGTGGTAGTTAAAAAAAAGGCCCCCAAAGGGAGTGGAACTATCAGGAGAAGTGTCTTTTATGGAGTAGGTGTGGTCTCCTTGGAGGAAGTGTGTCACTGTCAAGAAAGGCTTTCAGGTCTCATATATGCTCAAGATACTGCCCGATGAGACAGGCCACTTCCTGTTGCCTGCTAGTCAAGATGTATGACTCTCAGCTATTTCTCCAGCACCACGTCTGCCTGCACACCACCATGTTGCCCCATGATGATAATGGACTAAACCTCTGAAAATGTAAGCCACCCAGTTAAATGTTTTTCCTGTATAAGAGGTGTCATGGTTATGGTGTCTCTTCATAGCGATAGGAACTCTAACTAAGACACTATAAAATGCATTTGACAGCTATAAAATTGTGAAAATAATGATTTATATACCATCATAACATTGCAGATGTTTTATATACATTAATTAGAAATAAAAGATATTAAAACAAATTTTGTAGAAGTGATCAATTTTAAAAATTTAGGTATCGGAAGGAAATCTTTAAAAATAGTTAATAGTTAATTTGGTGTAATGGGATAACGAATGATTGCATTTTATTTTTTTAAGCAGTGTCTCACTCTGGCTGGTCTGGATCTGTTTTCTTTATTTCCTGTTACTTTATCCCCTTTTTATCTTTTCTTAAGATAATGGGGTTAGAACCCAAGTGCTCTACCATGAGTAGAGCCATGAGTATTCACCTTCCCATGAGTGAATTATTAACTTGACCATTTATTTCCTCTCCTCTTAGGAAAGAATGGTCAAAACTATGTGAAAAAGCCAAATGATGGGGGAGTGATTTCATACATCTCTGGTTGCCTGCTGTGCAATTAGATCAACCCCTTAATATATAGGCGCTTGCTGCCCTTCCAGCTGGCCACTTTATCTTCTGCAAATGATTGGCTGATTGTAACTCCCCTAATATGATCTTCTGTTTAAATCACTGTAATCACATACAAAAGGAACTTTGAATTATGTGCTGGTCTTTCAGCTGCTTATTAAAAACGCCCACTCCCCACCCCTTTCGTACCCAGAGGTAGAACCTCATAAGCTTTGCTGTGACTTGAAAGACAAATACGCTCGATTTTATTAGGGAAAGATTCTTGGGCTTGGGAAGAGCTCGGCACATAAAGCATTGACTGGTCAAGTGTGAAGTCCTGAGTCCGGAGCATCAGAATTTATGGAAATCTGGACATGGTGTTGCACATGTTTGTAATCTCAGTGCTCCTGTGGTGAGACAGCAGAATCCCCTGAAATTCTCGGACTCAATATCCTGACATATACAAGTATACCATGACACCTGCATGCCTATACTCATACACACAAACATGCACAATACACATGTGTACCCATGTACACACATCATATGTGCACATACATACAAGTAAATAAATAAGTAAATGAATAAACAGTGATTTCTTGCCTCTCAAGATAAGGTGAATCATGGTTTGAAATGTGTATTTTGGGTATTAATATCTGCCAAGTGATGAATTGCTCCTCCTTTAGTTAAAGATGAGATCAGACCCTTCGCTGTTCTTCCAGAGGACCAGTTCTAAGTACCTACATAGTAGCTCACAACCCTTTGTAACCCTAGTTTCAAGAGACGCAACATCTTTCTCTGGTCCAGCTTTCTGTTACCTGCTCTACTCTTGGGCAGCCCTTTTAATAACCATTTATTGCCCCCCCCCTTGTGTGTGGTCTAACATCTTTGTGCCTCTTAGGTAAATCTTTAAGAATGTACAAACCAAAAGGCTAAAGACGGGGTCGCATAGATTCTACCTGCCCGATGATGCTTTCACCAATGCAATGCATTTTCAAATTATATTGATTTTTATTTTGCTTGTTTAGTTATGGTAAAGCCTGTATAAAACAGCAATCATATTGGCATATGTGATTTGGTGTCATCTGAATCTGTGTTCCTGTGCCATGGTCACCCATATTTGGCTCCAGAGTAAACTATTTCTCATGCCTTTGAGATGAGAACTGTGTTTTGTGTTGATGCTCTTTTAAAAATCTTGATCTTTATTATTGCAGGTGTGTGTTTGTGTGTGTGTAAAGGTGCACTCCTGAGTGTAGGTACCTGCGTTCACAGCGCATGTGTGTGTGTGTTTGTGTAATGGTCCAGGCATGAGTGAAGGTACATGCATGCATGCACAGTGTGTGTGTGTGTGTGTGTGTGTGTGTGTGTGTGTGTGTGTGTGTGTATGTGTGCGCATGCACGCGTGCATTTGTATAAGAGTGCACATGTGAGCACAGCTGCATGCATGCACAGGGCATGTGTGGAGGTCAGAGAATAAGGTCAGGTGCTGGTCCTCAGTTATCGTCCACCTTTTATTGATTGGCCTGGAACATGAGTTCATAGACCAGGCTAGCTGGCACTGAGATTCCAGGGATTCCTTGGTCTCTTCCTCCAACATTGCCATTCCTGGGATAAAAGGTACATGCCATTGCACCTGGCTTTTTTTGGTAGGTTCTGGGGATCCAAACCCAGGTCCTCAGACTTGCGAGGCACACCCTTTACTGACTGAGCTATCTCTCCAGCCCTCATGGGTTCACCTTGAAGTCTCCAGAACCTCCCCGCCTGCCTTATTCTTCTGCCTCACCTGCATCGCCCACACAGGTGAGCTAGAAGGAGAAGAGGTGCAAGGAGGGTCAGACACCTGGGAGAACTTAGGAACTGTTTATGGGCGAGGACATGAGGCCTGGTGAGGGTACGACATGGCCATTGTGGACGATCACTGTGAAATGTGGCCCTGGGGAGTCCCGCCTCTCTTTTGCTCTCCGTGCTTGATCTCCTGACTCCTGGCAGAGGCACAGACGAGGACCGTGCATCCCACGGTAATGGTGACACTGTCCTCAGTACAGGAAACAGGGCTTTGTGTAGAACAGGCTGAGCATACTCAGACTTTGGTTCCACCCCTCCCCTCTCCAGCCTAGAGAGCTCTTCCCTTTGCTCTGCTCCACAAGCCAGCAGCTGGGGACCTTTTGTGATGCAATTCATTAGTGTGTGGTGCCTCAAAGCTGTAACAGAAGTCTCTAAAGGGACCGGGCCTCATCTCAGCTTTATTAAAAACAAAATCTCCCCTTGGCATTTCTCTCATGCACATCTCCAGGTATGCACCAGGGGGACAAAGCAAAAGGAAGAGGGAGGCTGGGGCTGAAATGCCAGCAATCCAATTAAAGGAATGTTTAACCTTTGTAAATAAAGGCCCTGCTTAGCCTGCATCTCAGATGGGCGGAGGAAGATGGACTGGTTTAGCAGAAAGCCCCTCGCCGAGAGGAGAGGGTGTTTATAACCTCCCTCCTGGCAGAGGCAGCACAGCCTGCTGCTAAAAATTATCCTGTCTAGAAAGCCAGCTGGCAAAGCATGTTGCAAAGCCTGTGATGCCCCAAGCTGCTTCCCCAGGTGCCCTCCTTGGGTGAAAGGGACTGTTTACCTAAGCACTGTGGTCCCTCCAGCTGCTGGATTTCCATTAAGAACTTGAAGCATAGGTTGGAGAGGCAGCTCAGGCTGCCAAGGGCTTGCTGTGTGAGCGTGGGGACCTGGGTTTGATTTCCAGAATCCATGTCAAGAAGCCAGGCATGGTGGCATGTGCTCGGAATCTCAAAACCGGGAACTTGGAGACAGGCAGTCTGTGGGGCCCACTGGCCAGCCAGTCTAGACTAATTGGTGAGTCTGAAGCCAATGAGAGTCCCTGTCTCTAAAAACAAGGAGCATCGGATCTGAGGAATGGTAAGTGTGGCTTATCTTTTTCCTCCATATACATGAGCACACTTGAACCCAACATGTGTATGTGTGAGTACACACACACACACACACACACACACACACACACACACGGCTGGGGTTGGGGAGAGAACGATAAAGAAGTCTGGCATGGTGGTGTAGGCAATAATCCCAGCACTTGGCAGGGCTAGTCAGGAGGACCAGGAGTTTCAGACCAGCCTAGACTATACCAGATTCCGTCCCAACAAGATAAAAAGCAACGGAAAATCAAAAACCATGGAAGATAATTTTTAGTGGTGAGCCACCCACAGTGGCAAAGGGAGTAGAAGACAGACTTGCTCATCCTGTGGGGCAGAGAGGTAACCCCAGTCACGTGGCAGGCTGAGTGTCAACAGCCATGTCGGAATTGAAGGGATTCTGACGGGACACTTGTGTCCCTCAATCTAACTGACTATTGAAATAATGGATCTCATGAAATGAGAGTTTTTCCAAGGGATCTTATGCTGGGAGGATGAGAAGGTACCAGGAGAAGGGAAGTGTCTCCTAGACCGAGGTCCACAACTTGTCGGACCTCTTTTAAGGATGAGACTGAAGCCCAGATGGCCATTGGCCAGTGGTGGACAGGACCACACCTGACCAGGACTGCTTAGACGTAATACCCATATTAATAGTAAAAAAGTAATAAAAAGAAAGGATATTTATTGACTATGGCTGCCTCGGGAAGAGGGACAAAGAGATGCAGTCACACCAACCCAGTCCATTTTCTGGGTCCTGAAGTGAGATTAAGGTGTGAATGGAGGGCCAGGAGATAGAATCTGTCATCCTTGGTTCTGGCTGGCTGGGTAGGTGAGGTGCTTCTAGATTCATCTTCCTGCACAGTCATAAGAAAAGCAGTAGGAGGGGTGGGGAGATAACTCAGCTGTTAAGAGGACTTGCTGCTCTTGCAGAGAACTGGCTCCCAGTACTCACGGTGGGCAACTCACATGGGGCAACTCACGTCTGCCTGCAACTGCAGCTCTGGGGGGACCCACTGCCCTCTTCTGGTCTTCACAGACACCGCATTCACATGCACATACCTACCTCCTACGTATTCACGTAAATAAATGTGTGTATATAAAAATAATATATACATATATAAATTATATATATAAATATACACACATATGACATGTATATTTAAATGGAAGACATATGGATAAGTGAACAAAGTACACGAGGAGGTAATTTACAAAAGAGAAAATATTGTTTTGACGTAGTACATAATAGTCATCTGTCTTGCTGGTCATGATAGAAAAAACTATTAAATTGAGGTGTTTATTTTTATTATTTATTTACTTGGTGTGTATGTGGGCTGATGTGGATATTAACAACTGAACTTGTGTCCTCTGCAGGAGCAATCCACATTTGTAACTGCTGAAGCTTCTCTCTAGCCCCTGAAGAAAGAGCTTGATGCTGTTACCAGCAAACTAACTACTCCTTCTCTTCAGTTCTGGGGAACGGGACCCAGAACATTGTACACGCTAATGTGGAATGAAGTTCCCGGAAGAATACAGAAAGCTACCTCTGTATTAAATGGGCTGACTAAAGGGTGGTTGTGGAGCGCTGGGAGGTTGTAGAACTATACCCTGTTATCTTTGCCTATCTTAGCCCCCTAAGTAACCCTTGCCCACGTCTGTGTCTGACCTAACGTTCTTGGGACTCTCCGGCAAATCCTTCCGGAACATATAAACACATGGCTGGTTCCCACCAACCCAAACACCAAGAATGTCACCAGATAGCATCAGATGCCTACCACAGAGACTTCCCTGCTTTTCTGCAACCCACCTACCCGATGCCTCCACCAAGGTATTGATTTCTAACTTTGTTCTGTCGCTATGAAAACTTTATACAACTATTCCCACATGGCACACAGCATTTCGGGAGACCTGGATCTGTTACCATGGTCACTCACAGTGGGCCCCGGAAGAAACTGCCTTTTATTTCCTTTGAGATAAGAACTGTGTTTAAGCTGACAAGCCCTCTACCACTGAACTCTACATCCAGCCTCCGTGATTATTGTCATTACTGTCCTTGCTACTCATTTCCAGACAGAGTCTAGCTAAGTCAACCAGGCTGACCTTGAACTTGAAATCCTCCTACTCCGGCTTCCTGAGCAGCTGGCATGCCAGGCTATAATAATAATGCTCAAAGATAGCACAGTTGTAGCAATAAGCAACGCCATGTTCTCAGAAATATATAAGAAGTCTTTGGGCAGGATTTTGGCAATATTTACCGAGACTCTTTAAAATGACTGTGTAATTTGAGAATTCCAGGGACTAATGTAAAGGCAAAGAAGTCCGATGAAGATGAAAGTTTCTGTAATTCTAAAAGAATTAGATTAAATTCTATAAAATTTCTATTAGAATTCTGAAGGTTGAATGGTGTTCCACATTAAGTACAAGATCACCAACACTTTAATAAAAAACAATTTAGATGAAAGGCAAAGGCTCTGAGATGTAGTTTAGTGTAAAGTCCTTGCCAGCACTAAAATCACAAACAAGTCACGTATATATTCTCCTGAAAAAGAAGTCCAGCAATAGAGAAATAAGTACTCAAATTAAAACACCTGCTGAATAGTCTGTGGGGTCACATTGCCCAATCCTCATGATAACCTACCTTGTGAGGATATTTGATTATAATCAAAAAAATACCATTATTTAACAGCAAGCCAGGGCTGGAGAGATGGCTCGGTGATCAAGAATACTTGCTCCTGTAGAGAAGACCCAGATTCGGTTCCCATCAGCCACATGGAGAAGCTGAAAAGTGCCTGTAATGCCATCTTTAGGGGATCTGATGGCCTCGTCTGACCTCTGAGGATGCTCCTCTCACAAGCACGTACCTACCTCCTCACACATATGCACATCATTAATACCTTTATATATCCTAAAAAGAAGTGCATTTTAGTTTAGGGGTAGAGAAGATGGGGATGGGTGCATCCCGACATAGAGAAGAGACTGGTAGGTGAGCTGTCAGCAAATGGTCTGTCCCTCATGTGGTCATGTGACTCCTCAGTTACCTCGGGTTCCCTCAAGTGACTTAATCCTGTGGACTTGGGAACAAGGGGGAAAGACAGTTTAATCCAACTCTTTGATGGCTTGTGTGATGAAACCCCAAAGTTCTGCATCCACAGGGGCTGAATCCTTAGGGACCAGAGACAGATGTTGGTTGTGGTCCTCTTTAGTCACCTTCTCTCAGTACCTATAGGCACGGGCACCTTTCAGAGTGGTGGTGTGTGGGATCTATAGGCAGGACATGTGCAAATATACCACATGCACACGCAAACCATACATGCACCCCCACCTCGTATACATACCATATACACACAGATACATAGACACGACACACAGACACACATCTCTCTCTCACACACACACAGATACACAGATACCACAACACTCACCCCTCACATATATACACACATCTCACATACATACCATACATATACACATACACACAGGCACATATATACCACACACACATGAACCTATATGTATAACACACACACATATACCACACACACAAAGATACCTCACATGTACACTCACACATACAAGTATACCACATAAACATACACACACCTCACATACATACCACACACAAACACCATACACACACGCTCACACAGAGACACACACATATCACATACACATATCTTCAATGCACAGCACACACACACTCACATACACCCCACACACATATATATCACAGGCAATCCCATAAGCACAACACACTCTACACATACAAAAGAAAGCAAAGCAAAGCAAGGAGAAGTTTGGTCTCTGCATATATGTTTGTAAAACTTTTCCACTCATTCTTTCCCAAGACTGGAAAGAAGAAAGGAATAAGCCTTCAACAGTGGCACTCTACTGGGTAGCGTTCCCATGAATCTCCTTAAAACCCAGTAAGTTCTGAAAAAGTTTGTTAAGACTCAGGAAATTCTAAGGAGAGGCTGCTAAGTCTCAGGAAGTAAACAAGTCAGGAGTCCCAGGAAGCCCCTGAAACTGACCAAAGGCACAAGGTTATATGAGCAACAAGGTCTACTAAGGACAAAGAGATCGGCTGAGCTGCCTGGAGTCGGTGCTGAAATGATCCAAGCTGCCTAGAACAAACATCCTCTGACCTGTTCAATTGCCTGCCAGATGTGCAGTGAGACCCAGGGTTCTAGCTTTAATGAGTCGCCTCCTGTCCTGGAGTGGGCTTTTGGTCATGTAGCTACTTAAGTCATTCCTCCTCCTATAAGTGACCTCAATAAGCTCATTGCTTTGCCAAGTTGGTCTTAGGCGGTATCCTTACTTTGCTCTGTTGTTGACTTTTCTATATGAGCTAAGCCGATGTTTGTTGATGTATCCCCAGCGGTAGTGCTACATAACACATCTCCGGCAAGGTTCAGTAATACAACCAGCTGTCCATGGGAGGTGAGCCCTGGTGCCTGGGCTTGGTCCTACCTGGATACTCAAGCAACCAGAGGTGGGAATCCGGATGGGGGTAGTCAGAAACACCTGCAAATGTCTAAACCGTGACCAGCCCCTGCATTTAATTACCTGCTAGGGTTTGTGGCATATCAGCCCTTCCCCCACCCTCCCTGCAGCATCACCCCAGGCCTCCAGTGGGCCTGTCAGCCTTCTCTGGCTTGTTTGACAGACCTGTCAGTAGTCAACTCCTACTGAGGAATACACAGCCCGAGTGTTTCTGACAACAATGGGTTACTCCTGAACTTCGGATGCCTTTGAGCGGAGAAGATATAATCCCCAAACAGCAGACACCCGTCTGTCCTCCAGGCACTGAATAAATCAGGAGAGATCCCCCTGCTCCATAATTCTAACAGAGCCATCTCTGATGACTGTGGCAATCCCGTCTCTCGTGGGTTAGAGATCAGCTATAATTGATGGGGAAACTGACAGCTCTTTGTCTTCCTCAGCTCCCCGTGTCCTTTGGCAGCTGGCTTAGTCCTTATTGCCAGTGACTCTGTCTCTGTGCCTCCTGCCCTCACTTTTTCTTTCTGGCGACTCATGAGGCCGATGTAGGTCCCTCTTGCCCCAAAGACAAGATCTATAAGGCACAGTGCGGTTTTAACACAATTCAGCCCTTTTGAGAAATGTATGACTGAGAGCTGCAAACATAATGAGTTTATTATAGACGGTTTGCAAAAATGAACTTGCATCTCATTTATGAGCCATTAGGTTCCATGTTCTACCAGCCTGATTGCTATTAATGCCACCAGCATGTAATTTAGCGAGCTTTATTAAAATGTGTCACAATTGAGCATGGATTGCTCCCGGCCCCCACAGTGGGGGGGCGGGGGTCAGGGTTTTGCTTTGATATTGATGATTCTTCTCATGCACATATCTCCGGTGTTTGCTGAGCCACGCTGCCTGTCCCTCACTGGGGAATTGAAGGCAAGTACTCTACCATTGAGCTATCTCCACAGCCCTTACATTTGTGAAACCATATCTTGCTAGGTATTCCAGACTGGCTTTGAACTCGTGACTCTGCTTCCTTGGATTCCCAAGTGCTGGGATTGCACGTCTGTGCCCTCACACTTGGCGTCTGTAAATAGTTTCTGAGCACCCATTTCCTACATTGGCATTGATAGTACAAAATAATAGAGTTGGTGCCTGCAAGATGGCTCAGTGAGTGAAACTGACTCTGTCCAAGCCTGACGACATGAGTTCAATTCCTGGAACCCTATAGTGGAAGGAGAGAACCAGTTCCTGTACGTTGTCTGGTAACTTCCACATATGCGCTCTAACACACATGCATACACAATAATAAATGAATAAATGTAAAGAAAAAAGTAAAATAAATGGTATTTTACTAAGCCTTGACTTCCCACCAAATCCTAAGTACAAACCCAGCTTCTGATAGCAGGGGGTAGGTTGGGTGGTGTGTGTCTGTGTTGCTGTGATGATGATCCCTCTGTCTGGGGCTGGCTACATTAGAGACACCCTAAAGTAGCGCTCTGCATAGCTTAGAGCCCTCTAGCAAGGGAGAAGTTGGATTCCTCAAGCCAGACAGTGATGCATGATTCAGAGACTGAGGGGGTCACATTCAGGTACACAGGACCAGGCCCTCTTATTCCATGTCTTCCTGGAAGCCTCTCCTACCATTTTTGTGCTTTAGTCTCCCCAGCATCAAGTGGGGATAATAATTAAGCCTTCACCATGCATTCTCTGGACTGTTAGGTCACTGAAGAACTCAAGGCAAAGGAAAGTTTCTGGACCTACCAATTGGGACGTCCGAGGGCACTCGAAAGCTGCGTGAACCAGCTCTGCAGAGGTTCAGATGCCCACTTTGGTTCGAGAAGCCTGATCTCTCAGGGCTTAGGATTCTTCAATCAAGGATGGTGTGTGTGTGTGTGCGCATGCGTGCGCGTGCGAGCCAAGGGCAGGGCCAGGGAACTTGCTATGCTACTCCTGCTCTTCCTCCCTTTTCTCCTTCTGCCTCCTTGCTTCTTTTCATTTCTCTCTTCCCCTACCCCTCCAAGCTTCTCTTCCTCCTCACCTGTCAGCTCCTCCTTTCCTTTGGTGTCTTGGTGTGCATGTGATGTAGCACCAGCTGCTGTGTGATCGCGCTTGTGTGGTAGCGCCCAAGCTGGCCTTGCCAGACTCATTATGCACACAGCAGGGCTTCAGAGTTCTCCTGCCTCGGCCTCCAGCTGCTGGAATTCCAGGCCTGTGCTGCGAGGACAGCTCTTTTGCGGTAAGCCTTCTTGAAGCTATCTGTATTAGGGGATGAGTTCATACCTCCTAGATTTGTATGAATCACATCTAATCTGGGCAAGGCTATAAATGGTAGCGCCAAGATCTTACGCCTGGCAACTCTCTTTCAGAAAACAGAGGGTGAGATGTTTTCCCTGTCTAGTCAGATAGCGAGGCTGTAGGGCCAAGCCATCAAGAGCCCTGGAGAAACCAGCTTCCTCTCTCGAGCACCCCCACCAAGTGCAATCTCTTTCCATGCAGTCAGCATAATAAACACAATTGGAAGGGTACAGAGTCCCTTCATGTAGGAAAGCATCGATTATTCTTCCAGCATTGGAGAGTGTTAATTTGTAACATCGATTAAATTTGGCTTCAGACTAGGGGCTGGGGTTGGCGGGGTGGGGGGGGGGGAGAGATGATATCACCTTCAAGACTTGCTACAATTGCTTAGGGAAATTGCTCGTAATACACATTAGGATGGATTTGAACGCGTCAGTATTAATGCCGAGCATTTCCCTGTTGTCACATGTTGTTAAAAGAACAATCACTTCACGTCTGAGCAGCAATCTTACTCAGAGGCTGGAGTTAATGTAGCATATTCTGAACAGTGCGGAGACAAGGCCTGGACGTCTTGTGAGCACAGGCAATTGCCCATTACAGAGCTGGTTAATGCGTTCCTTCCACTCCATCCGTTTTACTGGCTGCGAGATGATTATTGTTTTGCTTCGAATAGGCGTTGGCCCTGTTGAACTCTGAGTGACGGAGCACAGGCTGCTGGTTCAGAGGCTAAGAGAGGATTGATCTGTGGGTTCTCGCTGACTCCTTACATCGCCTTCTGCTTTCGGAGGGATAAATCTCCTTTTTAGATAAATCCAGATTGCTTTGCAGACAGATTGACTTTTGGCCTCCCCCGCCGAACAGTACTTTGGCATAACCCAGGCAGCCTCCCTGTGGCTAGGAAGAAATCATTTCAATTGTCTGAGGTTAATTTGCTAAATGAAACATTGGGCGTTCTCTCACAATAGCAAGAAAAATTGTTTGGATGAGGTTAGCAAAGGCAAGGAAAACTCGGAAAACACCCCCCGGGGGGGGGGGGCTTCACCCTACAGTGAACCTCTGTTGGACAGTTAATCCAGGGCTAAATGAATTAATAGAAATCACCTCTCCATTTTTGTGGTGTCTTTTATATTTGGAGTGGTTGCGAAAATTGTCTTATGAAAATTGGATAAATTGAGGCTCAGATATTTCAGTGTGGCTTGACATTTATTATACTTTTGGTGAAGGATTGGGGGTGTAGCTCAGTAGTAGAGAACTTGCCTAGAATCCCCCAGTGAGGGGCCATAGGTATGGCTTAGTGGTAGAGTCCGTGCCTCGGAGGTCTGAGGCACTTAGTTCCATGAACAGCACCACAGGAAAAGAAGAATTAGTGGAGATGCAAGGTCCTGGGCTTCAGTGGCCTACCATGGGCATCTTGACCACGTGGGATCTCTCCGAGGTGAACACCAGGAGGTGAAACATAAGCACTTTATCCAGAAATTCCTGGGATTGAGGATTTCAGGGAGAAGGAAGCTGGAAATACCCAATAAAACCACAAGAAAGGGATAGACAGCGGATCTCAAGAACACAGGAAAACAGAGATGTGTGTGGGCTTCTGAGTTTCTGATCCCCACAAAAGGCAAGTGAAAACCATCAGTAAGCCAAGGAACAAACACAAAAGCCCTTTGAGATTTTCTAAGCTGCCAAGAATCCAAGAGCCTTTGCTTATTTAGACTTTGTGGAGTGGGCAGGAGGTGTGTGTGTGTGTGTGTGTGTGTTGTGCATGCTTTTGATTGTATTGTCCAAGATTCATGAAGAGTCAGAGGCACATAAGTAGACAAAAGCAGGTTCCCTGAGATGGTGAATTCTTGATCCAGGAAGACATTGCAAGGAGGAAGGTACAGGGGTGAGTAGCTAAACAGGATCAATAGGAGAAAAGGGGAGGACACGGGGATCCTATAAAAATATCCAATCAGAGCACATTCTCAGCCTTAGGACCCTTCCTATCCTCAGAGGTAAAAGCTGTTACTTCTGCTTCTTCCCATCCAAGTACTAACCTGGCCAGACCCTGGTTAGCGTTCTGAGACCAGACAAGATTAGTCATGTTCAGGGTGGATGGCTGTAGACTTTTGCTTTCTCTGTGGAACTAGTCCCCATCTTTTCAAGAGGTTAAGTTCTTTGCTAGTGTCAGGGAATGAACTGTGCAGTCCCCTTGGGTGCCATCAGCATCCTTGTAGTTGTATGGCAAGTGACTAACTCATGTTCCACTACGAGCCTTGTAAGCCCTCACTGCCGAAGAGAAGCTTTACCCGGGACATTATGCCCCGTTCTCTGGCTACGTTGGTGGAGTGGATAGAGGAAAGGCACTGGATAAGATAAATGGAATCCCCAGGGCTAGGCTGAAGGGTGAAGAGATATTAGAAACTAATTTACTCAAAGTTATGATTTCAGCTTGAAATAGAGCCTAAAACTCATATGTGAAGGGCCTAGAGTTCAAGGCTCGGTGCTCAGAAGTGGGGCCTCTGTGGAGTGAGTGATCACGAGGGTTCTGACATCATGGATGGTCTCATTAATTCAGCGACTAAGGAGTTATTGTGATAGCATGTGGAAACTTTCTGAGGTGGAGTGGAGTCAGAAGAAGTTGGTCAATAAGAGCACACTCTTGAAGGAGATATTTGATGCCTCCCTGAGTCCATCTGCGTCTCTCTGCTTCCTGGTCTCCAGGAAGTGAGTGAGCATCCTTCTCCTGTACACACGTCTAATGCAGAGATAGGAAGGATCACCTCAGTCCTAAAATGGCGGAACCAGCTGAATATGAGCCGAACCCCTGAAACAAATACAAAACTTGGTTTCTATAGGTTTGCTGCTCTTTGTAGTTTCATGTGTCCATGAGAGTCCTAGGGATACAACACCTGAAAAAGAGGCATCACCATGCTTCGTAAGGAGCAGGACTAGACATATATGAGATAAAATGAACCTTAATGACCTGCCTCCCAAGAGGATCCTCTCACAGGCCCTTTAAGCTCCCCTGGCTCAAGGTTCTAATGCTTTTTTTTGAAATTTTTTTTATTAATTTATTTATTTATTAAAGATTTCTTTCTCTTCCCCGCCACTGCCTCCCATTTCCCTCCCCTTCCCCCAATTAAGTCTCCCCCCAACTAATGCTTTTTTTAATATATAAATTTGGGTTAAATGAGAAATATGTTAGAATTTTCGGAAAAATGGATTCATCTCATTATTTTTTTTAAAAATATACTTATTTGTTGTGACTTTTTTCTACTGTTTTCCTTATCTGTGAAATGGGCATAGCAATGTTCACCTCCTAATGACATTGGAAGAGTTAAACCAAAGCCTGTGTATGTATGTGTATGTCACATGCTGACTGACATTGAGCATGTCACCAATTATATTTATTATTCTTTTGAGACGTAATTTTTTTTATATATCTAGACAAGAATACTATTCCCTGGCTTGAAGTCTTATAACATGATTTACACAAGATACCAAATCATAGTGGTCCAAGTATCATATGCTGGACAAATGCTCTACCACTGAGTCACACCCCAGCCCCTCACTGAGGGATTCTAGGCAGGTGCTCTACCGCGGAGCCACACCCCAGCCCCTCACTGGGGTATTCTAGGCAGGTGCTCTACCACTGAGCCACACCCCAGCCCCTCACTGGGGGATTCTAGGCAGGGGCTCTACCACTGAGACACACCCCAGTCCCTCACTGGGGGATTCTAGGCAGGGGCTCTACCACTGAGCCACACCCCAGCCCCTCACTGGGGGATTCTAGACAGGTGCTCTACCACTGAGTCATACCCCAGCCCCTCACTGGGGAATTCTAGGCAGGTGCTCTACCGCGGAGCCACACCCCAGCCCCTCACTGGGGAATTCTAGGCAGGTGCTCTACCGCGGAGCCACACCCCAGCCCCTCACTGGGGGATTCTAGGCAGGTGCGCTACCGCGGAGCCACACCCCAGCCCCTCACTGGGGTATTCTAGGCAGGTGCTCTACCACTGAGCCACACCCCAGCCCCTCACTGGGGGATTCTAGGCAGGTGCTCTACCACTGAGCCACACCCCAGCCCCTCACTGGGGAATTCTAGGCAGGTGCTCTACCGCGGAGCCACACCCCAGCCCCTCACTGGGGGATTCTAGGCAGGTGCTCTACCGCGGAGCCACACCCCAGCCCCTCACTGGGGTATTCTAGGCAGGTGCTCTACTGCGGAGCCACACCTCCAGCCCCTCCCTGAGACATTCTAGACAGGTGCTCTATTCCTCATCTATCCTCCTAGGTCCACACTGAGGAATTTTAGGAAGAGCTCTACTATTGGACCATATGCACACCCTGCTGCTTCCTATTTAAATATCCTCTCACTAAGCTGCCCAGGTTAGCTTCGAACCTACTCTGCAGCCCAAGATGTCCTTGAACTTGTCACCTTCTTGCTCCCGCCTCCAAAGCACTTGGGAATCACAGGCCTGTACCACAAACCACAAATTATTTCTCTCTCGTTCCGGAGGTTAAGACTCTCTAAGCAGTCTTTGCAATTCTTGGTATTTTGTCTGATTCCTTTGGCAACGTCTTGGGCAAGATCCAATTGATGTCACTCTCACCCCTCCTTCCCTTCCTTCCTTGGCACTGACATTATTGATAATCCCCTCATGGGTGGAGGGAAGCACAGACTAGCTTCCCAATAAGTAGTCTCCTTAGAAAAGCACCAGCAAGCCCTTCTGAACAGAAGTGCTCAGAATGATTTAAGAACTATGTGTTGGGGAGCGCGTGGCTTGTTCAGTACTCTGGAGCCTCCCTGGGAGACATTCAATATTTAATGCATCCTGAACGCCCTTATGCTGCCACTAAATATTTTAACTTTACCACCAGATGAAGAGCAAATGTCAGTGATGGACTGAAGAGAGGGTTCCAAGAAATATGTCCCTTTCCCAGTAGGGTTTGCTAATTCTGCCTCAGCCCCAGGCTCAAGACTAAAGAAGGTGGACGTGTTACTTTCAGAGGTGTCGGTTCATCTTTGTGATTCATCCGTGCAGGTGATCTCTCTCTCTCTCTCTCTCTCTCTCTCTCTCTCTCTCTCTCTCTCTCTCTCTCTCTCTCTCTCTCTCTCTCTCTCTCTCCCCCGGCATATGCATGTGTGTATGTGGGTGCATACACCTGTGTATCCATGCATGGACCTGAGAGGCTACTTTCAGCGCTCTCTCTGAATCACTCCTCATCTTATTTTTTTAATTGACTGTTTTTTTATTCATCTTCAGAAAAATTCAGACATTTTATACAACATATTTCAATCATACCCATCTACACCCCCAGTGTCTTTTCGCTTGCCTCCCTCTCAACTTCATATCCTTTTTGTTGGTAGTAACCTTTCAAGTCTAGTTAGAGTTGCTCGTGTTCATGGGTGTATAACCATCCACTGGAGCATGGGCAACCTAACAGCTGCCACATTGCCAAAGGAGAGTGACTCTCCCTCTCTCAGCAGCCAACAACTGTCAGTAGTTCCTCTGCAAGGGGGAGGGAGCCTCTGGAGCCTCTCCCTTATCCATGGGAAGTTTGACTGGTTTGATCTTGTGCAGGTCTTGCACAGATAACCACATGTACCATGAGGTCAGGACAACCGAATGGTGTTCAAGAGTTGGCATTTAATAGCAACTCCTCCCCATCTGCCTACTCTTACATTCTTTCTACCTCCTTCTCTGATTATGTCCCCTGAGCCTTGGGTGAGAGCAGATTTAACATTGGTTGATTCCTCCATAGCTGAGTGCTCATGGTTAGTTTTACTCAACCCTTTAACCAGACAGGAGTCTCTCCATTAACTGGTGCATACTGACCAAAGTTGAGATCAACACAAATCTATTCACAGAAACATAAATATTTAGGAGGCAGTTTGACGGCATTGTCCTTTAGCAGAAAAACAGTAGGTTCCTCCACAGGGTCAATAATTATCCTTTGTCATGGGATTTTGACCAGGATTAAGGTACTAGTTGTGATATCTCTCCTGTGGAGCAGGTCTTATACCCAATCAGAAAGCAGTTGGCTATCCCTGTAACTATCACGTCCCTATTGTACAAGTGTGCACACTTGCCAGGAAGATTGGTATTGTAGAATGCAGGGTCTCGCATTGCACTTGGAACTCATAGTTTGAGTGAGGGTGGCTGGCTAGTAAGTCTTGGAGATCTGACTCTCTCCATCCTCCCAGAGCTGGGGTTACAGATGTGCCCCCCCCAAAGATTTTACATAAGTTCTGAAGATCAGAACTCAGATCCTCAGGTTTGGACAGCAAGAAATCTATCCACTGAGGCTTCTCTTGAGCCCTTATGAATGTGGCATCAACACATGTAACATAAGCCAGGCAATGAAGCACAACCCTGTAATTTCAGTTCTAGGAAGGCAATGATAGGAAGATTCCTAGAGCTTACTGGCCAAACCAGTCTAGCCAATTAGAGAGCTCCCGTTTCAGTGGGAGACCCTGCTTCCAAAAACAAGTGGAGAGTGTTTGGGGAAGACACACAACATTAGCCTCTGGCTTCCACGCGCACACCCAAATGCACCTACATATACACACTCTTTCCCAAGCTAAAGGAAAATATGTCATTTTTCCTTAAGGAAATTTCTCTAATCCTTTTACTCAGTGGATTGGTACCATAGCTCTTGGTTGGCTTTCAAATGTCCTCAGGTTTAGGACACACATAAGGTAGCAATGCTTTGCCAGGCTGTTCACTGTTTCATAAGTCCCCTGCCAACTTCGCCATGATAATTTCCCTACATGCAGTTATTTCTGCACTCTGCACACTTGGAATTCAGGTTTGGGGCCACTAGGTGAACACATCTATACCTCCGTAACTTTCAGAAAGGAATTAATGAATCACTAACTATTAGGTGTGCATGGGAAAATCAGTGAGTTCTTAATGAGAAAACAAGACAGAGTATATGCCATTCCCATCCCCAATCATTTGCTGGACAGCTGGAGGAATGATCCAAGTCAGTGCAGAAAACATTACCACAGCAGCACCCTCAGTACGGATCAAGAAGCAGCCCCTAGTAAAACAGCGCACCACCTTCTCCTCTGAGCTGAGAGCTAACAGCTGAGTCTCACTATTAGTATCTTTTTAGTACTTGTGGTGTTTGCCTGAATGTACATCTGTGCACCACCTGCATGCCTGGTGCTCAGGGAGGGGAATGCATGGGACTGGAACTACAGATGGCTGCAACCCACGATGTAGGTGTATGAAATCGAACCTGGGTCCTCCAGATGAGCAGCCAGTGTTCTTAACCACTGAGCTGTCTCTCCTGCCTTGAGCCTCATTATTGAAACGGACCCGTGTACGCTCTTCATCTCCCCAGTACTGTGATTAGAAGCATGAACCACCACATCCAGATTTCTACATGGATTCTGGGGATCAAACTCAGGTCTTCACAGCTCACAAGAACCAGGGCTCTACCAGCTGAGCTATCTCTCCAGTCCTAGACCCCCTTTCGTTTTTTACAAACCAAAATCACTTCATATTCAAAACAAGTACATCATCCAAATTCCACCTCCTCGTCCTAACATTATGGTCCCTCTGTGATGCAACTTGACCCTGATTTTCTAGTCTGACCCCTGATACTGATCTGCCTGACCTCCTCCAACCTTCACTTCCTCTGATTAGTGGCATCCCACTTGCTACATTTTGTCTTCCTCCACTTGGCTCCTTCTTTCCTCTTCTGCATATTCAAATTCATCCCCATTCTGAGTCCAGTCCAGCTCCTATCTCTGTTCCTCCAGTGAGATTTTCCTTGATGACTTTTGTGCAAATGAATCTTTTCTTTGTTCCAGAGTTGTGACCATAAGGATCCCAGTGAATATTTTGGTGTGTGTGTTTGGGTGAGGGGTACACATATGTGTGAATTAGTATGTATGAGATAAGATGTTCAGTCATGATCATCAGCTTAACTGGATAGGGCAATGCCTATGAGATTAGTAAATCTCACTTCTGGTGTGTCTGTGTGAGCATCTATCTGAGATGATTAACTAAGGCATGAGGTGCTACCCTGAATGAGGGCAGCACCAACCATAGGTTGTGCACCTGGACCAAATAAAAAGGGGAAGAGAAGGAAAAGTTAACAAGAAGTACAGAATCGACCTCCCCCTACCCCATCCTTCTTTGCTTCCTGGTCACTATGTTCTAAGTTTCCTGACTTTGCCACCACACATTTCCCACTGTCTTAGGCAGGGTTTCTATTGCTGTAAAGAGCCACCATGACCACAGCAACTCTTATAACGGAAACCGTTTAATTAGGACTGGCTTACAGTTCAGAGGTCTAGTTCATTATTGTCATGGCGTGATGGATGACAGCATGCAGGCAGATGTGGTTCTGGAGAAGGAGCTGAGAGTTCTATATCCAGATCAGCAGGCAGTGGGAAGAGAAGGTGAACCACTGTGCCTGACTTGAGCAACTGAAACCTCAAAGCCCACTCACTCCCTCTGGCACACTTCCTCCAACCAGGCCACACCGTCTCCTAATAGTGCCCCTCCCTATGCGTCTATGGGAGCCATTTTCACCTATTATAATGGCTGATACCTCTGAAACAATGTGCCAGAATCCATCCCTTCCATCTCTGAGCTGTTGATACTGTGCCATGTCAACAGAAAGTCTAACTCAGGGGGCATGCCCTTTCTGTCCCTTAGAGCCTCTGTAATTTGCTTTCCTGTCTATCCCAACTTGTAGTTCTCTATTTTCCACCCTACTGTGTAGGTGATAGAAACTCACTAGCGGTTCAGTTGGATCTTTTCTCCCAGGCTACTCCTATTTTGTTGGTCAAAGTCACACTGCAGCTGTCTTTTCTTCAGCTTTCCAGATGTGTTCATCTGGAAGGAGATATCTGGACACAATGCCTATAATCTCTTGATTTGTGCAGGCAAGAGGATCCTAAGTTCAAGGTCATCCTTGGATACATAAGGAGCTGAGACATAATTTTCAATACTAATTTTGGTTCAAAAGACCAGTTAAAACAGTATATTCCAATCAGTTGACCAAATTTCTAAATTCATTAACTATTCTCCTGAAGAATATTTCATTTTCCATGTCTGTTTTATCTTCCTGTTAGGTTCATTTTACCTAGACAAACAAGATCTGAAATTACAGGGTTGTGCTTCATTGCCTGGCTTATGTTACATGGACGTTGATGATCCAAACCTAGGTTCCCATGCTTGCCCGGCAAGCACTATCCCCAGTGGGCCATCTCCCCAGCCCCTACGTATAAACTCTGCAGTCTTAACTGCCTGTTATCCTTGGGTGATATGTATTATTTTTTCCAGTGATGTCATGCCATCTTTAAGATGTGATTAAAACAAAATAGATGCTAATTAAGATACAAAATTCTGCTTCATATCCTCAGAATGTTTTCTTCTTTTAAAAACCGAGAATTAGCTTTTATCGAAGTGAGGCTTGGGTCTAGTTTTTAAAAATCCAACAGCACTAATGGACTTGTAATGAGGAGCTGCAACCTGCCTCTGGGCTGCACATCCCACCCCGTAGCATGCTCTCCAGAGGAAATCACCATGTACCATTTCAGCTCTTTCTTCCAGTGTTTATCTCCCTATTTCTCAATAACACGTGTCATAAGACATTAAATGGATTTCCACTTTGGTCTCTGAATTGTTGCTATAGCCTCAAAGCTAAAAATAATAGGTGCTAAGAACGCCATAGCCTGAGGAGAATTGACAAGATAATGAGACTCATCTCCCGAGACCTTATAAACATACGGTGGAAGTAACAAGAGTAAGATAATGCTTACAGTATATCCACCATGTTACAGATCCTAGTCTAAAGGTCGCAGGTTTATTATCATTTAACTATTGCAGTGACCCGGTGAGGTAGATACGGAATCACACACTCAACCATTTAAGGCCCACCAACAGCATACAGATATTTATTCCCGGGACTGGGAATGTAGTTCAGCTGATAGAGTGCTTGTCTGGCAAACACAAAGTCCAACGTTCCGTCCCCGAATCATGTAAACCCGTTAAGGTAGTGTATGTCATCTCAGCACTTTGGGGCTATAAGGAAGAACATGAGGAGTCCAAGGTCATTGCCACCTGCACAAAATGTTTTAGTCTAAGCTGGGCTACATGGGATCTCATCTCAACAAATAGCAAGTAAGCAATCAAGCAAAAGAAACAGCTCCCATGAGCGCCTTATGGGCACCAAGGGAGATGGGCGTGATGATGAGAACCTGTAATTCAAGCACTTGGGAGGCTAAATAGGGAGATGATGAGTTTCAGGCTACCCTGGGCTGTAAAAGACTCTGTCTCAAAGGAAGAGAGGAAAGAAGGGAGAAAGTAAGGGGGAGGGGGAAATGGAGACACACACACACACACACACACACACACACACAGAGAGAGAGAGAGAGAGAGAGAGAGAGAGAGAGAGAGAGAGAGAGAGAGAGAGAGAAAGAGAGGAACTATATGATTAACACAGGGCAGCACACCTTCATAAAGATATTCACCCCTGTGACCTGAACCCCACTGCATGGACAAAGTGGGGACTGAGGAAACATGTCTCACTCTTGCTCTGAGATCCTTAGCTGAGGCCCAGCTGGAGATGTGGAAGGAGAAGGCCATTCTTCGAGATGGAGGACTCAAGTGTTCAAATTGGGAGGGGGAGGGAAGGTGGGCTGGTCACGTCAAACCTTCCTTAAAATAACCAGGATGCTATGGCTTCTGACGGAGAGGTCATTAAGTGAGCGGGGAAACAGAATTCAGGAGATTGCAGCAGAAGGAGGAGATGAAGAGATGTCATGTTTAGAGCCTGATTCTTAGGCTGAGAGCCGAAACATTCTCAGAAGCCTCCGAGCTGTCTAGCTCTGCAGCCTTTTTGATTTACCAGCTTAAATATCTTCCATTGTCTTTCTGCGTGTTTGCATGCATGTGTGTGTGTGTGTCTGTGTAAGCGCGTACGCTAAATGATGAACTTGCTCATTTTCAAGCTTCCTCCTTGCACATAAACTTTCCTTCCCGTACTCTACCAATACAGCTATGTGTTAAAAAAAAATCAGTCATGAAAATTTATGTCATGGTGGCTGTCTAAATACGGCTCACGAGTGGGACACACTTTTATTATGCTTGTATTTCCTCTCTTGGAAAGCTGGCAGGGAAGTAATTAGCTTATGTTTCACTTATGTTGTTTGCTACACACATATCTAAGTTTTACCGCGAGACCTGTTGGTTTCCCGCAGATGGTAATTTTCTCCCAGGAGCTCACACAGGTGAGATCTGTGGCGCCTGAGGGTTCTCCCTCCTGAATGTTCTGTCCACCATGCTTGGTCTTTGGACCTGCTGCCCATCATCAGCCCTAGAGCTGGCCTTGGTCAAAGCCTGATTGGGATTTAGTTTTACCTGTCCTCAATTTCATCCTTTCTTTCCCCTCTGTTCCCCCATCCCCTTCCTCCATTCTTCCATTCTGCCCCTCCCCATCCTGTCTCTCCTCTTTCTTCACTCCCTCTCTTTCTTCGCCTTCCTTCCTTCTCTTCCCCCTCTTCCCTTCCTTTTCTTTTCTTTTTTTTTAAAGCATTGACTATTTAAAATTATCTTTTATCAGTCTTTCAATTAGCTTGGTAAAATATTCTAGAGTTATCTAAATTTACCCTCCCCTCCCAAGAAGAGAAGAAAATAAGAGAATGCACTTAAATGACTTCTGGGAATGGTCCAGGGAGCAGGAGTGAGGGAATGGGAGATCAGGATAAGGACGGAAGGGGGAAACAATACAGAGATGGGTTGCTGACGTCAATACTATTATACGTCACTTGATTCCATTCTATTTTGTTATTTTTCTTTTTATTTATTCTTCTCTTATACAATACATCCCAACTGCAACTTTCCCTCCCTCCCCTCCTCCTAGTACCGACTTCCCTCCTCCCCAGATCTACTGTTCCTCCATTTCCCTTTAGAAGAGAGCAGGCCTCTCAGTGACATCAACCATACATGGCATAACAAGACACAAGAAGACCAGGCTCAAAACCTCATATCAAGGCTGAATGAAGCAACCCAGTAGGAGGAAAAGGGTCCCAAGAGCAAGCAAAAGAGTCAGAGACACCCCTATTCCCACTGTTAGGAGTCCCACAAAACCCCAAGCTAAACAATCACAGCATGTGTTCGGAGGGCCTAGCACAGACCCATGCAGTCTCCATGATTGCCGCTTCAGTCTCTGTGAGGCCCTGTGTGCCCTGCTTAGTTGATGCTGTGAGTCATGTTCCCCTGGTGTTCTCAAACTCACTGGCTCCTATAATCCTTCCTCCCCATGTTTTGCAGGGTTCCCCAAGCTCCATCCATTTTAAAGAACATGCTAGGAATTGTGGAAGACAAAAGATAAGAGGAGGGAGAGAGTGATGAGGAAGAGGAAGAGTGGGGAGGAGAAGGCAGAAGAAAAAAGGAGGATTGCAGTTCTCCTTTTATCAGCTTGCTTTTGCCTTGCCCAAGGGTGGCCTCAGCTTCTATTCATGATCCTGTTTCATTGCTCGGTCCAACTCTCTATCCACTTTCTGCTTCCTGTGAATACAATACGACTAGCTGCGTTCTGCTCCACCATGGCTTCCCCACTTTGTTGGGCTGCATCCCCAAACTGTGAGCCCAAATAACACTTTCTTGAGTTACTTTGTTAGGGATGTTGTTACAGTAACAAGACAAATGAATAATGCAGAGGGAGAGTGTGCTGAGAACAGGAAACAAGAAACTCCAGGCAGAGCAAACTGCACGCAAGCTAGCTGGTGGCTTTCCCAAGGCTTTATTACAACTTGGCTTTGTATGTACTGCTTGTCAAAACTGAATTTTTAAAAATTTTACTTGGCGGTAGTTCAACTAAGAGAAAACACATCTTTGTGTATGAACATAGTCCTCCAGCCAGGTTCTCATACTGAAACTGACTGAACTTATGTAGAAGGTTATACACAGAGGTGAGACTTTGTCAAGGGCAAAAAATCTGATTAATTGTTTTTAATACAACCCCCTTCCCTCAACTTGGGAAATCTTTCACAGGATAGAGTTTAACAAATGATGAGCCATCCACTTAATTACACAAAGGAGAAGCATTAAGTTAGCCTTGCTGCCCTTGGTGTTCCCCAGACCTTCTGCAATCATTGCATCCCACACGGTCATCTTTTGACACCCCTTAAACATTCTGCAATTATTCCATCCCACACAGTCATCCTTTGCATCTATGAATGATTATTTCCAGGACCCTTAAAGATACCCACATCTGTGCATAATCAAGTATTTTCTATAAAATGATATAATGCTTGCATATCACTTGATGATATCCTCTTGTTGATGTTCAATCATCTCTAGATGACGCGTAATGCAAGGTAAAATATTATTCTGCATTGTATACGGAATGATTACCAAAAAAGATCTGTTTATGTTCCTGTGTGGTTACACATCCTTGGAGCTGAACTTTCTGCTGTATCAGACACTGAGAGTCCACTGGGAGAATGAAGGGCCTACATCTTCAAAAAACCTGACATTGTTATAACATCACCTTCATAGTGATTTTGGCCTTGCCTCCCTTTTGTAGCTATCATGGGAAGAAATACCATAAAAGGAGAGCCAGTCCATCATGGCCTGGGGGAGGAGTCATCCCATAACTGTGATACTTATCTCATAAATATTTTAAAACATTTTAAGCACACAATTAAGAACTCATTAGCATGCCCCTTGCCTTTGGGAAGCCCAGTCCAATGTCTCTTTGGAGTATTTATTTTTCTTTGCTAAATAAATTTCTGCTTAAGTTGTCTGTCTCTTGACCTAATTATTTCCTTCAAAAAGACAAGAACTGAGCAATTTCTTAGTAACAAACATACCATCTTGATCCTAGGCTCCCATGGAATGGACTGAATTTAACGGATGTGAATACCTTTCAGTATGCTGAGAATATATTTTGCTTTTTTCAGTTGCTGAATAAAGCTGTTTTGACCTATGGCAGGGCAGAATATAGATAGGCGAGAAAGCCAAACTGAATGCAGGGAGAAAGAAGGTGGAGTCAGCACTGCCAGAGAAGCAAGATGTGAAGTAACAAGCCATGAACCTTGTGGTAAAATATAGAATAATAGAAATGGGTTAATTTAAGTTGTAAAAGTTAGTTAATAATAAACCTGAGCTAATAGGAAAAATAGTTTGTAATTAATATTTATCCTCTGAGTGGTTATTTGGGAACTGGTGGGTAGGAGAGAAGCCTCCAGTTATATTTAATAGTGGGATTCTGCCTCCAGAGGCAGACCTGGATTCAGAGGGGAGGCAACCATTTGGTGGGCCATCCTTGGTTTGGGGAAGTAAAGATGTTAGAAACTGATGATAGATGGAACCTGGAAGCCCATTTCCTTCTAGAAAGTCTTATGTAGCTCAATCAGGTATTGAACTTGACTATTGCAGTTAAGGATAACTTGGAGTTTCTGATCATCATGCCTTTAGTTCCCGAGTGCTGAGACTATAGGTGTCCAACATCATACCCAGTTTTATCCGTTGCTGGGAAAAGAAACTAGGCTTTTGTGCATGCAAGGTGTCCATCTTTAATAGGCTAATTAAACAAACAGGTGATAGTGAAAACCAAGAAGGAGATTTGCTCGGTGCAGGTACATTGGAAAGGATAAAGAGGTTCAGTCATATTCAAGTTATCATTCATGGTCCTAATGAGGTTTTGGTTTCGTTAAAGCAAAACGTAGGCATAGCTAACCAGTTCTGGCCAAGGTGTGGCCTTGGCCATCAATGACCTAACATTGTCACTGCTTCAGGCTGTACTGCAAAGTAGCCTCTCAAGTAGTTAGAACTCTGTGGACTCTCCTCCTGTGAGACCAGTTCTTTCTGTGGCAGACACTAGGCTTCTAATTTCCCCCCTTCTAACATGATTTCTAGGAATATTTGAATATGGGAGGTCCACTGTTTCAATAGTTTGATAGCCGGAGAGAGGGGTACAGGTGTCTCCTCAGAACATCTTCATTCCCACCAGAAAGGTTACCAATGCTAGTGACATTGCATGTGATTTATAGCCACCTCTTGGTATCTGCAGGGGAGCAGGCTCCACTATCTTCAGGACTGCTCAAATATAAGGATGACCAAGCTTATTACAGAGAATGTTGTAGAACTTGTAAATAGTTATATACCTTTTCTCACATGCTTTCAACTATCTCTAGCTCATTTGGCATTCCTAATTATTATAGTTTGCTTTCTGTTGCTATAATAAAACCCTCTGATCTAAAGCAATGTAGGTTTATTTGGATTATCCTTCCAGGTCACAGTTCATCACTGAGGGAAGTCAGGGCAGGAATTCAAGTAAGAACCTGAAGCAAAAGCCATGGACAATCTCCGATTACTGGCTCACTTTGCAGGCTTCTGCTCAGCTTCCTTTCTGATACAGCCCAGGGAATGGTGCCGCCCACAGTGTACTTGGCCCTCCTACATCAGTTATCAATTAAGATAACCTCCCCACTCCAGAGCCATGCCTTCAGGCTAGTCTGGTCTGGACAATTCTTCAATTTAGACTTCCTTCTTAGGTGACTTTAGATTATGTCAAGTTGACAGTTAAAGCTAACAAGGACACTAGTTTTAGGCAATATAAATGCTGTGCAGACTCTTGCTCTGCTATCACCATCAGGGAATGACGACAGGAAAAGCAGCCTGTACATCAGCTCTGAAGAGGTGGCTCGGTGGTGAAGGATGCTTGCCCTTCTTCCAGAGGACCCAGAGCTTAGTTTCCAGCACACACATTTGGCAACTTACAACTAACTGCCTGTAACTCCAGCTCCAGGTAATCCAAAACCTTCTTCTGGCCCTACCAAAAACATGATTATAAAGAAAATACGTATTTTTAAAAGTCATATGTTCATTACGCATGCCAACATCTCTATCCTAAGGATGCCTCGATCCTCTATGGGTTGAATTAGTGAATGTAAGACTCTCGGGGAGGGATGGGCAGCTGTGTGGACACAAGCCGCCTCTTTCCTGAACCGAGAGGTCCTCTCTCACTGGCAGGCTGCAGATAACCCTGTTGAATGTTGTTCCTGACCCACCCCTCCCTTCCAGCCCCCATCTCCACTTCATGTGGATCTGAAGGGTAATTTTCTTGTCAACTGTATAATTAATGGGCCGCACACTACAGTGGCCTTCTGTTCTGCATCTTGGAGATGTATTTCAAAATGAATAGCTGTTTAACCAATCACTCGGCGGATGGCTCCCCCTTTGGTGTTCCTGTCACTCAGTGTTTTCACACACTGGGCCCGAAGCAGGCAGAATCAATTTGGGTATTTGCTCGGCCTCCCAGCGAAAAGTGGCCACGAATTAGAAATTCTTAGAATATCAGAACTTGTCGCCTGTTAGCGCTGAGTGGTGTGTGGACTGCCCTTGCAATCTCCTTGGCCCTGTGTGCTCCAGCGCTCTGACAGTGCCTGCCACTTCTAATAAAGGAGGAAGAGAGGGGTTTTTTTTTGCAGTTGCTTTAAGATAATGTCTTGTACAGCCCACACGCCTGCTTTTCTTGTTGCTGGAAATCAGAGCATTTATTTTGCCATTTCCCCACACAGACTCAAAACAGTGGTCTGAAAAGAGAATCGCCAAATAAAGGGGGATGCACATTTATTCATGACCGAGTCTATATATTAAAAGGGTGCTGTCTTTCTTCTAAAAAAAGATTTAGTTTTTGTAAAGTGTGTGTGTGTGTGTGTGTGTGTGTGTGTGTGTGTGTGTGTGTACAGGTGCCTGTGTAGACTGGAGCAGGAGATTTTGAGATACCAAAAGTAGGCACTGGGACTTGAACTGTGATACCCTCAAGTGTAGCACCAGCTCTGAACTGCTTAGCCTTTTCAGAGGAGTGCCGCAAATGTACTTTCTAGAGGATGAGAATTTTGCTAGAAGCTCACTCATCTGGACATTATAGTTTGAATAAAAAATATCACCCACGGGCCCTCATGTTTGAATACTTTGTCCTCTGCTGGTAGTGATGTTTTTGGAGGGTGTGGAAACCAGAAGGTGGTGTCTAGTTGGAGGAAAGGGATTGCCAACGGGGGCTGCCCTATGGGTTATACCTTTGATGATTTTGACCCAAAATTTCTGCTTCTCCTAAGGCAACCTCAAACTTCAACTTCCCCATGTAATGGACTGTACCTGCTCTACGCTCCACTATTTCCCTGTCATGATGTGATCCCAAATAAACCCTTCCTGTCTTAAGTTGCTTCTATCATGTCATTGCAACGAGAGAAAAAGAAATACCATAGTGGGGAATTCCCAAAGGAATTTGGAAGAGACGCTACGTTACTGCAATCAGCCACTGCAATTGGCCACAGTCCCTACCTCTTGAAGATACAGAAACAAATGCAGAAAGTGACTGGTGCTGTCTTTGACCTTTGACCTATCTTGGATGGCCCCTGCAGAAGTCCTGTACCTATGTCAGTCTCCTAGATCTCTGTGGGTTCCCTGGTCCATCTCCTTGGAAACCTGTTCCATGGAGCTCCTTTGGCCACTCCTTCTCTATTCTCCGTTTGCCTTTTACAGGCTCATGTTCACTTCCTGTTAGAGTCATCTGAGAGGAATTTGGTCCGTGTGCTCACCCAGGAGGGGTTTGTCTCGCTGTTGATGGATGTAGGAGAGCCTAGCCCACTGTGGAGGATACACAATTCCTCGGACATAGAGTCCTGGACTGTATGAGAAAAGCCGGATGACTGTATGACGGCCAGCCAGCTAGCAAGCAGCATCTTCCAAGGTTTCTGCTGTGCTTTGGGCTCTGAGTTCTTTCATCGGGGATAATACTGTGTGGAATAGCAAGTAGACGGGTCTTCAAGATCCTGTCCTGAGTTCTTATCTTGACTTCTCTCAGCAATGGACTCTAGCACATGAAGCTGAAATGTACCCTTTTCTCCTCCAAGTTGCTTTTGGTCAGAGTGTTTTTATTGCAGGAACAGAAATGGAACTAGAATGTCTCATAGGCATGCGCATCTGAACTTGATTCCAAGAAACCACATTGAAACAGCTAGGCATGGGAGCATCTGCCTGCCATGCCCAGTTCTACAAAAGTGGAAATAGGGAGATCCCTGGGGTCTGTCTGTTGGGCAGCCAGCCTAGTCAAGTGGGGGGAATGCCAGGTAAAAGTGGAAGAGCCTGTCATTAAGAAAAAAGTCCCTTTAGGTTGACGTCTGGTCTTCACACACGCGTGCATATGTGTGCATAAATACCTACACACAAACACATGTGCACACTCAGCCCTGTTCCCCTCACACACTTAACACATGAGGATACCCAAACTCATCAAGTGCATATTAAGAGGATTCAGAAGAGAGAAGCTTCTAGTGTTAGATCAATAGTGCTGGTGGTGATGGCTCATTGTGTGTGCATGTGTACGTGTGTATGTGTGTCACAGAATATACAGCTGAAGAAGAACACTCTCTCACAACTTAAAGATTATTACTAGAAGGCCCGTGTGAAGCTTGCACCTGGTGGAGGGTCATAATAAATAAATTGGAGTAGTAAACATCAGTTTGAAGGAGGAGTGAGGTAGCCGTCAGAAGGCCTTAGAGAGCAGGAATTCCGGGAGGATTTAATATGCAAAACTAGAAAAATCCAGTCCCTTAAGAAAACAAGCTCCTACCTCATTTTCTTCCCCAAGACTAGACAATATGGACTCCATCAGGAAGCACTCGCCTCACTAGTGTGAGGATCTAAGTTTGATCACCAGAGTCCAAGCATAAAAAAGCCAGGTGTGGCTGTGGTCTCAACACTGGGGAGGCAGCGAAAGAAGGATCCCTGAGTGTAGCTAGTCAACCAACCTGGCCTTCTTGGTAATGGTAGGCCAGTGAGACACCCTGTCTTGAAGGGAGGGAATAGGGCTTATGAAGATGATCCCCAAGGCTGTCCTCTTGCCTCTACATGTGTGTACACACATCCACATGTATTTGCACACAAAGTGTACCCATGAACATATACCCAACGTACATATATGCATAAGAAAGGAGTAAGCAGTGTGTGGGTGAATGAAGCACTGCACTCTTTGTGGGATTTAGCGGTAGCTGGTCTTCGTGGCTGAGGTTGGCAGTAAGAGTTGCTGCTATATCACGGAGCTCCAGAACATCAGGGAAGTTAAAGGATTTCAGAGCTGGAAAGGTCAGGCAGTGACACGGAGCTGATAGAGAAGGGCAGAAACATTAACGCAGTGCTAAATAAATCGGGGATAGAGCTGGAGAGACAGATCAGGCAGTAAAGTACTTGCCTTCCAGGCACAAGGACCTGGATTTGATCCTCAGATCCCAGGTTAATAAAAGGCAGGTATTGGGGCACATGCTTGTAATTCCAGGACTGGGGCTCACTAACCAGCCAGCTG